>NW_027271184.1:0-557880 GCF_040938485.1 Diadema antillarum
TTGTGTACCCGGTACACATGTACTTGTATTCATAATTAGAGTAGGGGATAGTCAATCCAAGTGCTACACAAGCACCGCTGAAATAACTTTCATTGCAAATTAAAGAAAAAAAACCAATAATAACTTCACCAGAAAGGCAGTTCCAATATCCTACTATGCTAATATCTTTGGGCCATTTAATTCTAATGTATTCTGTAAGTCTAAATCTATTGCATCTCAATTCTTCAGATCTGTACATCGTGTACCTGCACAGTGAAATACAAGTTGTAAACTCACAAAAAAAAACTTTTTAAAAAATACCCAAATATTGGAGAAGCCGCAGACATTAAGTAGGTGTGTGTCCATAGAAATGTATTATCTCTGGTAGAAATCAAGAGTGCTTTTCCACGTGCATCAGAAAACATCGAAGTTGATCATTTTTGTCTTTGAGCCCTTCAAGAAAATCGGCAAGCTATGAAGTCATAGCTGCCGAGAGATGTTGTTCTCTCGATATGACCCGACTGGAAGATAACGGCAAACAGAAGACAATAATCATGACCTTAATTTTTCGCTGATTGGATTTCACTGTAATTGCAAATGCCAAGCCTTCCTTAATCAAATTCCTTTCCATTCTGATTATCCTGCGGATAAGCGGATGAAACGATGACGTTTGTACCAAGTGGTTGCACTTTCTTTCTTCTCTTTCTTTTTCAGTCTACTTTGGTGCACAGTGTACATTGAACTTGGTTACTTTGAATATTACACGGCAGAAATTAAGATGTGATGAGCTGGTGTTTGGTAAATGCACAGCATACAATGTACATGTGTAAATAGCCAAACTGGCTTGATACAGCTGTACATGTACTGTACCTCAGGTTCAGCTCCCAGGGGGGTGTTTCACAAAGCTGTTCTTAAAGTTAAGAAGGACTTAAGTGCGACTGGTGATCAGTTTTTGTGTGCTATACTTATCAGAATCTCAATAATTCAGCACAAGAACTGATCACCAGTCGCACTTAAGTCCTTCTTAACTTTAAGAACAGCTTTGTGAAACACCCCCCTGATGGTCACTGTAAAACTTGTTCTATACACCCTCCACAGTTTGTCACTATGATCTACGTACAAGTGTACATGTACTATTGTGATATTTGCAATACATTGTACTTGCCAACACAGAGTACATGATAGATTTTTCACCAAATATGGGTAGATAGAGAACCTTTGTGGAATTTAAATTTTTCAAGCTATTAAAGGGATTGCATAGTTTTGGTTGAGACCTAATGTCAGGTTTTTAACATTTTTTGGTGAGATAATGAGAAACCTCTTATGAAATATGAAAAAGCATGTAATTCTATGAGGAATTCAATGTTTATTTGATGAAAATTGGTTTTGAAATGGCCGAGATATCCAAAAAAAGAGCTATTCTAATAAAGTGTGGGACCCACACTTTATTATGATCGCTTTGTTTTACTTTGTTTTTGGATGTTTCAGTCATTCCAAACCCGATTTTCATCAAATGAACTTTGAATTCCTCTTAAAATGGCATGCTCTGCAAAAAATTTCAGTGTTGCTGGGATCACGATTGACATCCCGCTACTCTGTCTGTGTGAATTACACTTCAGAAAATTTTGATATTCGTAACATCGATTCCACTCCAATTTTTTATTCCTCCCTATGACCATACATAAGAATATACAGCTGGACACCCAACTGATTATTACTGTAAAAGTGGAAATTTTCGCGGTGTTGAAATTTCCACGCATTTCGTGCAACCAGAAACTAGCGCGAGAATAAAAGCATGTGAATATTTTTGCTTGCCATACAACGTATGTTCCAATAGTTGATGTCGTGATTCTGCGGAATTAAAAACACACATAACTCTTTTTACCAGGCTGAGCGCGAAAAATTAGTCGCGTGAAAATATCCACTTTTACAGTACGGTATGTCACAGCCATAATTGCATGCATATAAACTCCAGAGCCAACTACACATGAGCTTCAAAGGGGCAAAAGGCTTTTTCTGACAACACAGTTTTGTATTGCACTACCTTGCAGCATGAATGGAAGGTAAAAACATCATGAGTATAATGCTACTACATTATGAACATAGAGTGCATTCTTGCCACCAGACCAGACAACCTGACCTTGCAACTTATCATGCCTTGTACATTTAGCATGTACAAAGCGTACACGAAAGTGGATTTGCCAGTTTAATTGCCTGCCTGGGTTTAATTGCCTGCAGTGTTAACTATCTGGCTGTGACAGCCACAGTTTATAGCACCAGTCTTTGCAAGGGCTGAATGCCTATAAACAAAATCAACAAAATCAAATTCAATCCATTACACGCTGTACCTGCAAAAAGGCCTCTGCAGATACAATTCAATGAATCGCATGTAAATGAAAACAATAAGTCGCTGCCAGTCGGGTCCATACGGTGGTCGCACATGCAAATATATGAGGTGATCTTACACACCTGCACGGAGCATGCCGAGGTCAATCAGGGTCACATTTTCACGGTTCACTCGTGCACTTCTGGTATAAATATGGAGACACTGTGCAGTAGGCACGGGCAGAGCGTACATTGTACCATGCAGTAATTACATCTAATTTTTTTCTTTTCATCATGACTAGAACACTGTCACTTCACAACTTGTGTATTTTCAAAACACAGTTGATATTTCTTTTCTAAACATATGATAGTTGCTCTAAGAAAATCTACAAAACTATCACAGTTTCGAGAGAGAGATACAATTGTACATGTAGTTCTGTACTCTCTGTTCTTAATGTATGATCAAATTGAGCTTGCACTGTGCACTGGCACACTGTTGTCGACTCATTGTTACGCAAATTAAGTGGCGCCACCGCCGCTGTTTGAGTTTTTACAGTTTCATGCGATGACGAGAATGGTCAAATGTTCAAGAACTGCAAAAAGTGGCCTTCTTGTAGGAAGCTACACACTGTTCAGACATCATCGAGTTTCACATGCAGGCCTCCATGTATGACATTTTGTGTGCACGGTCTGCTTGGAAACAGATCTTTTAAAACGGGAATTTGCACATTTGAAAAAGAGAAAAAAAAATCCTAAAATGGGCAATGTTTGGTATTGACCATTACAATCTGAGTCATCTTGAGTTGTTCCTCAGTCACCAGTGGAAGCAGAGATGGAGGGAGGTCATTCCTATGATGTCATCACCCCGACACACTTGAGTGTTCGTTTCCGACACAGTTGATACTGTGTGCCACACAAGACGGTCAGAGCAGAGTCAACCGACTCAGAAACCTGCTTTGTGTTGAAGCGATGCACTGCCATGAAAGGTAAACTGATCAGTATTATGCTAATCAGTAAGATTGGGGTGCAATGAGAGTTGTCTTTCATCACTGGTATCTTCCTTTATCCTTGTTTTGAAAACAAAAAGAAGTCATAATCACAATTTACTGGGATCTTTAAGTACCAGAAACGTTAATTAAAAACTGTGCAAGAATGTTGTGTTTAAATGTCTTTGATACTGTAAAAGTGGAATTTTTTGTGTGTATTTCCAGAAACTAGTGCAAAAATTAAAGCACGTATTTAAGATATTTTTGCTTGCCACATATGTCTCAGTATTCCATGAAATTATTCATCTCATTCAGCAAAGCGCAAAGGTTAATACGCATGCAAAAATCTCAACTTTTACAGGACATTGTACGTTTTGTGCACAATGATATTTGTTTAACTCTTTTCTTATTTCTGTTGAAGAAACATAAATCAGTGATAACTGACCAAAAAAAAGAAAGAATGAATTGGGATCAGGCTGTGGAACTTGACAATTTGTTTTAAGAAAACTAACAGCACAGGAAGTCTGGGGAACATACACTGGAGTAATCTCCACTCACTTGATGCAAATAGACACATTAAGTAAAGCAAAATCACTTCACCAGTTTAATATCAACCTATGTCCTCCCCCCCCCCCCCCACAAAAAAAAGGGGGATGTAGGCACAGTCTGAAGATCCAAGTTTTACAGAAATCTCAGAATAATTACTCGTAATGATTTTATCTTTCCCTGCAGGCTCCACATTTCTATCACACAAATTAAGAATGCTATCAAAGTTACTCTAAAGCTGAGAAATTAACATGGACGGCAAGACTTTTTAGAAGATGATTCATTGATTCGAGTCATCGATTTCATTCGCAGAGGGCACACTTTGTAACTTCATGCCGCAATGATATCCTTCATCCCTAACTTCTTGCAATATACTACATGGGGAATGTGTTCACCCCCTTCTACCACAGACAATGCTGGTGCCTACGCAGTGAAGGTTTCATTGTCTGGCCTTTTAGAGCAATGCGTCCATGTATAATGCATAATGTAATTACTTCCTGTGTGTGCACAAGCGCTCGTTTTCTGAAGGAGCTTAGCTTTGTCTTGCATCTGCTGGCCAAGAAAATGATGTTTTCTGTGTACCTAGATGCAAATGGTAACATGAATATAATATGACGATATAAGACAAAGTATACACTTCTTCATACACTCTGCCCTACATGACGGACATTCAGTAGATTGATCACAAAGCTGACCATTTTTTAAATCTCAACATTTCCCTTTTTTAGATAGTTTATTAACCTTTTAAACACACTACTTTAATATATTGTTTTAACTGTTTGAAGCAGTAAGGTTAAATATGAATGATGTCATTCACACCTTTTGTTCTTTTTATTCCTCTGATCCCAGATGATTTTTTTTAAATGTTAATCTTTGCCCACTGACTGATTTTCATTTATAATGATTATCAGGGGCGGATCCAGGAATTACATTAAGGGGGGCGCACGCACCCCCCCCCCAACTTTTTTCTTTTTATTACTTTTGTTTCAACAAAAAATAAAGAGGGAGGAGTGCGCAACAACTTTTGTTCTTTTTATTCCTCTGATCCCAGATGATTTTTTTTTATGTTAATTTTTGCCCACTGACTGATTTTCATTTATAATGATTATCAGGGGCGGATCCAGATATTACATAAAGGGGGGCGCACGCACCCCCCCCCCCCCCCCCCCCCCACAAATCTGCCACTGATTGTAGCACACTGCTGCACCGTAAACATAGTTTGCAGGCACAAACCCTTGTTGGTCGTAAAAGGAGTCTGCGCCAAGACTACTGCATACACCACTTCGGCACTGTCCCATAGGCCCTGTGTTGTAGCTTCTCCCATGGGAGAGGCTGCAGTTCAGTGGAGCGTGTATTAGTCTTGGCGCATGCAGACTCTCTTACGACCAACAAGGGTTTGTGCCTGCAAACTACCGTAAACAGGAGTTTAGAGTAGGCATTTATTGGTAACACCTCAGTTAGGTTGAGCATTGGCCTTGAACAGACTGGTATAGGGAAGAGCATACAAAACTGACGACCCTCAGTAGAGTCCATGTTCAAGACTAACCCCTACAGGAAATCTGTTGTTCACATCTGCTTGTCCAGCTTGATTGGTAATGGTGGTTCTCTTCCCACACAGGCTTACCCTTCTTACCAGGAATATGAAAGGTGCGAAATCCTGGATTAACACTTTATACATCCTTTGAGAGCTGCAGTATACAAGTGTAGTTTGAGGAGTTTCTCACAGCAGGAAGGTGGGAAGAGACCCACCTCCCTGCCCACAGACAAGAAAAAAAGTTATCAATACAATGCAGGTAAAAGCTCGCGTGAGCATACAGTCATGTCAAGGCGTATATGAGAAGTCATCTTAAATTTTGTTGTAATTTCACTTTGAAGGGTCAGTAGTATCAAAAGTTTATACTGTAGAAGTGGATATTTTCGTGCGACTAATTTTTCGCGCTTCGCCAGGTAAGAAGAGTTTCACGTGTTTTTAATTCCGCGGAATCAAGACATCACGCACAGGAACATACAGCAAGCAAAAATATTCGCATGCTTTTATTTTCGCGCTAGTTTTTGGTTGCGCGAAATACGCGAAAATTTCAACACCGCGAAAATTTCCATTTTTACAGTAATGTCATTCTGTAGTATGCTGTAGGGACCAAGACAACATAAAATATCAATAGTAATAGAACTCTACGGTCGCATGTAAGCTAATCATCTATGTAAGCTAATTATCAACGATAAGATCTTGCCCCCTAAACTATGACACATGTCCACACGACATCTAATCTTAAAGATGGAACTTTCAAGCTACAATTCTACTCGATAATAAACCACAGAATGGGACAAAAATACATACACACTAGCGATAAACTCATTCATAGTGCGATGATACATGCTCAGGATGTTAACCTGGAAGCTTTAGAGCCGTAATAGATTTCACAGAGAGGTCACACTAACTTTTGAGGTCATTATTTGTCTTGTCCACATCTGTTAATTACAATGCTGAGTGGGAATCCCTTGCGGCTCATGGATAGAGCATAAACCCCGAGAAATCTTGTGGGTGTTGTCATCAGATCCAGTAATCTTTAAGATTAGCCAACTTTCCAGTGAGTCTACACGGTACTAAACTACAAGCTAATTATCACAGTTTAAAATTTAGAGCTAAACCTCTAAGTTTAGGAACTTCATGTGACTGTAACTAATGTAACAAGGTTACACAAACTTGCAAAAAGCGTTTGTCCACAAATCCAGATACCAGACAGTGGGTGATAGGGAGCAATTACGACAAGTTGCAACATGTTAGGGAAACACTTTCAAGACAGTATTAAATGATTGTCAAGAACATTGGTCTAAAAACAGTTTTCTTTTTTTTGCCAATTTTGCAAATTTTGTAAGAGCCAAGATTCACTAAATTAAAATGGACACGAAAGTTCTTGTCTACACTACACTATATGCCTTGAATGCCTGAGGTGTTCCGCAAAAACTTAATGCCGCGACAAAAGGACATTGTCTCCGATTAGTGAAACTTTCATGCCGCCAATATTACTGGTTTTACGGTACACTCGTACACACAAGGGGCCCCATCCACAAGCACTGTTTCGTTTTTAGGGGTCTGAAATCTCTCCTTCACAGTTTTATGTTACTATTTCTTCTTCTTCCAATAAAGTACTGCTTCATTCTTTAAAAGATTACGCACTGCTTGTTCACGTGTAAGCACCATATCTGTGTGCCTGCTAGGATTTCATTAAATCAATTCACAGCATAAATATTTAATTGTATTGTGTCATTATTTTGTATGTTTGATTGGTTTGGATGAATTGAAATTGGCTTGAAATTGTCTTGAAATTGTACTTGTCTTGAGTGTACGGAACATGGGATTCTATACCTTGTATACCCGCTTCAAATGTAAAGATATGTACACACATATCACTATATACAGACAAGAAAAAAAAAAAAGGTTACGTAACCCATAACAAAAATATCATATACCCTCTTCCCTATATACAAAGTGGTGATGATACTACAATGTACTAGCACCTGTTTGGTTTTTCAATTACTGTAGCTGTGTAAGGACTTTCCAGAGTACCGTACGTAATAAATCCCTTTAACTGTACACACCTCAGTGCCAGTGTCATAAGGAAACTGCTCATCTTCAATTCATAAAAATGAGCTTGAACCTTGATCTGTCTTGCTCCATCTATCATCGTCAAACCCATTTATGTCACCATCAATCAGCAAACCACAAGGGCTGCGGCTATTCAGGATCATTTCCACCATTCACACCGGCTACACAAAGGCACACAATGTTCCATTCATAGTCCACACTCCTTGCAGTGGTGACAGGTCTCAAGTGTGGCAGTTCACACACAGGCATTACAAGGACAAAATTTGTCTTCTATAGTGTCATTCACACTGATGCAAATTAGCACAGTGCAAATTAGTGGGACCCAAATGTCAAGATTTGCATTGTGATCCAGTGTGGACATAAGAATCTCACAAAAAAAAAAAAAAAAAAAAAAAAAAAAATGTGACCCATCATCACGCTCAAAATCACAAGAAATCTTGGGATTATTTCAGAATTATTGTGATTATCTACACAAATAGCATGATAATTTGCACCACGGCTGGTATCTGAACAGTAAAGTTCAAATAATCTTGGTATTTCCTATCCCATCAGTCAAAATGCATGCACGCAAACACAAGTGCAAGGGTCATCATTTCAGTAGATATCAGGCATGGGCAGTTTGGTCACAAAACATCATGATTGCTCAGCAATTAGAAAGATATTTCTGTTCATTTGGACAGGTGCCAAAAGTCTCGGTATTTGGATCATGATCAAAATCCCTGTATTTTGTCTGTGTGCATCCCATCCACCTAGTGACATTTCAGCAACCAGGACAATGGCTCCCCTTTGTTTGATCGTGATCATGGACCTCCATGGTTTGATGGTGGTCACTTAGCATTGTACAATTGTCTACAAGTATTTTGACCAGATCAAAGACAGAACAAGAAAGGTTTGTTGTTGCTGTTGCTGTTGTTGTTGTTATTGTTGTTGTTGTTGTTGATGTTGTTGTTGTTGTTGTTGCTGTTGCTGTTGCTGTTGTTGCTGTTGTTGTTGTTGTTGTTGTTGTATTTTTTAATTCCAAACAACTGATCATGTAATCATGCGGTGTTGCTTGCTCTTTGGTCATACAAGGTCATACAAAAAATACATGAGAATTTTGATCTTTGAACTTTCCTATTTATACTATATCTGCACAGTAGGACCTACAATTGTACAGCTGTACATTATAAGTCTTTCAAAAGTATCACAAAATGCAAAGAATTGTTGGTGCAGGATGATGTATATTATATAAAAGGTGAATAAAGAATCGCCAAATAATGATTGCCTATTATTTCATGGCCAATGTTATATTGAACAAAGGCTGTCCATCTAACAGTGTAGTCTATCGAACAGTCACACTCTTCACGAAACAAATAAACACACACAGAAATGCACATTTTTGGTACTCCCTTCCATGTATTATGAAGGTACCAGTACCACTATACTACATGTAGATTTTGCATTCTGCACTACAGCACAAGTATGGGGTTGGGGGAGCATTGTACAAAAGTATACGCATATATACGTCTCCAAACTTCACCCTTCCTTCAAAGTTTGCAGATTTTGTCTTTGCTACATTGTATTAATACAGGGTGTCATTATTTCCACGATAAAATTGCTTCTGGGTCATTTTTTTTTTCTTTTCTTCTTCTTCTTCTTCTTCTTCTTGTTCAGCGTATGCATGGTCACTGAAACAGCAAGAAGATATCTTGAAGTCATACATGCATGCCTCTTTTTACATTGTACAAGAAAGTGATCTTAAAATGCTAAGTTCCGGTAGCTTGAAGGACTTCCTGTCAGCAATGTAATACATGTACATTCATTTGATTGACATTCTGGAATCATATATTTACTTTCTTCAAATTTTCACTTGACCTACACTACAGCTTGCCTATAGCTATCAATGCCTCTATTCAAGACATCTTTCTCCATGGCAAGACAAAATAATTGAAAATCTGCACACAAAGAGCACAGCAGAATTTTTCAGACCTTGCTACAATTTCTGTCTTGACAGAAATTCCAAGAAACACAACAGTCCTCTACTTCCTCTGTTTGCATGATTTCTCACTACGAAGTAGCCTCTCTCGGTGCACCACCGTGCACAAGTCGGTTGACTCACGGGGAGGTCATTGAAGACAACAGAAGAGAGACACAAGGTATGTGGGACTGTTGTTATGTGGCCTCCCTTCTTCAAAAGGACACAGTTAAACATATCAACAAACACATTCCTGAGGCTGAGAGTGCCACTCTTACATGGTGTATCTGTTTGAGAAAGACATGATGATCAGAAATGCCACTCAGACAGTCTTTTCTTCCTGTCCAAAACAAATAGGTCATTAAAAACTTGTTTTGCCATGATTCATTAGAGCTTGCAGAAATTGCTTCAGCTTGTTTTTCCAAGATGCACCTGCCAATTTCTGGTTCCTGTGCACAACACCCAGGCTCTATACTAAATGTACATTTGTACTTGCTAATTACACACCGTTAACATGTTAAAGCCGGTTCCTCCTTACAATCAACACACTTTTCTGTACAACATTTGTACATTTGTACATGGCCACATGCACTGAGTACAGACTTACAAACATTGCAGGAATTAGCAGACTTTAAATAAAGCCATAACAATTGTTCAAATGGGGCTGACTTTTGTGTTATTTTTTTTCCCTTCTTTTCTTTTTTTTTTGCAACAGCAATGTTTCATTCATATTTTCATATTTGTAGTGGAATAGGAAACTGCTTCTATCTGAGCATCATCCATGCATTTTCATTTTTAAGTGATTCATTTCATGATGTATTTCATCCATTTGAATATCATTCCCATTTATAGCTTTACACTTCTACGAGGTTTATTTCAAATCTCCGCACAGTTCATTGTAGTAACTCTACATGTGATCACTGTCATCGTCTCACTGCCAAACCGTTTCTGATAAAAACAAACACCCTGTGCCCCATCATCTCCTAGCATTTCTTTCCTCGGGGGCAATATTATTTCCAATATTTTGGAGAGGTTAGGGGGGCCAAAAGGGCAAAAAAATCATAACCCATTGGTGCACTCGAACAATCTGCTTCTTCTCATACTGTGCCACAGTGATTCCCATTGTATGTTAATCTGTGGTATTAAAAAGAACACATCCACTCATGCAAACCCTTCAATCTGTTGACACAATGGTATTATGGAAACAAACTGGAGGCAAAGAAAGGAAAGACATATAGTGTACACAGGCACTAAAACAGCATTTGAGCTTACAACAGTACTGGTATTGACATTTCGGTTTTCACAGATATTGCACATACAACTGAAACAATGGTTATGTATACCCTAATGGTGGGTCGCAAAAAATACTGGTAGTGGTATTAGTGTGGGTACCAGCTACTCCCCCCATAGCACACTGCCAGAAACACAACACACTGTAATGCCAAGCAATAGCTTGGTACAATAACCCCTTCACAGCCACCATCTAACAATGTCATTGACATTATATAATACAACGTACATAGAGATTGCCAATGGCAATGAGAGAAAACAGAGAGGAAACAACTCCACCTACACAGTACACATGTAGTACAATCATACTGTACACTGCCAATGTAGTTGTACCATGGAGGTTGTACCTCCATGGTTGTACGTACAACTGTACAATGTAGGCTGGTAAACAAGACAGGGCAGCACCAGCAAGATTATGCATACCCCATACTACAGTGTGCTTGTACAGCTGTATCTAAAGCTGCTTATGTAATCTCGATATATACAAACAACTGTAAAATGACAACACCATGACATTCAATTTTAGTCCATGCAATTTTAGTCCACCCTCTTTACAGCTGGATGTACACAATGTTGATACAGTAGCTGTACAATGAGCGAGATTCTCACCCAAGCTCTAAACTTGATAGGATTTAATGGAGAAAAGCCTTGCGTCTGTAATATACAGTACTGCCGAAACATGCTATTGTCCCCGTGCTATAGTTAAGTAATCATTAGCTGATTGTCCGGGCTCAATTCAGCGGGCGGAACATCTGCCTTGCGTCCTTTCAGCTGCCTCCCATGCACAGAAAGGGCCTCACAAAAGCTCTCCAGGTAAAATTACATTGACTTGTACAATGTATGGCTGTACAGTTGTAAACTGTGCATTATCTTATTAGCTGCAACATACTGTACAACAGTGCGAATATATACTGTACAATGTTCAACTGGAAAAGTAATGAGTAAAAAAAAAAAAAAAAAATTTTAATCATATTGTATAGATGCCATTTAAAACAAGAGATATGGAATATGTACTTGTATAATGCCTCTGAAACTTGTATGCTCCCAACCCAAGAGAAATATGGCCAGTAATTTCTTCAAAACGTTGGTGCCTTCAAAAAATGACAACAAACTTATTAAGCCTATGTGGCTGTACGAGGTACAAGTACTACTAGTATCAAGTTAGCATCAATGTTTGAATGTACAGTAAGTGTAACCTCTTTCAAACAACTGAGATGCTCCATTTTGCTTCTTCCTCATGTTTTTTTTCTTTTTTTTTCAAGTTTTCCAGGTGACATGTAAGTAACATGTACCTGTTTGTAGTTCACTTGCAGCATTATAACACTTCTGTGGCCCCTAAAAAAGGAAACAGCCTCTGGAAAGGGAGCTGAGGAATTTTTTTTTGCAATCATTTTAATCCAATCTTACCCACCGTAATGACGTTTGACTCATCCGTGAACATCACATTGGAGAGTACCCTGCGGGAGCAATGGCTTGTTCAAGTTTAGCAAACAGGTCTCGTAGATTAAAATGTCAACAGGAAGAGGATTCAAAACTCGAGACCCCAAAGAGGAAGCTAGACAGGCATGGCGGTATTGGGGTTAAAAATAGATAGGGGATAAAAATCTACGCTTTGAGACATCATCATGGATTCTCTCTGAAGCCGAGAAACGTGGCACTCACAAAAGCTCTGCTATGATGACCTCACCCAATTCTGCGAAGGCTGTCAAAATTTCATCAGCATTCATAATCTCGACTGTCGAAACAAATTTGCGGGCTTGATCAGTGCATCTGGGCACAAAACATCGCCTTGAAGCCACAGGTGTGCTGCTGACCTTCATTTACATAACATGTATTTCCATGCTTCTCTTGAAAGCAAAAACTACAATGAAACATCAAAGCAAACATTACAAAATAATACACACTGTATGACTTCTTTGTGTGTATATGACAGGAATCATTAATATTTATGTAATCTCAGCTTTGGTTTTGCAGGAGTAAAGTGAAAAGGGAACTTCCAGGCATCATAACCTTGGCCACAACAGAAAATTTGACTTCCGCTTCCTCATCAGAGAGAGTGTGACAAGGATACAATGTACAAGTGTACAAGTATTTGTACACATCTTTACACTGTAATTGTACAATGGGCAACGCGATGACTACATCTACAAACTGTATTACAGAGATATCGTCAGTGACACTTCTCACTTGATCTGCTACCGGGTAACAAAAAAAAAGAAGATACAATAAGAAACAACTTTTACTAGCAATACGTTAGTTCTATCTGCAAGCATGCAAAGAACTCTGCACTACAGCTGTACAGTATGTAACATCAAATTCCAATGCAATTTGTACGTGCTTCTATACAGTGTGTACTCTGATACACTCATTCAACACATACGTTGTACAGGCAAACTGTAGATGAAAATTGGCAACGCACACATGCACTGGACAGGGACCAATTCCATTCAGGATATCACCACTCCCACATGTCCCAATGCCATCAGAGTTCACAAACAAAACACTTTTTTTTTTCACTCACAGCTTCATGGTTGTGGAAGGCGCTTTAAATACACTTACAGTGTAATGTACTTTTGATGCACCTCACTACTCAGCATCACATTATAGCCAGGTTCATTTCAGGGACACAGAAGATGTACCTTGTGAAAATTTGATAACACCAAGAGGATTTGTCTGGCTTTATTGCAGCTGGTTTATCTTTGCTAGCAGCACACATCTGTGAAGTACGTTGTACATGTACATGTACTAGGCCAAGGACCCTCGTAAAGCCAGAGAATTACAAGTACTGTCTTGAAGACTTGCCCTTGACAGGTACCCGTATTGACTTCTTTTCTCTCTCTCTCTCCTGGCATTTTTTTTTTAAATTTAACCCTAGCTTGAAAGAAAACGTTTTCACATCATGAAGGTTTCCTCTACAAATTAGCAGTAAATGCCGGAAAATTACAGCAGACCAAATAGTAAAAGTTTGCAATTACAAAGTGTACATTGTACACATATACAATGTTTATCAGGCATCCTCCCCTAAATACAACATATGTACATACAAATGTACATGTAGGATGTAGGCCTATTTCAATGCCACTATAGGAAATGTAAAGAAAGTCATCAAAAGGATCACAAGGAAAGAAGTTAAAACTTCACACTGTGTGTGCAAGCATGTTACTCTTTGTGTCTCTGGTCAAGATTACAAACTCATTATCAAGTTGTCATACATCTACCAGGACACAGGAAGATGATTCATTCATTTGAATTACAATGTGTGATAACTCAATTCCTACTGTACAATGTACTCCAGTATGAAAACAGGTCCTCTATATTGAGTACAAATGGCCAAAAGGACACTTGAGCATCAATTTTTACAACAATAGAATGATCGACCTTCATTTTAACAGGTATAACATTAATCCATTTAGACAATGTAGGCCTACAAATGTATAAAAGTTGTACATTGTACGAGTAGACTCTACATGCAGGTCTGCAGATTTAAGGAGAACATATTGTCATGAATACTTACTTACTTTAATTACTTGGATACTTGGTTGATTAGCCCCCTGTATACCCAGGTAATACATGGGATATTGTTATATCAAGGAATGTTTACCTCGCACAAATGAATTTTAATAGATTTCATGAAAATACGCTGGGCAAGTCTTATCAAAGACTAGGCATCTAGGAATAATTTGGCGTAAATACTCAATTTTGAGTGATACACGTCATTAAAACCAAAACAACAACAACATTTGGGCCAATCTTACTGTCCTTGTATTGCTATCTGGAACCTTTTTCTACACATTTTTTTTTTTCAGTAGGTCTACATGTACAGTTGTAGGTACACATCGTGTACAATGTACACTGTATGTAGAAACTTACAGGTTGTCTTAATTAGGCCTAGAACAACACTTTCTACATCTCTATTTAAGTATTGCAAATGTTCCTACAATTATACAAAGTTCTACAATACTACTAACCCTGGGGCGCTCCTTCACACAGTTTACTGTGGAACGCTTCCCATTCAGGCTGGTCGCAGTTACAATGCTACATTATGTATAGTGAGGTGCCTGCACCTCGTCAGGGGCCCTAATACCGTCACCCTGCTTAATTGTTACAAGCGCACTGAACAAAAATTTATGCCTGGGACTGTGTTCAGTATGCTTGAAACTTGGCAGGGTTACCACAACCAAGCAAACTGTGGTGAAAATCGAACAGTTTTTCGCAAAAATCTTAAATTCATGTTACAAATACGTGTTATAAGTATCATCACGGTCATCCACACGCATATTTTACGTGCTTTGTCTATGGGAGCATCACAGTCACCCCAGAGTTGCCAAATTCTGTAAATGCCTTTCAGTACTTTGATGGCTGAAAATCAGTAATTTGCACCTTTTTTGAGTGAAAATCAGTAATCCATAACAGTGTAGAACCTAGTAATAGAATATATCACAGACAATTATTTCTAAAATCAGTACTTTGCTTGGAACCTTCAGTATTCTCCTCCAATTTCAGTAGAAATTACTGAAAATCAGCACTAGTTGGCAGCTCTGTGGTCATCCGCACTCGTCTTTTACGTGCTTTGTCTATGGGAGCGCAGGTGACAAGTTGTGGGCCCCTTCCTTAGCACACTACTTACAGTATGTACTATTCCGCATCGTTCGCGTTTGACGAGGATACAATGACTAAATTTACTAACTTCATAATCATTACTACATAAAGTAAAAGACTTACTCTTTATTGAAATGACGACAAAATGTAGAAATAGTGTCCCACACTTAGTTTTATATTACATCCCTGTCCCAGACTTTACAAGAATTCAATAACATACAACACTTCATACGCCTCCTACATACTGTAGAACTGTACTTGTACACATTGGCTGCACTGACAATTGACATCCTACGGGGACTCTTCATTCATTGCTCGCCGTGCGCGTGCCCGTGTGTGCTGGCTGAAATACCGGTAACAGTGGCCTAGCCATCGTACGTACCTGCCAGCTGATCCAACTCCAGAGGACTTGCGGGATCGAGTCCACAGACAACGAAATAATCGACGAATCGGCCACCCTGTTGGCCACTGGAGCCCATGGTGTGATACTTTTGAAGACTATTCCTTAAACGGAGATTCTTTGCTTTTCCGCAACTGTATTTACGTGGTATATAAAGGTCATATTTTGTAGTGTATCGCCCAGATTTCGCGTGTTGTAATGAATTGGTCCGCTGCTGTAATTCCTTGACAGCAGTAGAAAAGTCGTTGTTACACTCCGTTCACTTTCTACATACACTGTCTTCTTGCAGCTACTAACGAAATGCGCATGCACGTTTCTACGTCGGATCCCGTAGGTTTACCCGTGTCGTACACAGGAGCGCAGTCCACGACGGGCGATTGCAGCTCGCACGACGGTGCGCATAGGGCGAATGTGTAGCGATTGAGTCATAACAAACAGCGATGACCTTTGACTGGGGAGGTATTTCCTCCGCAAGTGACGGAGAGGGTCCTTCGTTCCGCCAGAAACGGAACAACAATAACTCCCCGAATTATTGTCTTGTTTGCGGATGCTGGCTACGGGGAATTTTCACGGCGAATTAGCGGCGACCACCTCATAAGTTGGCTAACTGCTTCCACCAAAGAACAAAGGGGTACGCGTGCCCTCAGCTGCCCATGGGAACACAATGGACGGAGTATTTAGTAATTGCGAAGCGTATCCATCCTTCCGGAAACACGACTCGCGAAAATATTGAAGAGAATATGTTATTATACCAATTCCCCTTCTTACTGCATCTGCAGAATGGCAAAGCATGGAACCGACTACCACCTAAATTAAAATTCATTTCCTCAGACTCCAAGCAGATGCAGATCGCCAGCTGCCATGCAAGAAGACAACAAATACAATGTATACCGAACAATACAACCCTACTCGGGCGTCATTTAGTTCAATCGAGGGACAATTTTAGTATTAGACTCTATATTTCCCTTTATTCTTTTGAAAATTTTATTTTCAATAGTGGCCACTGGACATGACAAACTAATTGATTTTAAATTGTGCTTCCCGAACATTTACAATCCGTCGTTTTCTTCTTCTTTTCACGTGGTTCCCTCCAACGATATTAGGCCCCTTTATAGGACTTAGGCCTACAATATTGTATTTCAATTATACTTTTTTATTTCATCCAACAGCAACAGGTATAATGCATGACATGGAAAGTAGGAGAACTTGTATAATTTGACATTTCTTAGTGATATGTTCATGACAACGTTGTTTTCTCAATTGCTCCATTTAGGCCTGTTGCGCCTATAGGCCCTATATTGTAAGCCTATTCAAAGTGGACTGTTGTATTGTGATATTACTGATCATCTACCTGTCCAGTGGCGGATCCAGAGGGGGGCGCAACCGGCGCACGCCCCCTTTAATTTTCGTTAAAAACAAAGAAAATAAAAAGAAAATACTGCAATGAAACCCGGAAGTGGCACCAGAAATATTAGTCACGCCCCCCCCCCTTACAGAATTCCTGGATCCGCCCCTGCTGTCTTCCATTTAACTGATCTAAATCGAATAAAAAGTGACAGACCAAGTAGTGATATTTATGTGAGAACTTTAAACAAAGACAGTATTGACGCTTACAGGAATGAACTTGGCTCGCACTGTTGGGATAATTTGTATGCTATGGAAAATGTTCACGAAGCTTATGATTATTTTGAGTCTGTTCTGTCAGGGTTATATAAACACTTTCCCCTAAAGAAAAAAAGTCGGTGTGCAAGAAAGCTTAATCCCTGGATGACTGACAGTATTTTACGTTCTATCAAATATAAAAATTTGTTATATAAGAAATATATGCGTAAACCAAGCAACTTTAATGAGTTAAAGTATAAACGCTTTAGGAATACTCTGAATGCTACAATAAGAAATGTGAAGAAACAATATTTTGAAAGGAAATTTGTTGTATATAGAAGTAATATTAAAGCAACTTGGAATCTTATAAATACACTTTTGAATAGAGGTGGTAAATGTGTTACTGATATGCAAATGAAATGTAATGGTGAATTAACTACTGACTCTCACAAAATTGCAAATGCTTTTAATTCATATTTTACTCAGGTTGGTCCAAATCTTGATAAGTTGATACCACAAAATAATTCTAACTTAATGAGTTATCTGGTGAACCCTTGTTTGAATACCATTTATTTTCATGCAACATTTGAAGCAGAAATATGTAGCATTGTCAACTCTTTTCGGAATAATGCTGCCTCCGGAATTTATGATTTCAGTCCTCGTATAATCAAACATATAATAAAAGAAATCAGCAAACCGTTATGTCATATATTCAATTTATCTTTATCATCAGGAGTCTTTCCAGATAAATTGAAAATTGCTCGTGTAACCCCTGTGTTTAAAAATGGTGACAAATGTGAATTGTCAAATTACAGACCAATTTCAGTGCTTCCTTGTTTTTCGAAAATTTTGGAAAGGATTGTCTACAACCGTGCTGTTAAGTTTCTTGATTAAAATGATATTGTGGGTAGTTATCAGTACGGCTTTCGCAGCAATTGTTCAACTTCCATGGCCTTAACTGACATTGCGAATAAGATCGTTGATACGTTTGAGGAAAATTCCTTTCTTATTGGTGTTTTTGTTGACTTGTCAAAGGCCTTTGACACAATCAATCATAATTGTTAGTTAAATTAAAACACTATGGTTTTAGAGGTGTAGCATACAGTTGGTTTAAAAGCTACCTCTCCAATCGATATCAATGTACAAAATATAACAGTTGTATATCAGATTTAAAGAAAATATTATGTGGAGTTCCACAAGGGTCTTTATTACGACCACTGTTGTGTATATATTATACATAAATGACATTGTAAATGCTTCTAATTCCTATACCTCATCGTACATATTATATGCTGATGACACTAATATATTGTTCAGTGGTAAGGATCTTCCTTCTTTGCAAGATCAAGTAAATAGTAGCCTTTCAAAATTGTGTACATGGTTTCAGGCAAATCGATTATCTGTTAACCGCCGCATAATGTAACTTTATTGTTTTTAGTAATCGTAAATCATACGACACTGATTTTGTTAAAGTGAAATTGAATGATGTTCAAATTCCCAGGGTAGAGAAAACTAAATTTCTTGGTGTTATTTTAGATTCAAAATTAACATGGAAGCCTCATATACAAGAGACAGAGAAAAAAATATCAAAGAGCATTGGTATTATATCCAGACTAAGCTACATGTTACCTACTGATGTATTATACGGATGTTATACTCCACTCTTGTTTTGCCCTATTATTTTGTCTTACTGCAACATGGTGTGGGGAAGTACTTTTCAGTCCAGTCTAAAGAAATTGACTTCAAAGCAAAATAAAATAGTAAGAGTTATACATGGAGCGAACCCGAAATCTAAAGCAGGCCCATTATACTCAAAACTAAAATTGCTTACTTTGAAAAACATCACCACCTATCAGCAATGTATTTTTGTACATCAGTGTGTCAACAAACTTATGCCTGACCATTTTGTTCAATTGTTTGATATCAATCAGAATGTGCATAATTACAATACACGCTCCTCGTCATTAATGCATTTGCCCAGACCCAGAACCTTGTCTTACCAACATAATATTCGTTTTATGGGCCCCAAGAAATGGAACAATTTATCTAAAGACATAAGAAATGCACCATCTCAAAATTGTTTTAAGATAAGACTCAAGAAAAAGTTGTACTCATCCATATAAGGTAGTTTATAGTGAGGGCTGCTAAATTTCTCTTGATTATACTAAAATGAAATACATGTACATGTATGTACAATGTTGCCTTGTTTGTTTTAGTATTACAAGTATATATATTTTTAGGTTCTCTTTACCTCTCCTTAATGTATTTTTTCTTTCTTCTCTTTTCTTTCTCTTTTTCCTTCTTCCTATCTGTTTTCCCTCCTGCATCCCTAGCTTTAGTCTCTTGTGTATCTGTACTTCGTCTTGTAAATATGTATACATTTTTAAAAAAATGTCTTTTTAGCTATGTTTCAATCAGATTCAACTACATTTTCAAATGTTAAAGGTGCACTCACTTCAAGCTGTGCTTACTGAGTTGTCACCTCCAGTTTGTCATTACCGAATTGTTACTGTTGTTACACGAATTGATCTGGAAATAATGTTCTATTGAATTGAATTGAATTGTGAGTATAATATTTCCATAATGTAGCCTAGACGATATCCTCTGCCCCATCGTTACTTGCCAATAACAATCGTGGACGTGAGTGAGTTTGACATTATTGGTATAAACGCTAATGGCGCGATCTTATATCAAGTTACTTGAGTTAGGCTGTTGTATAATTATTATTTATAAGCGAATCTTCGAACCAATTACGGGTACTCAATCCAGAATAAAATGATCGTTAGTATTATGGACAGCCATTCAGCGAATGCAAAATGATTATCGGCACTTTAATCATAGACATTACATTCAAATGCCTTGCTTTAAAGTATCCTGCTTTTTCAACTCTTGCTCACAGAACATATGACTAGGAAACTGGCTATGAATATATTTTGCCTTGAGATTTTTTGGTTCAAATTATGGACAGAGGTGCCTCCAAAATAGTGAGGGGCGCAGTCGTGAATAGGAATAGTAACTTTTGGAGGCACGGAGGTCCATAGTTTTAACCAGAAACTCGAAATTATAGGCAAAATATTTGTTTTACTCTCTAAAAAAAAATCGAGTGAAAATATTCACTCTTAAAAGAGTGAAAACAAAAAAGAGTGAATTTCGAGTGAAATTGGAGTGAATTTTGAGTGAAAATGTTCATTTTCACTCATTTTGGAGTGACGTCAGGGATCACTCCAAAATCGTCGAGTGATCCCTGACGTCACTCCAAAACGAGTGAAAATGAGCATTTTCACTCAAAATTCACTCCAATTTCACTCGAAATTCACTCTTTTTTGTATTCACTCTTTTTAGAGTGAAAATTTTCACTCGATTTTTTTTTAGAGAGTATATTTTGGATTTTAAAAAAAGACTAACTAAAATCAAACAAGAGAAGGGGAAAGTGAGACGAGGAGTCGTGTTGTGGGTGGTGCGATGTGGAGGGATCATCCAAAGGCCCTGTAGCAGGGCGCGATGTCACACTACATAAGTATTGCTCTGTCACAGTACATTCTATTTTTCATAAAAATGACCGTTATCGGGTCCATGGTTATACGAAGTAGAGCGCGATGTCATGATTGCTTTGTGACATTCCACAAAGCGATCGTACGAAGCAGCGCGCTTGATGTCAAATTTTATTGTTTTGTGACCGTACGAAGCAGCGCGCGATGTCACAATATTGCTTTGTGACATCATTAATTCACAAAAAGTGAACAATTTAGAATATGTAATGAAAAGAGACGTAATTTTTCCAAATACATGTAGTACATACCCTGTAGGCCCTATATAGTGTCAAACAGGCCAACATTCTGAAATAATTGGAAACATTGCGTAATCATGTGAAGCTCTTTCAACCATTCACAAGATTTTTTTTAAAGATATGATAACAATTTATCATCATTAATCTAAAATGTGTATGAGGTTTTTCAGTTCGAGTATAATAGAACATGGATAAGAGAGATGAATTGAATAATGTATCGTACTGTTTATTCCCCAAAGATAGCTGTTCCGAACTGCATCTTAGGCGTTCGTTTTTATTCAGAATTCGGTTTGCTTGTTTGTTCAGGATAATCCTAAAGCCACTTCCAAACATAGTAGTAATATCAGTACATAGGCCTATATACATGGCCATTTATTATAGTTAATGTAATATATTTCACTTTTTTATATCTGTGCATGTTCATGATACTTTAAAGGGATTATATAGGCCCTAGTTCTAGTTGAGATATAGGGATTCAGTTTTTCAAGTTTCTTTTGGGGGGAGATAATGAGAAACCTCTCATTATTTATGCAAGAGCATGCAATTCTAAGAGGAATTCAAGATTTATTTGATGAAATGGCTGAGATATCTTTTGTTTAGATCGCTTTGTTCTACTCTCTTTTTCTTTTCTTTTTTGATATCTCACGCAGCCGTTTCAAAACCGATTTTTCATCAAATAGATTTTTAAATCCTCTTATACTTATGCTCTCATAAGTGGTTTCTAATCATCTCACAAAAATTTAACAGGTGAATCCCCATCTCAACCAAAATTATATCATCCCTTTAAATCCTCCTCCCTTCCCTTCTTCACGTCCCGGAATTTGTCATCTTTATTTTTCAAAATAACATTGGTGCACTGCGTTATTATCATACCAGTATCGAAACATGAACAGCAATGTTGAACACTTCAAGTGTCAGATTGCGTCATGATTATTATTCTCTTGCGATCACCTATAAAAGGGTGCTCCCATAATGACCCGAATAAGCTGTCAAAATCAATGCGGGAATATAGAATTCTCGCATGAGTAGACAAGGAGCTCCTGAATGGTGTGTTGAAACCAAGCAAACAATGGCGCAGAGTTTTCCCTCGATTTCGTAATTAGAATGAATGATGCTTAAAAGTATACATTGCGTGGGAACCGGAAAAAAACTTTATCCACAATATATTGGTATATATACGGAACCTGATTATTGGGAAACAAGAATAATTCTTGCATGATTATTGAATGAGAACAATAGTTCCTCGTCAGTTTATTTCCTGATGCATAAGAAAATGTGTGTGTACAGGTATAGTGTGTTTACGTATATATGTTTAGTCGTAGTGTGTGTTGTATTTCTTTAGCAATCGATATTACGGAAGCAATTCCATTTTATTTCAAAGAAATATCACTCCGGTCTGGTTACGAAACATCGTCATAATTATTAAGTTTCCATTGAGAGCCAGTTTTGTATTACCTTCGGAACAGGTTGTTCACTATTGAATACTTTGATAGCAACGGGAATTTCCCTGTAAAGCGAAATGACCATCGTGAATAAAATTCAGATCCTCTGGTATTATTGTATAGGTAATAATAGTAGCAATCCTCGCCTCTTTTCAGTGTTATGCAAAAGCCGCTATACCACTGATACTAGTACTGCGATGAAGTCAGGATTGCCAGGTATAACTAATGACTGAAAAATGTACCAGATTATTATTTCTTTAATTTGTAACAATAAACAAAGTAAACACAAAACGAACGAAATGCAAGAACACTGCAAGATGATAATGATTTATGGAATTCCCTGCCTGAAGAAATGAAAATCATGTAGGCGCATATTTTTTTTCTTTCAAAGCCAACATAAAAAAGCATATTTATATCATACGATATCATATCCTGTCATTATCATAGGGATTAGTCGATTTCTGATTATGTAACCACGAAAAAAAAAATTAATGTTCTCAGCCTTTTGATCACTCTCCGTGAGTCTCCTCACAACAAACCATTTTAATAAACACATTTAAGTTTAGTTATTGAAAAAGGCACGTCGAACCGCGCTCTTAATGAGCACATTCGCTTGCACCAGCACTCACCATCATAACTTTTACTCTCTTGCCAGAATGGACTTTTTCCTCGCTCATTACACATAATGTATGTTTTGTACGATTTTGTTTTCAAGGCTGTCGTATATATATTCAAACTATTTTCTTATTTGACAAGGGCCTAAATCCCACAATTCATGTATCATAATTCACATAGATCATTGTTGTTCCGCACTTCCGCTCCCAAGTGCACTGGGGGCGCTGTGGCATACTATACCAGAGCCTTCTAAGGCTCTGATGGTGGATACGAAAATAATTTAGTGCCAGATGAGGGAGAATTCCCTCACAAAATGACCCCTTAAAGGGATCGTATAGTTTTGGTTGAGACCTAATTTCAGGTTTCTTACATTTTTTTTTTTTTTTTTGGTGAGATAATGAGAAACCTCTTATGAAATATGAAAGAGCATGTAATTCTATGAGGAATTCAACGTTTATTTGATGAAAATTGGTTTTGAAATGACTGAGATATCCAAAAAAGAGCGATTCTAATAAAGTGTGGGACCCACACTTTATTACAATCGCTTTGTTTTACTTTGTTTTTGGATGTCTCAGTCATTCGAAACCCGATTTTTATCAAATGAGCTTTGAATTCCTCTTCGAATTGTATGCTCTGTACTATATCATACTAGTAAGTGTTTTCTTGGTATCTCGCAAAAAGTTATAAGCTCAATTCTCATCAACACCAATACTGTACCATCCCTTTAAATTATTCTGGATTGGAATAAAAATGACTGTTATTCTCAGATACCGAACACTAAAAGCAGTGTGACATTTCATGCAGTTGATGATATTATGTATATATAGGTCTAATGGTCTCATTTTTTTTTTCCCGAAACGTTGATTGTGGATAACAACAACTCAGTCTCGCTTGACACAATCTCATTATCAACTTATGAGATGGCGCTCTTTGCTTACCGTTTGCAGTGTAATAAAGGGCTCTGAGATGACCGCTTGCAGTGATCGCTTGCGTTTCGACTGCGTTTGTTGGACGAATAGTATTATAATTATACTTGTTTAATGCGAGGGGCACACACTTTGAGAGATTATTAAAAATGATTAGAATGGATCGGTGTGGCAGCATCATCAACATGAGAGATATTTAAGGCTGGAGTTAAAAAAAAAAAAGATACTTATAAATATTCCCAAGCCCACGGGTACCATTATGCTTGCAAATTTGTACACACATTTATGTTTTGTGTCATATGCGTTTTTCTCGGCGGCAGGCATTCTTTTCTCTCTTTTCCTTCTTCCTCTTCTTCTCGGCTTCTTCTTCTTCTTCTTCTTCTTCTTCTTCTTCTTCTTCTTCTTCTTCTTTTTCTTCTTCTTCTTCTTCTTCTTCTTCTTCTTCTTCTTCTTCTTCTTTCTCTTCCTCTTATTCAATTCTTCTAATAAAGTTCAATTAGCTGAAGATATACTGTGTGTGTGTGTTTACCGCCAATTAAGTCAAAGTTAGTGCTAATTACATTATAAGACAGTTTATTAACTAATATACCAAATAGAAGGGACAAAGACAAGCTGCTATAAGTGGGGTTAACCGTCCGTCGATTACGGAAGGCTCTCACTGAAGGTGCATTGTGTCTGGTTATTGCATCACTGCTCAGCAGTTGAGTGTCTACACACATGGCTATGTAGGCCTACGCATTCTAAAAGACAGGGCTAATGTTTATACAGACAAAAATTATAGGCCTATATAGTTTGAGAGTAAATCTTTAATGTTCTCTGTCTGCTGCTTGCATGTGTGGTGCCCCAGAGCAGACTGACGATCACATCCTGTCAGATTGCACCGGGCTTGGACTTCCTGGAGACCCTCCTCCCATCGACTTGATCAACCCAAGCCGTGACACCGTGGGATGGTTACAACAGCTTCGAGACGCACTCTAGCAGCCGTAGACATTTATAGTTATTGTACTCTAAATTACCAGCAGACCTCACACTAAAGAAGAAGAAGATCATCAGTAGCATTAACATCATAGTCAGCAGCATCATCATCAAAATTATCGTCATCAGCATCATCATCAACATAAATTATTGTCATCAGCATCATCATCACCAGCACCAGCATCAGGAGCATCAACATCATTGTCATCATCAGTACCATCCCCAACAGCAGCATCAGCATGGATCATGAACAATAACGACATCATCATTATCGTCGTCGTCGTCGTCGGCGTCATCATCATCTTTATAATTATCATCCTCAATACCATCCTCATCAGCATCACTAAAATCATTAGCAGCAGCATCATAATCAACGTTACCAATCATCCATCTTTTCAGTCATGTATTTTTCCATTTCCAACAAAAACATGTAGATATTTTACCGAAGTTGAATGCATAATAACATCACAATGCATAAAAAAGAAAAACGAAAAAAAAATGCAAAATATTGAAAGTATACGGAAATGCTGGAAATGAGGAGGAATGCTAAAAAGCAATGCTTTAATAGGGCGTCATACGTGCCATTACCACCACCATCGTCATCAGCTTCGTCAACACTATTTTCAGCATCATTATCATCAACATTATCATCAGCGCCATCATTGCCTTCATCATCAACAACAACATCGTCATCATCATCATTAGCAGCGGCAGCAGCAGTGGCTTCGGCAGCACTTTCATCTATTCATCGTCACCATCAAAGGGGGTCAATCGGTAAAAGTGCTTTGTAATCAAGCGGTTTGGGTCCTGCTGAGCCATGCTGTCTGTGTGATAGCTAAGTGCTGTACCCTCGTGGAAGAGACATAACTCTCTGCCCTTCTGATTGGGTATAAAATGGAGAATTCATGGCAACTTACTGTAATAGGCCTATATAAGTAAGAGAGCTCCTAATATGGGTTAATTCTCCTCGCGAAGAGTATAGGGCGTGCACCATTTCTGAAAACCGATGCTCAACATCGAGTGAAATGAACTTCAGTTTGCTTTAAGTGTTAGGTGAGCCCCAAGTTACTCACAGTTTAACTCCTTCTGTGCTAAGGTTTAATATGCACACATTTCACACACAAACCTAAGGACAGTGATTAATGTGGCGTGCAGATTGTTAAGAAACAATATCAACGGTATCACCCACGCACACAACACTTGTCACTGTGCCAAACGTGATGAATGAATGGCCACCATCGCCATCATTGTCATCCTTCCGTCGCCATCATCTTTAGCATCACCGTCATCATTGTCACCATCGTTAGTGTAATCATCATCATCACTAACTTTCAATTTCCTCTAATCTATTCTTACTCTTTATAGCTTAAAGGGACTGTACAGTACTGGTTGAGGTGGGGATTCATGTTTTGACCATTCCTAAGTGAGGTAATAAGAAACCTCTTATGAAATATGAAAGAGCATGTAATTCTAAGAAGGATTCAACCTTAATTTCCTGAAAATTGGTTTTTAAATGGCTGAGATATCCAAAAAAGTGACAATAATAAAAGGCGACAGGCCACGCCTTTTATTAGGATCTCTTTGTTTCACCTTGTTTTTGGATATCTCAGCCATTTCAAAACCGATTTTCATCAAATAAACTTTTGATACCCCTTAGAATTACATGCTCTTTGACATCTCATAGAGTGGTTTCTGAATATCTCGTAAAGCGTTAAAAGCTAAATCCTCGCCTCGACCAGAACTGTAGGGCCTACACACCCTTTCATAACTTACTAACGAATTGTCGATCAGAATGTTAGTTTTGATTTGGGAGGGGGGGGGGGGCGGGGGATCTTGCTGTACCATGTACAATGTATTTTTCTTTAAGGCTTATGGTCGATCATTCTGCTAGGCCCAGGTAGATTTTATTGAAGGACGCCATCTTGAGATGGGTACGTTTGGGCAGTGTGAACCTCCCGCAACGTGTGTACAAAGTGAATGGATGTGCAGGGCCAGGGACTTCCCGAATATTCGCCAGAGCTAGCTAGCTATCGCTGACACACGTACACGCACGGTGCAGCAGCAGCCCGTGTTATTGTAGTATTCAGCAAGCTACAGAGCGACTGGAAGCCGCCTGCCTTGTCCAAGAATTTCGACCTGTACTTGACTGTGATGTGCTGAAATCGGCTTGAAAATGGTGGATTACAGCAAATGGGATCACATAGAGGTTCGTTTTATGACATGTCGCTGACACTAAGACTTTGAATATGGTATAAATGAATTATCCGTGGTTCATATAGGCCCTAGGAAAAGGGGTAAACTGTCTAGAGCAACGCCAACGTCAACGATCTAACGCGTTAGTTAGGCCTAAAAGTTCTACAGAGTATACTCCGCCTAATTTGCAGCTATTAAGCTGTATCTAGAAAGTAGGGCCTAATTGTTAGACCTGCCATTAACGTTACATAATACATTATTGTAATTACATAATTTGTAGCTACTGTAGATTTGGATTAGCTGTAGGTACCTACAACTTACAAGTTACTACAACATGATTTATAAGCCCACATGAATCGTGCGATTTAGGGAGATCTCGAGAGAGACTAGCCCGACCAGACACTGGGCTGTGTAACATAGAGAGAGACATAAAATTGAAGCACATAAACGTCGTTGATGCTAATAGGCCCTACTGTAAGTATAAAATTCAAAGTAGATTCTAACAGTTACTAGTCTATCACTGGATTAGACACCTACTACCTAGGCTGGGCGTTCTCTACTCGTATTTCATGTGTAACTAAGGTGATGTATTTAATTCACAGGTCAGTGTTCTTATCTCATAACCTTGAACTGTTTACTGTCACTTTTTAATGGACGAGGTCATCAAAACTCGAGGACAGAAGCAAAGACATCAGTCAATTCAAGATGTGAATGTTATGGTATTACTATTAGATTTGATTTTAAGTTATAGTTTTCACTGTTTGAAGTGGTACAAATTTGCTGGTTTAGGATTGCTGTGCAATGGAAGTACTATCGTAGAACGTACCCCATTTTGCTAGATAATACCTTTGATGCTGTTTCAAATGTTTGTGTCTGTTCGTATGGTCAGGTGTCGGATGACGAGGATGACACTCATCCCAACATCGACACACCGTCTCTCTTTCGATGGCGCCACCAGGCCAGGGTGGATCGGATGAAGGAGCAGGAAGACGAGAGGAAAGCTGTGGACACAGAAACCAACAAGTGAGCCATCTTGTCTGTCCATGGATTCATGGCTCAGTGCACTGTGGCTGGCCAATGCCACAATCTGCAGGGTGCCAAACTGGCAGGGTGCCAGTGTATCAAGTGATGGAGTTGCTCTGAAAGTGAAGATGCAAATTATGGCCAAAAGACTGACTCATTTGGTATATGCTTTGACCCTTTCAGGGTCACACAAAATAGATCGTCTTAAATGAGCTTTGAGAAAGAGCCAATAATGGCTATAGCAATATAGTAGTGGGCTTAAATGGGTAGGATATAGGTTAAACAAGTGCTTTTTTGATGATGATAATGATGATAATGATGATGATGATTGTTAGTATTAGTGTCTTTGCCCAAGGTATCTGCTTTACCCATGGTATTTTTGTCCTGTAGTTGTGTAGATTTATTTATTTACCCTTATTTGTTTTGCGTGTCTCTTTTCAGAGTGAAAAATGCTTTAGAAGATGCAAGGTCCCTTCTAGAAAATTTAAAGACAAAGGGAGATGAGGTAAGTACACATGATGTATTATTTCTAATCAGTGACTCACTTAGTCTGGAATTGCTGCCAGTTAAGTATTACTCAGTCTTGAGTGAAATTTTTACGTATATGCTTCAGTAAAGCAAGTAGAGAAATATGCTCACCGTAATGAATTGGGCCTGACATGTTTCCGAGAGCATGCCAATGGCAAATAGCAAAATTTTAGTAGAAATAAATGATAAAGGCAAAATCATTCCAGAGTGATGGTGACACAGGAAGACTTTCAGATCACTGGCTGTAGTTCCCTTTCACCAATGATACCAGAAGTCTTACATTAGGTGGTTTCAAATCAGCCCGATGTTTCGAAATAGCGCGCGATTTTCTGACTTGGGAAATTGGAAAATATCTCGAGCTTGGGTTTTTATCCGGCTGATGTGAAAACGCCTATTGTGTTTTGAATTTGTTTTTCTGTAGTTCAGATATGTGGGATTGAATTGATACAAAATGGCTTGTGTCTTGAGCCTATTACCAGTTGTAAGTGGAAAGAAGAATAGTATTGCACTGATCAACATGTCAAATTAAACAGAGTTGCGTCTCCTAGAAAAAAAAAATATGTCAGTACATTATGTTGTTTGCATATTTAGACAAGAGTTTGCTTTTGTAACACATGGCCTACTATGTGGGACAGACAGAATTTCATAGGTGAGATGAGGATTTAGCACAACTCTGCGATGCTTTCACTCACGGGAAGCTCAGCAATTTTATGAAGTGTCCTGAAGTTTGATTTGTTTGTATGAGGGCCTACATTGGTACATGGATGGAAGTTTCAACCTTACTGATGTGTATTCATTCTTGACCCTGCATTTGTTTTTAGGAGGGAGTGAAGAAAGCTGAAGTGAAACTCAAAGAACTGGAAGACCAGGAAAAGAAATGGAGAGAGAAAGAGGCAGAGATTGAAAAGAAAGAGCGGGTGAGTATTTTTTTTGTGGTAGACGTAAAGAATTACTCTTTCTCCACATGGCATAATGGCATATGATCCTATCTTTTCGTCAGTTGGAAGTCATTATTACCTCGGCCAAGGCAGGAGGTTAAATGCTTTTGTTGGCATTGGTTTGTTTGTCTGTTTGCAAAATAACTCAAAAAGTTGGGAACAGATTTGGATAAAACTTGCAGGAAAAGTTGATGGCACAAGGAACAGGTGATTAAATTTTGGTAGTGATCCGGGAATTTTTGTGGATTTTCAAAGGATTTTTTATCTATTGGCAGTTAGAGTCAATGAACTTGGGAGTTCAAGCTGGGCGTATTTGCACTTTGCATATGAGGTCTAAAGCGCATGCTCTGCTAGGGCAAGGCATCACATAGCTTGAAGCTGATGATGTATACAAAAGGCTTCTATAACGGAAAATGGGGCAATTTTCAGCATGCGTGTATAATGGGTGGAAATGAGCTGCTTGGCGGAGGTATGCATTCTATGAGTGCTTTTCTAGTTCAACATTTTGGTGACCCAGTTACCTATAAAGTTTAAAAAAAAAGGAATGTTGAACTTTGCATGATGATACTAAATTTCATGAAAAAGAAAAACACTCCAGTACACAAAAGATGTGAGCAAATAGCAGTCACCATCAAGAGATGTATGAAGAAATATCTTCATTCTAATTAACCAATTATAAAATGGTTTATTGAAACACTAAATACACCATTTTAAGGGAAATATTGAGTACATTGGGTATGATAAAATCTTGTCACTGAAATTTTTTTTTATTTGTTTTGAGCTTTGCATAATATTTGCAACCCTACAATATTTATGTAGCTTCACATCTGCCCAATATCAGAGACTTTAGTGGTGTATAGGACCATGCAGGTCAGCCAGAAACCTTGTTAAAATTTAATTGATTAATTGTCACATGAATTAATGCATGGAAAAGAAAGTTGGCAGATTCGCAGTGTTATACAGGCAAACGTGTATATAGCGACCACCATCTATAGCGGCCATCTGCTGTATGCGACCACTGAACACAATTCCCCCCCCCCCCCCCCCCCCCCCCCCCCCCCGAGAGAAAAGCTATGTTAAAGACCCTGTCTTTAGCGGCCATCTGTCTACAACAGTCGCGTTTCTTTGCAGAGACTATAATGTAGTGGAGGAACTGGGCGTTGTTTGATGAAAGTGGTCAGCCTGGACAAGTTGTCAGTCTCTGACAATTACCATAGTACCAGTCATTGACCAGGGTTCCATTTCATGAAGTCATTGCTTAATAATCTCTACATTAATCTTAGAATGGCCAAAGTTTCTCGTATGTATCTATATAAGACTTTCATATCCATTTCATGAAGTGTCTCATAAATGCATCTTATGAGCAAAAAGTCTCTCTTTATTTTTAAGACTTTCATGAAACGGACCCCCAAGAGCTCACCAAGGATTTTATCGAAATAGAGACTGACAACTTTCATGAAATGGTGCCCTGATATGATGGGCGACGGAGATCTTGACTCTTCTTGAGAATATTGCTGTGATGACAGATTTTAATTTGTTTGTTTGTCTTTAGTCTGTGCTTGAAAGTCACAAAATGTGACAATGGCCAGATAGTATTTCACGGTAATGTTCATTCAATGTGTGCGTCTTAACTTCTGCAGCTAACCCCATGGAACGTGGATACGCTAAGCAAGCCAGGCTTTGAAAAGACGCTCATCAACAAATACGAGAAGAGAGAGGAAGACCTCACGGAGGAGGAGAAGGAAGAGAAAATGGTGGGTGTGGTCTTTCACTTCTTTGAGATCAACACAGGCACTTATCAACCCGTTGAGGGCGGTTTGATTTTGCTACAACACGCATTTTTCATAGACGCTTGCCCGAGTATACTCGGGACTCGTCCTCAACGGGTTAACTGTTGTAGATAGAGTCAGTGGGTTTCATTAGGAAGCAAAGCTTTACATTACAGAGAGAGCAACATGTTTTTCCCCGTCTTTGTTCTCTCTCACTGTAGGTGCCATATCTGGAGATGATGTAGGCGTTAATGGTGTGCCACAAAGCTCCGTTTCTAGCCTTCTCAATCAGCCCATGTCTATGTCTTCTACCTCGCTCTCATACCCAAGCATTAGGAACGGTCATCCACAACGTTCATTTCCTTCCTCTGCCCCTCTTTCCTTCTATCTTTTGTGTCAATGCCAGATTTTCCAGACCATCTTCTAATAACACATCTGTGCTATGGCCTGTTGTGAGGGAATTGACGCCTGACTCCCATTGATAAGAGGCTTACATACTTGTTTATGATTTCTGCTGAGAAGATAGTAGGGTTTGTTTGTGCCCTTTCCCCTCATATTTGTAACAAATTTGATTGAACGGTGGCCTGTAGAATTTTACTAGTTTTCTGGGAGGTATGCTTTTTCAAGATTTCACTTCAAAATCTTTGAATTGCTTTCACTGTATAGTTAAGGGTAAAATATCTTCACTTTTAAAATTTTACTTGCATTTAGTACGTTGTCATGGAAACAGTGCATTTGGTTTTACATCCAGCAGTCTTCCTATTTGCCTGTGAGAAGGAAAATTGTCACCACATGCCCCTCAATCCACCATGATTGCATAAACTATTTGCATTGGCATATTCCTGTCGCTTACAGATAAAAGCATTACCTCTCCATCCTAAATACTTTTGATAAGCCTGTTAGAAAGTTAGTGATGTGCACACCAAATCAGATGCAAAACGAATGGGTTAGCTGTAATAATATGAGCTTGGCAAACTCTTTGTGCAGGGACTTGGCCAATATAGTGGCCTGAATCCTCTCTGTACTTAAACTGATGTGACTCAGTGGATCACACCACAGACTCCTACGCATGAAGTCCCTGGTTCAAGTCCCCTGGCGGCAGCTGTGCCCCTACGTTATGCACTTTATCCTCATTGCATAGTCCGACTGAGAGGACCACAAGTCCCATGGTAGCTTGCCCATAATCATGTTGCCATTTCTTTTGTGGCCACATAAATCAATCCAAAAACACGTAGTACGTATTTCTCAATCAAAATGCCTCTTTTTATTCGTTTCTTCTTCCTCTTTCTTCACCCTTTATGGTGGCCCCACTCACAGGCAAACTTTGTCAAAAAGAATGAGGATCTCATCAAGAAGTATGGCATGCACAACATTTACCACGATTCCGAGAGGTTTCTCATCGACCATCCCGACCTGGTGTGTGAAGACACGGCGAACTACCTCGCAATCTGGTGCATCAATCTTGAAGTGGAAGAGGTAAACTATCAGAAAAACAAAACAAAAAACAGAGAAGCACTGTGAGAGCGCAGACCTCCGCCAAACAGCTCATTTCCACCACTGATCTTGTTCTTCCGTAAAGATCAGTGATTTCTACCCATACATACAATTGTATGCTTGCTGAAAATTGCCCGATTTCCCAATATAGAAACCTTTTGTTACACTGTGCCAGCTGCGCGGCGCGCCTCGCCCTGGACCAGAAACTACAGCATGCACTCCAGTGCACATATGAAAACCTCAAAAATACGCAGCTTGAACTCCCAAGTTCATTGACCATACCTTCCAAAATACTGATAATCCTTCATAAAATCCATAAAATTTCCCGAATCACTACCAAAATTCAATCATCTGTTACTTGTGTCATTCTCAACCTACCCTGCAAGTTTCATCCAAATCTGTTTACAACTTTTTGAGTTATTTTGCACACAGACAAACAAACAAATCAACGGCGATGAAAACATAACCTCCTCCCTTGGCGGAGGTTAAAATCAAATTTACATCCTAGTAGTTAAGGTTTTATTATTTGTGATTTGCTGTGTATTCTGATGGTCAGATATCCAGGTATGTAGCGGCGGCTGGAGTGAAGATAAAACCCAATCAGTGCACGATCGGCGTAATTTTAGAGATGAAATCATCTACTTTTCTTCCAAAATTGGCTTTGAAATTGCATGAAACTCTCAGATATGGTCCATCTCAACATTTCTGATAGCCACAGAAAATGTCATTGATAAATTACGTAAAAGAATGGTGAGCTGTTTGCTTTCACTCCAGTTATACCGGATGTGACATATCGTATACCTGATCACGAGAGCAATAAATATAGAAATTATGTAGTTACATAGTTATATCAGGGCTTGACATTAACTGGTTGAGGACGTACTGATTTTGCTACAACACGCATTTCCCATAGACACCTGCCCGAGTATACTTGGGACTCATCTTCAGCAGGTTAAGTTTTTCCTCCGATGGCTCGTTGGGCTGCTAAACCCTTTCAGTTTGAAATTTTGGTTTGTCAAAAAAAGAAATGTAAACCTGAAATAAAAGGAAGCATAATAATCTATTTTGAAGCTTAGTTGCCAGATTGGGCCACAAAAAGTTAAACTTTTTGTAAATTTGGTGGCTCGACATCAATTTTGAGTGGCCCTGGGGTCCCGTACGATATACAACCAACAGAGCAGTGTCACACAAGTGCTGAAAGATTTCCATTGGCAGTCTCTCCATAAACGACAAGCCCGCAGCAAGGTCACCATGCTGTGCTAAATTGGCAGTGGATTTATCAGCATTCTGACGGCACCGCCTTTTTATGCCTCCGCTTCGCCACGAAGTGTTGCCAGAGGCATGATGTTTTCGGGGTTGTTCGTCCGTCCTTCTGTCCGTAATAAATTTTGTAGACAGCGTAACTAAGAAAAAAATGTTTGAGGTATTCTAATGAAACTTGTCATGTATATGTATAAGTGGGCGAAGCTGTGCCTATCAACTTTGGGGGTACATGCTCAAGGTCAAAGGTCAAGGTCAAATGCTCAAAATTTCACGATTTCCCCCATACCTATGCAATGCCTGAAGGTATTTCCTTGAAACTTAGTGTATGCATGTATTGTCTGATAAAGATTGTCTAGAGAAAGTTTTGGGCCGTTAGTAATATCAGGGCTTGACATTAACCCGTTGAAGACGGGCTGATTTTGCTACAACACGCATTTCCCATACACACTTGCCTGAGTATTAACGGGACTCATCCTCAACGGGATAAACAACTCATTATCTTGGCAAATCACATCAGCCAGACAATTCTTGGTAAAGCCTTTCGACATAGTGCAAGCAAATTCCAAATGGTGGAAGAGAGCTATGTTCTACCTTAAATGATAGATACATTGTAAGAGTTGCAACTGATTGACAAATTGTCCACATTGATGTAAACGTCGATGTAGGGAAATTATTGTCAATCAATTGCAATGAAAACATCTCGACAGAAGAATTTCATGAATTTGAATAATTATGCAGTACCTGCTGCATGCTATAAGGATTAGAACCAACACTTGCTGTTGAGTGGAAGCTCGGTGGTCTGGTGGAGATGACGCCTGTCCAGAGATCAGGAAGTCATAGGTTCAAATCCTGCTCGAGTATGTACACCCATGATTTCTTTTATCATGGCTACTACTAAAACACTGATCAATTCAGTGCTTATTTATGTCGATGTAGGACAATTTGTCAATCAGTTGCAACGAAAACATCTCGAAGGAAGAATTTCATGAATTATAAGCATTGTAGACTCAAGAAAACAACTTATTCATAGGCAAACCAGGGAAATCTTTTTGTTGTTGTTGTTGTTGTGGGGAGGGGTCGAGGGGGATAACATGAATGATGTCAATAATTGAATAAGTCTCTTGCATACAATACTATTAGGCAAGTTCAACAGGGCAGAGACAATAACTGTGTGACGGTTGTTTGAAAACATGAACACACTTCCCTGGTATGAAAGGTGGTATTCCAGTTGAGATGAGTACTGGTATATATGAACTTGGCTTTTAAAGGGTTAAAGACATGGTAAAGCGCCTCCAGATCAGATACATCAACTTTGCAGTGGAAGAGATTATCCGTGCTGATGAAATGCATTGATATTCAGATATTCATCTATCTATATCCCAGTAGGTGGGATGTGAGTTTATCTGACTTACTGTATGCGGATGTGCATAGAAATAGAATTAACTTACTAAAATATGTTAAAAAGGAAAGAAAGAAATATGTGTTCAAAAATAGATGCCAATTGATGGAATGTCAATTTTTGTGTTTGTGTGTGTCATTTACTAACTGTGGATTTAAAAAGAAATTGGACTTCTTGTGAGAAGCATGAAGCCTTAGAGCCCAGTATGTCTTCTGTCTGTTGTAGTGATATGGGGGCTTGGGTACCCCAAAGCCTATCAATTTAGGAATCTTAGCCCATTGAAGACGAATTCCAAGTATACTTGGGCAAGTGTCTATGGGAAATGCATGTTGTAGCAAAATCAGCCCGTCGGCAACGGGTTAAAAACTTGTCTTCTCTAGAACCAGAGGTGATGAGGCATAGTTTATTCTTGGGTGATCTGGGTTTGCCCTCCTCTGGCAGGGAAGCGGGAGGGGGGGGGGGGGAGGCAAATTGGTCACCAGTTTTTACATTTTCATCTTCTTGGAAAAGCAATGTCAAGTTTTCACCAAACGTGGTAGGTAGTATCACCATAATGATAGAATATATTTTTATACAGTTTGGTATTATGCCCTTCTTGGAGGTTCCCCAGGGGACCCCAAAGCCCCAAATACAGGAATCTTTAGAATCCTTCTTCTCTAGACCCAGAAGTGATAGAGCTACTGTAAGGTGATGCTGTTGGGAAGTAGGACCAAATTAGGGCCAAATTTTTACATTTTCATCTTCCTCTCGAGAATCCAGTCATGTTTCACCAGACTTTGCCAATATTATCACTAGGATGATCAGATATGATTGCACAGATATACACCATACCCCACTTCAGGTTCTCCAGGAGGCTAACCCCCAAATGTAGAGAATTTAAAAAAGAAAAATTCTGAAAACTATAAATGCTATGAGTAAATGCAATATACATTAGTAAGCGTATTTTCAGGTTTGTTTATGGCAGGTCCAAGGTGGCATCCTTGCCGGCCGGGACCAGGTTTGGGGCCAGTTTTCACATTTGGCCTTTTTGAAATACATTTCCAGATTTTTTACAAATCTGACAGGTATTAATTCCAGTGTGAAATAGACACCATGCATCCTGGAGGTCCCCCAAAGCTCCCCAAGTTGCTATGTTATTGTTGGGTAATGGTCAGCAAGAATGTGTGGAAACTGCACTGTGATACTCAGTTGAGCTCTAGACCCCTTGGTCTCTTGTTTTTTATGCCTTTTGATGCAGAAATGGCTCAAGGCATCTTTATGAAACTTAGTGCAGCATATATGTATACAAATGTACTTGGTCAAAAAGGTTAGGTAAAATGTTGAAATTATGCTATTCAAGGCAGAAATTACATTATTTTCTCCCAGTCTGGAAATAACTTAATGTACACACTTAATTAAACTTGTTATCCATACAATGTACATATGCATTACCACACAGTGATAATGCAGGGGAGAACATTTGTACTCTGACCATGGAGTCGAAGGTTAAGTAAATATATATTTTTTTAAATTACTGTAAAACGAATTTTCGCATGCATTTTAATTTTGCAAATTTCGTGAGCGGCAACATTCGTGAAATTAAAATGCATGCGAAAGTTCTTGCTGACACAATATGCATTGGACGCCAGTGGCAATTTGCCGCCAAGTCACGAAAATTTCATGCTGTGAGAAAGGTCGTCGGCTCCAATTCGCGAAATTTTCATGCCGCGAATATATCATGTTTTACAGTAATATTTTCCCTTTATTTTGAAAATGGTTTAAAGTAATGTCATGAAAATTGGTGCATATTATGTGTATTACTAGAGAGCAATTATTTGGACAGAGTTTCGGGCCTTGGGGTTGAAGATCAAGGGTCAAAAGGTCAAATGAAAAATACTCAAATTTCACTATTTACTTCATATTTCTGAAATGGCTCAAGGTTTCCTCTTGCAGTTTGTATATGTATAAATGCATGTATTATGAGAGCTGAGTTCTGGTGCAGGTTTGGGTGAATTGGGTCATGATGTAAATGGTAGATAGGTAACCTAATTTTCTGCAATTGCTAAAAAATGGTCATATGGTCATGAGGTCAAATATCAACAAAGACCCCGTTTACAGTGCGGGGCCGGGCTCGGCCGCGGCTCGGCCGCGGCCGAGCCCGGCCTCAATTGCGCGGCCGAGCCTCGCAATTTTGTCCGTTTACACTGCTGGGCTCGGCCACGCTTTTGATTCAAACCTTTCAATATTTTGTCGTATAGTGGCGCTCTGCTTGTAAACAAATGCAATTTGGTATTGTCTGATTTTCAGACCCTGTGCCAAATGAATTCCGTGGCAACGAAGTCGCCGTTCGGGCAAAGGCCTTTGCCGAAGGAAAGAATCCTTTGCAGGACAAAACCACCTTAAACTATACTAGTTTTCGACGTTGAGGGGGTTAATATCCTGAATAGCGAAAGATACAGGCAGATGGTTTGGAAGCCAGACTAAAATTGGCCGCGCAATTGGCCGCGCATTTGGCCCAGTTTGCGTTTACACCAAGAAAAGGCCGGGCTCGGCCGCGGCCGAGCCGCGGCCGAGACCACCTCCAGAGCGAGGCCAAATGCGAGGCCAATTTTGGCCTCGCATTTGGCCTTTTGCGCGTTTACACTGAAGCGAGGCTGGGCTCGGCCGCGGCTCGGCCACGGCCGAGCCTCGCACTGTAAACGGGGTCAAAATTGTATCCTGTTAGTGCTTAAGCAATCATGAAACTAGTAAAATTCTGAAATACAATGCAATTGCTCTCTCAAACAATTTCACCATCCAAACACAAATTGCTTAAAGATACACTGTATGTATATTTATCCAATCAAGACATTTTTGCCATCAAACTTTCAAACATGTCAATGAAATCTCTTGCTAAATTATGTGAAACTGTTGTCTCATATTATTAAGGTGTACTGCAGCAATATTTCTAGTTCTCCTTTTTTTTTTCTTGTTCTTTTTGTCTCACCAGAAACATGCACTAATGGAGCGAGTAGCCCATCAGACAATTGTCATGCAGTATCTCTTGGAACTGGCCAAGAGCATGGACCGAGACCCGAGGTCATGCATCCGGCCTTTCTTCAAAAAGTGAGTGCCATATGTTTCCTCATTTACAAGAGAAATTCCTGATACATGTTTGAGTTTGAATTTTCACTTTGGTTATGTGTCGGGAGCATTATTGTCAACTCTCTATCTCTCCTGAATAAACATATAAATGGTCTATCGGTAAGATCTTTTTGATGCCATTTAACAAAATTGCTTTATGTTAACAGGATAATGATATACATTGTAACAGATATGATATTTGTACATGAACACACACAATCTTATTGAGAGTTTACACAAACAAAAACACACAATCAGATATTCAGGAGTTGATGGATGTGTTAATTGGTTCAAAAAATATGTTTGGAAATTAATAAATATATATAAACGCTGCACACTGGCACTGGTCCGACAGTCCAGGACCAGTAAAAATCACTGACCAATAACTTTTTCAGGAATGGATCAGTAAAAATGGAAAAAACTGGGTACCTACTGGTCCAACAGACAGGTCAGACCGGTAGAAATTATGGGGTAGTGTGCAGCCCTGTATATACATGTATGCTGGAGTTGTGTACGTGTGCATTAACTCTGTGTGTGCCATGGTGTAAACCCCCTGAGTGCCACATTATTTGGAGATAGCAATGTGTGTAAGTGCTTTTGGAAAACACTGTTTTTTGAAGCCACATAACTTTCTATAGAAATGTTTATGGAAGACATACAGTGAGCAAGGTTGTAGACAAAATTCCAAACTTTGCTGTGAAGCAAATTTTGTGCAAAGCTTTTATTATATTTTGCTGGAAATGGCGAGTACAAAGACAGTAGCCTCCTTGTCTTCCAGGTTTAGGGGGGAAGTCTTTTGCACATACAACTGTGACAGAAAATTAGAATTTACTCAACCCCCCCCCCCCCCCCCCCCCCCCCCGGATTATTGCTTTTCAATCACCACTTGACACAGCTTAGCTGTGTGAGGAATAGAATCACGAATGAAGCTTTCATTGTACTGTGGCATTTGGTGATTTATCGATCAATATTGGCGGGGTTGTGGTCTTGAGCAGAATTTTGTGAGCTTGGCAACTGCCGACTGAGTCCGGCATGCGAACATGGCACATTAAGGGTTAAAGGAGGCAGACAAGTATGTCATATGTGAGAATGGTTGCCGGGTGAACAAGCAAGTGATCTATCACTCATGCAGACGAGCAAATAATGTTTTCAAACCATCATATTATGTTTGAATAAGCAAGACACACAGTCTCTAATGCTAAAATATATATGTATATATAAAAATGTACCAGCCATTTGAATTCCTCTTTCTATGTTTGTTTATGTGGTGTTATTCCATAGTGGCATGAAAAACATAAGGTACACATGTGTCAGAAGAACTCTGGATGTGAAGATTGCTGTGGAATTAAACATATTTGATTTTTATATGTAAGGAACAACCCAAATGGTGTTCCACTATTCTCTCGCCTCCACTGCTTTGTGGCTGTCATCACATGCAACTTTCACATTTGTGTGGGTTTTTTGAAGTGTGTAAAATGATGGCATTTTCCAGAATCCAAAATAGGTGGGCATTTGCATTGTGATCCGCTTCGATTATGACTGTCAGTTTTGGCTGCAAAGTGTCACATTTCCCTAAGCTTAAAATGGGTTTGAAGGACAGATACAATATTTAAATTTATTTCTCCTTGCTGTAATGTGGGGGCGCTGTGGCATGGTGTATCGATAAGACTCCCGACTCCCAAATGGAGGACCCACGTTCGATTCCCGCCAAGCTCTCCTGTCCTTGGACAAGACGTTTTTACCCACCATGTCCCTCTCGACCCAGGTGTAAATGGGTACCTGTCAATGCTAGGGTAATAATGATGGCAGGGCCCTCTGGTAGAGGAGTGGCAACACTGAAGAGGCTACCCTGGATGAATAAGACATCAGTATCATTATTATTATTGTTGTTGTTGTTGTTGTTGCTGCTATTATTATTATTATTATTATTATTATTATTATTGTTATTATTATTATTATTATTATTATTATTATTATTATTATTATTATTGTTACATCTTCTGCTCAGGATGGTGGCTGCAGAGAGGCAGTACCAGGAGGCCTTTGACGATGAACTGAACTCCTTCAAGGCGAGGGTCAGGGATAGGGCCAAGGCCCGCATTGAGAGAGCCTACAAGGAAGCCGAAGAGGTAATTCAAGATGTTATCTTCTTGTAGTTGGGTGGTTTTGTTGTTGTTGTTGTTGTTGTTTTTGTTGTTGTTGTTGTTGTTGTTGTTGTTGTTGTTGTTGTTGTTGTTTGTGTTGTTGCTGTAGTTTTAGTTGGGGGAGGAGAAAGTACAGTGCACTGCCATTATAACGAACATGCATATATAACAAATTTCAGTTTTATACGACAAAGTAAAAATTACGGCTGCAACATTTTCCTCTTTATGTATTTTTGTTGTCTATTTTTTGTTCAGTTACAACAAAATTTCGATATAATGAAAGAAAACTGCCGGTCCCGAGGACTTCATTATAACGGGAGTCCACTGTAAACTGCCTTCAGTGATGCGACTATTGTTGGCTGTAGCCCTTCCTTGTACCAGAATTATTGTCATGGGCTCTATTAGAAATGGCATGGCTGGTTGTTGAAGTTACAATGAAAGTAGTCATATCACGGCCTGGAATTTATGGTCCATGCGTCAGAGACATGCCTGATAGCTGAACCTGACTGCACTTTGTCCGCTGGGTTGTACATCACCTCCGCATGCTTTCTGCACCAACACCAGCACCGATGGCATGGAATCTGTCTGTTGGTGATTAGAGATTACATAATCCTTTAAACTCTGTCATATCACAGTAGCTGTGTATGGGGAGTGTTATATTGTTACACCTCAATTGCTTTGTGTACTGTAAACAACGGCCAGATTTGTATTTGACAAGTGGCATGAACTCATTGCCAATTAAATAGTGCTGTAAGTGACATACATTGTATGGTCAAGTGTATTGACAAAGAAATGATGAAGAGATGTACTGAATTTGAGGGCAACTTGTGGAGGCATTCAATTAAATTATTTCAAGAAAATATGAAAGGCTGTTTTCTAGTGCCATGCTGAATGTTTGGGTTTCTTTCTATGTGGCACATACAAGGAAGCACCTAAATTCTTATGAGCAGCTACCACAGGACCTGTGGCTAACTGGAAGGTGCCTTGCCGTGATTTGAACCAGGGACCACAAAACTGAGAGTCTTATGATTTTATCCACTTAGCTGTCTTAGCCACAACAACCCTTGGTATTCATGCTGGTAAGAGAAGCAGAATGCATGTCAGCCCACATGACAGCGTACAGCTGTTGAAGAGTTCTAAGTGGTAATTTCGTGCAATACATATTGTAAAGTACTCTTCCAAATTAGAGCACAGAATTAGTTCCCCAACATAGTGCATTGCTGTCCGTGGCTGCATATGTGGTAGCACTTCTATAGTATGTTGTCTTTGGCACATTTGTTTCTGGCTGATCATCCAGGTCTAGTACTGTAGAGGAATACACATTTGTCATGTTATCAATCTGTCCTGAAAAACCAAACAAATTAAAAAAAAGAAATTTTGCATAGTCTATCATGAAATGTGACATTTATTTTATTTTTTTTAAATGGCAATCTTAGGGTGGGTAGAAGCTTGCTGGATTATTGTGTCTGCGTATTAAGAGCTCAGACGGCCTTATGTGCTTTTTCTATCCAACTTTGTCATACGTATACAGATGTAAGCCTCATGTGGGAAATATAAAAAACAAAAACCAGCAACTCCAAATTGCCTTTGTGAGTGGCTTAGGTTGTCTGCATAGATCCCCGTATCTTATCAAGGAAAAACAATTTTGATTAGATGTAATTTAGCGCCTCAGCTGTGATGAGGCTAGTGGGCGGAAGTTGAATTTACAATGAGCGTTCCAAGCTGAGGCGAAATTTCTACGGCAAGGACAGCCGACGCCTTTGCTCTAAAGTGAAATGGTGATTGAAATCAGCTTGTTTTTGATGGTCATGCCATTCTCTCATTAAGAAACAATGAGATGCATAGGGAGAGAGAGAGAGAGAGAGAGAGCGAGGAAAAGATGGATAGATAAATTACATTATACTTATAGAAAGAAAAGAGAGTGAGAGAGAGAGAGAGATACAGTGGGGGAGGGAAGGTGTAGGACAAATGAGTTTTAGGTATTCATGAAAACTTGAGAGCTTTAAGAAGTAGCCCTGACAGATTAACATAGACAGATGGTGGGCACTACATGGGACTACATGTCATCATCTAAGCCTTGATCCCTTTACACCTTCTTATTTTCCAGTCTTTCCTACTTTAAGCTCTCAAATCAGATATTATTTGCTCGGCCCAATCTCAAAACCTCTGCCCATCGAAATGATGATAAAGACTGTCACTACAAGAGCAGAGTATTGAGAAAATTGACTCTGAAGCTAAGAGCCAGTTAGGCCTGCTGCACGTCAAACATGTTGCACTTGAACAACAACAAAAAATGTCATTTAAACACAATATGTAAAATCAAACATGGTAACATACTGCAGAGGAAATGGATATTTTCATATTTTATGTAACCTCCTTCAATTTCTTATTTAGAACAGGTGGTTTAGGACAGGATGTAAAATGTTTACGTTTAGATGCAGTAGGAGATTTGGAGGTTTGGCTATTAACCCGTCGAGGACGAGTCCCAAGTATACTCGGGCAGGGGTCTATGGGAAATGCGTGTTATAGCAAAATCAGTCTGTCCTCAACGCATTAGATAAAATCAGGTTTAAGATACCACAGGATGGCTAATGGGCTGTGAAAATAAGAGAAGAGGTAGTTGACATGTTGAAATTTCAATATTTGAACCAATGTCTAATTTGTTTTTTTCCTGGAGTTCACTACATGCAAAATTTGATGCTAAAACTACTGTGAAAGAATGTGAAAGAAAACAAGACCTTGCTCTGATTTGACTGACCCTTGCAGAGAGATGCTGGGAGTTGTAGAAGAGTTGAGAAGATTAAGAGGGGAGGGAAATCTTTTGAGTTGTATTGTGCGTAATGACTCTCTGTGTTTTCTTCCTTCTGTAGGAGATGGAGAAGGAAAAGCAAGAAAGGTTGGGACCAGGAGGTTTGGATCCAGTGGACGTTTACGAGTCATTACCCAAAGTAAGTTTGTCCACCCGCCTGCTTTACCATCCCAGGTTGCAGGTGGCAGGTGCGTAGGTGGCTGGTGCTGTCTGCTCAGGATGCTGATGCAGCAATCAATGGGAGTGATGATGATGATGATGATGAAGATTGTGATGGTAGTGCTGATGTTAATGGAAGTGATGATAGGGATGAATGTGATGGTAATGATGGTGACAGTAGTGATGATGTTGATGGTAGTGATGATGTTGATGGTTGTGATGATGGTGATGGTTGTGATGATGGTGATGGTTGTGATGTTGATGGTAGTGATGATGGTGATGAGTGTGACAGTGATGATGGTGACAGTTGTGATGTTGATGGTAGTGATGATGGCGATGAGTGTGAGGGTGATGATGGTGACAGTTATGATGTTGATAGTAGTGATGATTGTGATGAGTGTGATGGTGATGATGGTGACAGTTGTGATGTTGATGGTAGTGATGATGGTGATGAGTGTGATGGTGATGATGGTGACAGTAGTGATGTTGATAGTAGTGATGATGGTAATGGTAGTAGTGGTAGTGATGATGATGATGACGATAGTGATGATTGTGATGGTAATAATGGTGGTGATAATGATGGTGACAGCAGTGAAGATGTTGGTGATGGTAGTGATGATGGTGGCTATGATGTTGACTGTAGTGATGATAATGATGATTTTGATCGTAGTGATGATGATGTCCATAGTTGTAATGATGGTGATATTAGTCATGATGGTGATGATGTTGATGGTAGTGATGATGATGATGTTGATGGTAGTGATGATGTTGATGGTGACAGCGGTGATGATGTTGATGGTGACAGCGGTGATGATGTTGATGGTAGTAATGATGGTATATGATATTTTGTCGTCTCCACAGCTGATCACATATTACCTGTTGCACATTTTTTCCCCCTGCACTTTATCAAATAATCTCTTTGTCAGACTAGGCTCATTGGTATCAAGACCAACAGTAATATAAGCATGGATCTTCCCGCCCACAGGTTTTGGAGCAGATGATCATTTGGGATGAAGACTGTCCTCCCACTCTCACTGTCTGCCATGCTTTTGATTATCACTGTACAGGAGCTTCAAGAGTGTTTTGACTCCAAGAGTATCACACAACTGCAGGAGACCATCGCCAAGATGTCACCGGAGGACGCGACCTACCACATGAAGCGCTGCGTGGACTCCGGCCTCTGGGTGCCCGGAGGTGGGGCCAAGGATGAGGAGGAGGAGAACGGGGGGGATGACCAAGGGAAGGGCGCTGAGGGGGAGGAGGCGGAGGAGGAGGTCTATGAAGAAGTTGATGACAAATCCACAAATTTAGATGCAGTTGATTAACTGCACTTAAAAAGGGAGTGTTTTTTATGTTTATTTTGTTTTAATTTCTATTTGCCTGTATACTGGTATCTATTTTCTTCTTCTTTTTTTTTTTGGGAGGGGGGTTAAAATTGTTCTGCAGAAATGAATTATCAATTACTCTTCTAAGGCGTTCATTTAGTGGCTGATTACCCTGTGCAGTGAAACAAAGACAGCATTAGTTCGAGTCTGTTCTTCTCTGGTTCAATGTCATTTTGCGCTGTGGAAAAAAAAGAGAAAAAAATCACTTGTCATATATCAGTTTCATTTCAATCTAAGTTAGGTCAGGGTAGACTAAGACATTACTGCGGGCAGCTGAGGCTCTGTTACAACATCTCCACAGTGCAGTGAGGGTTAGGGCATCGTTACAGCAATGAGAGAAATCATCCTTTAGCAGCAAGCTGTCCATTCAAGTTGGAAGTTGTGCACAGTTTCTAGGAATTATGTAGGTTTTATATCAGTTGTACCATCATCTGTACAATGTGCATAGTCAAGAGTTCATATCTTTTCTTCTGTGCATTCAGAAACTACCAAAAAGTCACAACTGTGTCAGGTTTATGTGAGGTCATTGCCGCAAACAATTCTCTCTCCATTGAGCAGTTTTGTGGGGGGAAAAAAAATCATTTCCATTTTTTTTTTCTTCTGTCATGTAGAAGAATGCAAAGCTGACATTTGCAAGACAGTCAAACTGAACAGAAATAGGATTGGTAGGAACTACCAAACAGATAGAAATTGCAACATGAAATGAGTTCGATGGGACACATAAAATCAAGAGAATATCTCATGTGGCTTTGTTCCAAGGGGGAGGGATTTCTGTTAACAGCATACACAAAGCAGTTGAGCCAGGCTTTAATTGTGAAGGTAAAGAGGAAGTTATATGTGGATGGAGAACGTAAGGAGAATCAATTAGAGCAGAGAAGAAGAAGAAGAAAAAAACAACAACTAGGGCTTAGAAGGAGGAGATAGAAAAGAAGGAGACAAGATTATGATATTCACGTAGGAAGACTGGAATGAGAAAAATCTGGTACACTGAAGTTAACTTTGTCCTATTGTGAAAGACATACATCGACATCTTTGTTCAAATCAGTCCATTTCAACCTCACTTCAAGTGCATTGATGGATGTGCATGATGTCACTTCCATAGGTGATATGTTCCTTTTAATATGTTGCTGTGCCTCCGCCAAGAAGTGTTGCCGGAAGCATCCTGTTTTTGCGTTGTCTGTCCATTTATCCCTCCATCTGTCTGTCTGTCTGTTTGTCTGTCCATTTTGGCGTAATCGATTTTGTGGACAGCGTAACTTGAACACAGCTTGAGGTATCATACCTTTAAAAAAAAAAAAAAAAAATGAAACTTGGCGTATATGTGAGTGGACAGAGCTGTGCCAATCAACATTCAGGCTCACATGCTTAAGGTCAAAGGTCATATGTAAAATTCCACCCCCCCCCCCCATCCCATTAAGACCTGAAAGTATTTTCATAAACTTTCTGTATGTTTGTATTACCAGGTAAAGATTCTCTAGGGATATTTTTGGGCCATGGGGGTCAACGGTCATGGTTCAAGTGAGAATGCTAAAATTTCACTTTTTTTCTGTATTTCAGAAATGGCTCAAGGTATATTCATGAACCTTAGCAAATGTACATGTACATGTATTACCTGGCAATGATTCTCGTGGGAAGTTTTTGGTTATGAGGTCAATGGTCAAAGGCAGAGATCAGATTAAAATGCTAAAATTCCTTACTTACTGTGAGATTATGATATTTTCTCAAAATTACTCAATGTATACACTTACTTGAGAACTTGGTATATACATGTACATGCATTTCTGCACAATCATTCTGTAGGGAAAGATTTGGGTCATTTGGTCAAAGGTCAAGAGAAAATGTTCAAATTTCACTATTTTTTGTCCATATTTCGAAAGTGGCGTAAAGTATTGTCAGGAAAATTGGTGAATTTCCAGGTAGTGATTATTTGTCAATCACATCAAACCATTGTCTTGCATTGATAAATGTTCTGTGGACCTACTGGGAGAATAATGGGCTAAAGCAGAGGTATACCAGTCAGCATAGTGACTTTTCTAGTATGTTGTTGTTGTTGTTTTTGGACATACTGTATGCTAGTGTGGTCTTACCTGATGGTATTTAAGTATTGTGACAATTTTTTTGACACCAAAAAGAAGGAATCTTTTGGAATGAAGAGTGTCGTTTGAGATCAGTGGGAGTTTTTATGCCTCCGCCTGAAGGGTGCCGGAGGAATTATTTTCAGATTCGTGCTGAAATATGAATTGCACCAGTGGCATAAGATGTTGGTGGTAATTTCATATGTAAGTTGGAGGCTTTTGTTGACACAATATGCTCTGTGGAATGCATTTAATAGCAGTCATAGCTGCCCAGTCACCCCTTCACTAAAATGTTGCATGTGGCAAGTATGGGAAAACCAAAGTATTGTAAATACGTACAGTATATTCAATGGTGTTTTGTTGGGAAGCAGCATTTCTATTGTGTGAGTTCCAAGAACACGTGCGGCCCCAAAGGATACATGTTTATTTATTACCAACATTTGTTTTGTTTTTGTTTTCAAACACAGAACCATCAATGTTTTGTTCCAAAGACTTTTGTCTTGCACACTCTCCCTTGGATATATTATGTTGCTGTAACTACAAATCAATATACTAGTATTTCATAGGCATCCAGTGTACTCATATGAAACCAGAGTGAATAATGTGATAAAGATATCATTGTTTTCTGCTTTTTTTTTTTCTTTCTCTCATGAGTGCCACGGCAGTGAGTTCAAAGACATGTGAATTTTCTTTGAAAGGCTGCTCTCAAGTGATTTTTCTCTCAAGCAGTCAAATTTCTTGCTCATATGAGTTGATGTCCGACAGCATGCTCAACAATTTGGTGATTAAGTTCCATCTCAATGGGTGCGTTCGAGCACTCTCCTAAAGCGAACTGTACCGCACCGTATCCGCGCCAGAGGAGCGCTCGAACGCTCCTAAAGTGTACTGTACTGTGCCGAGCCAAAAGGGGACCAAAGTGTACCAAATGTTCGTTGTAAAGCATGCGCGTATCATGCGCATACGTCACAATGCAAAGACATCATTCTCTTTGTTTGGTACAGCTGTAAGTAGTTCAAGCGCCAGGTGGATGACATTCTTCTTAAAGAATGCATGACCTTTTCTAAAAATAACTCGCGAGGTACGCTTTCTCAACAGAGCGCTCGAACGCTCCCAAACTGGCATGGTACGGTACGGTACGCTTTAGTTCAGTTTGCTTTGGTTCGCTTTAGAGCGCTTGAACGCACCCAATGTGACAAAAAAACTTCTCTTCATTCTTGATTTGTCTGTATTGTTTTTGAGTCTGCGCTGTTTAGACACAAGAAAACTGAGGAAACCAGCTGTTAAGTGGTATTCAGTCTGACTGATAATTTTGACATATTATGGTGCTTTTGTTTGCCTGTGTCCAGATCTTTGACCAGGCCCTTGTGAGTACTTAGGAAAATTGGTGATGCGATGTACAGTGGTTTTAACCCTTTGAGGACGAGCCTTGAGTGTACTCGGGCAAGCATCTATTGGAAATGCGTGTTGTAACAAAATCAAACCGTCCTCAGTGGGTTAAAGGGTGCTTTAAAAGGGAATGAGGTTTGAACATTTGTGACACCCCCAAATTTAAGAGAGTCATCAAGAACACAACTGACAGCAAAAAGAAAAAAAAAATGATTACAGTGCTTCAAAATGATGATTGAAATAATTTCTTCCTCTTGAAAATCAAGTCTCGCTTTGTTGAAAGCCAAATTAATCATAATTTGTACATGTAAACAGTGCAATTTTAGTCTGCCATTCTCAAAGTCAACTGCACTCTTCTTATCCTTGACTGCACATGTAGCTTGGATGCTAGATTGTGTTTCACACTTTAGAGTTCAGGGTAGGTCTGTCTGTTTGTTTGTTTGTTTGTTTTTATTTCCGTCTTCATATAAAAATACACACATTACAAGTTGCATATACATTGCATATACTTACAGAAGAAACGGGGGATTGCCTGTTCAGTCATATTATCAAAATATGTCTGTTCTTCCACAGGGTCTGTCAGTCCGAAACAGTTGAATCAGACGTGATGAGCCTGTTTCAAATTTTGTGAGGGCAACATTTCACAACAGTGGTTAGAATCACATTCAAGAACTTCAGGAGTAAGAAATGAGTTAGAAATAATGCGTTTTGCTCATTTCAAGAAGCAAAGTGACTGAAGATGATGTTCGTTGCATTTGTGTTACAGGAGACAGTATGTTTGCTCATTGTTTATTCTTGTTGTTGCAAATATTGGTCACCTGACGAAATGAAATCACTACAAAATAGTGTATAGCATATATGCTGAATGTGTTACAAACATGCTATAAATTTGCATAATGCAATGACATGTGTTAACATTCTCAACTACTTTTGAATAGGATTAGCTAGATGTACAGACGTTTTCACACAATAATCAACTTCAGCCCAAATTGTGTCTTTTGTGACATCCTGTTTATGAACAAGTACACATAGTATTAGTAAAATGTAAGTTGTGTACAGTATGTGTAATTGCATTGTCGGGCATCTGATCCCAACTCACATGTGGGAAACTGGTTAGAACATAAAGTTTATCACCCCTAGACCAGAGCAATTGTATTTGTGTTTGAAAGTTGACAATGTGTACATTTCTGCCATATGACAATAAAGAAAAAAAAAAACTTCCAACACTCAAAAAGTCTGATATGGTACTGTGTTCCTATCCGCTGGCTTAGTATGACAATATGTGAATACTGTTTGTAACATCTTCATGTAAAAGATTTACCAGTATACATATGTGTATATTTCCCCCAAACATTAACAGTATACCTACCAACTAAATGTGCAACTCTTACATGTTTGTTTGTTTGTTTGTTTCTTTGTTTGTTTCTTTTTTTTGAGGGGAGGAGGGGTTATTTTATTTTAAATTTAGATGCACTTAAAAGAGTTTTTTTTTTTGCCTCATATTTCATGGATTCTTTACATTGAAAAAAAAAATCATTTACATTGAGCAGAATGGTCTCAACCAAGTCTCCAAGTTTTCTGTGAATACTACTAGAGTGTTTTTATTTGTATGTATGTTTATTTTGGTTTATATTGAACACATGAAGCAGGAGAGACGTCTTGCCTGAAATCGACCAAAATCCTTGAAATTGTGTCCATACCATAGACAGCCGAGAAACCAACGGCTTACACGTATTCCACACGTCGTCATCCAGGTGTAGGATTCGCATCCTGTGTTGAACATTGCTGATTCTAAGTTGTTCTAAAAAGTTGAAGCCAGACGATCCTTGAAAGTGAGTTCAAATGGCATGCATGGAACACGTCAACAATGATGTGTATGTATTGATAGGGAACGACAGATTTAAGAGGAGCCGTGGGCGGTGATTTAGACGTGTTAGTGTAGTGTCCATTAAATGGAAAGAACAAAAAAAATGTGTGACTTGTATCACCACAAATCTTATCTGTGCCGGGGACTTCGGACAGTGTGTTCAATGCTATGGGGTTTTCAGGAACAGTCGTCACTCACAGCACACGAAGGGTTAAGGTTGTAAAGAATGGGCCTGGCACTTTAGGTTGACAAGGAAGGAAAGAGTGGATACAGGAAGGAGCCCGACTGTAGTGAAATTGGCCCATAATAATAATGATAATAATAATGTCTTATTTACCCAAGGTAGCCTATTCAGTGTTGCCACTGCTCTACCAGCGGGCCCTGCTATTGTTGCTAGGTACCCATTTATACACCTGGGTCGAGAGGGACATGGTGGGTAAAAACATCTTGTCCAAGAACGTAAGCACTGAACGGGATTCGAACTCGGGTCCTCCGAACGGGAGTCTGGAGTCTTTTCCACTCTGCCACAGCGCTTCGAATGGTAGTATAGGTACGACATTCAACTTTTAGACTACTTCTATACATATAACCTTATTTGCCAATGTGAATGTAAAAAAAAAAAAATCAACATAGTGATTGGCGAAACCTGATCTTACCCCATCAGTCTACAGCCCATGGGTACTAAAGGGTAGAAGCGTCACCCAGCGCAAGGGACAACCATGCGGTGCCGGGGGGGGGGGGGGGGGGGGGGGGGGGGTGGGGGGGGGGGGGTGGAGGAGAGCAGTTTTTGGCAACGCAACAACAAAGAGAACAGATATGTACCTTGAAAAATGACTAGAAAGTGCTTTGACTTCAAAAGACAAAATATGAATAATGATAACTCTGAAGGGGCCACGCGATGATTCTGCAACACGCAAAGATTTTGCTGCGCCATTTGAACACTTTTTTTTTTCTTTTGGGGCCCTGAAATCCAAATGCACGTTGATTTGTGTTTATTTATGATATCCTCAGCATCACTTTTACGGTGAAACGAATATCTAGAAACATTCCATATATTTTTAATGATTTTTTTTATGTTTTTCTTCAGATTACTTGGGAACGCCCACAAAAAAATCCTTCCAAACCAGTATTCTTGAGATGACCTCATCTGTCAATCATTGCTAAAGTACTGAAATGTTTAACTAAAGACATTGGGAATGCACCTTCCCCTCGACTCAGCATAACTTGCATGTTCCCTCGCCATGTCTTTTTTTAGTCGCATTAATATCACAGAAACATGCAGTTTATGCTGAGGCGATGGGAAGGTGCATTCTGATGTGTTTTGTTGTCACATATCAGTACTTCATGTTGAGACAGTCTGAGTTTCTCGTTTGTTTGTTCCATTTTTTCCGTCTGAGGAGATGACTGGATAGCCCATATTCAGCTGGCTGGCACTATAGTGGTGATCTTCTATGGAGTCCTGTTGGATGTGAGACAGGACCGCTTTCACAGGGTTAAAGCACTGCTCTTTGCGATGAATGAATGAAGCGGGATCAAGTGCATGAGTTGGGACCCTCCCACACAAGAGTTCAGTAGGCCTACTTTATTAGAAAAACAGTGTCGTAATGATTAAATAAGTACATTTTTAACTTTTTTATTATGATTTTTTTTTTTACTCGTCTCGTAATTTTATCATTACGGTTCTTTTCTAGCTTTTATCTGATGTCTGATTTTGTTCTGTGATCAACCTTGATGTGCCCCCTCAACAATCTTGAGTAGGCCTACTCACCTGGTTTTTTATGTGCAACATGTTTTTGCTAGTCGCCCACGTTTTAATCTCTTCCCATGGACGCGTTAGCAAATAAGTAGTAAATTACTTTTTATATATTTTCACAGTCTTTACAAAACACAATGTACCAGTCTCGCGTCTTCACGCCTGAAGCATTTTTCACGATTTATTCTGTTCTTGTGAGTGTGTGTGTGTGTGTGTGTGTATGTGTGCGCGTGTGTGTGTGTGTGTGTGTGTGTGTGTGTGTGTGTGTGTGTGTGTTTGTGTGTGTATAGAAATCTAATTGCACTACACATGTTAATATGTTCGGCCTACTTGAGTATGACCTGTGTAAATAACAAAACAAAAGGCAAAAAACTTCTATTATAGTTCTACAGGCGAATAGAAAATGTTTTTGACAAAAATAAAAAACTTTGTTTAAAGGGGATGGCTAGTAACTGATCAGGGGAATCAGTGGGATTGCTGAGGGATGATTGTTCCAATCCTTGTGGGATTCATTTAAGAGTACATTATATATCTATTCTTGTGTGAAAACTATTTGCTTCAGAATGGTCTCAAATTCAAGTAATGTGCAGTTTAATGTTTCCAGGTAAGCGTCCCTGGTCAGTGACGGGACATTAATCTGCACATTACTTGAATATGAGACCGTTCTGAAGCAAATAATTTTCACACAACAGTAGCTTTATAATGAACTCTTAAATGAATCCCACGAGGATTGGAACAATCATCCCTCAGCATTCCCACTGATTCCCACTGATCGGTTACTAGCCATCCCCTTTAATTTGACGGACTGGTAATATTGGCTCTCCACTATTTCATTTACGTGTTAAAGAAGTCGTGGCTAGAACACTTACACGAACCCGCGCAATCGCATAAGCACACAAGGGAACAACTCAGGTTACTATACATAAGCACTTGCCCGATTGCCCGAGGCAAGTGAAAATCAAATTTGGGCAAGTGTTTTTGAACAATGAGGTCAAATGCTTGCTCAAATTTGGCAAGCAAAAAGTTTTGAAGCCACTTTTTTCCCTTATCCCCCCCCCCCCACGAACCCACGTTGTCAACCATACATAAGTCCTAAGGTAATTACGATAATGACTGTTTATAGTGATGCACTTTATATTTAATCGCAATAACTTTGGAACACTTACTTGAAGAAATCCCAACGGCAACACTTGATCGGACCAAGTTTGTTACTAAATTGTGCTTAAGCGTAAGAATCAATGCGCGTTATTTATTCAAATGATTGCGTTTTATTGAACCCTAGACTTACACATGATTTTCTATATCATTTCCTTAGATTTGGGACTTTCTTTTCAGGCAAGTAAAATCAATGCTCGGGCAGGTGTTTTGCAGCAAATTTCAAAATCTGCTTGTCCGACCGGGCAAGCGGTAAAGTAAAGTTATGAAGCTCCCTGAAACTTGAAATACTGTACATCCTACCGCTACCAGGCAAACTTTCTGCGCACTTTTATCACGTGATAACACTTCATCTATTGATACTGTACACTCTTCACATGGGTGTCACCAGGGGGGGTGCGCTGGGTGCGAACGCACCCCCCTTCAGAACCTCCAAAAAAACAAAAAACAAAACAAAACTTAACGCCGGACCCTAAATAGTAATTGTTCTTTTTTTTTTTTTTTGCACCAGGAGAAAAAACAAAACAAAACAAAACAACAACAATCGCACCCCGGCCCTGGCAGCACTGATGCTATACATACAGTGTTTACTATATATCTATCGACCGTACTGTATACGTAAGGTATATTTCATTCATTGTACAACGGATTATCAATTCAGAAAATGCAAAAGCTCCGTCGCATGGGACGTAGATACCCCGCCCACACCCTCCTCCCCCCTTATAGGTCTCCAATCAATGGCGTAACTGGGGGGGGGGGGGGGGGGGGGCAATCCGCTGGTAGCAAAAAAAAATATGAAAATGGTAATTCAAGGATTAGTAAACTGCTTTTGAAATTGACATGAAAGGGTGAGCAAGAAATTATTTTTTTTCTCTAAGATTTCTTTTAACCATAATTTAAGAGGCATCAATAGTGTGAAACATTGTTCAAAAAGCCCGGAGCCGACAAAAGATTGTGATTCAGCGTCTGATTCCTGTTTGGCATTCTGAATGATAAAGAGGATGGAGCAGTGTACTCAGAACATCCGAACGGCAAAGAGTCGCTGCAATGTTGCGCAATGTGATGAGAATGTACACCTCTGTACCTTACACTTCGTTATATCAAAGCTAGATCATTGAGTGTTGCTTTACATACTATAGTCTATAAAACATTAAAATGCCTTGCATTGCCAATAATAAGACTTGATCTGGGCTATTTCCCAACTTTTCCATGTATGAAACGCACACACACAAACACAAACAATTAGGGGATGCTCTAAAGTGCAGATTTTGGACATCCTTCCCCCGCTTGGTCACTTCGATGCCGTCCTCGCTGGTCATACCTCCCCCAGTCATGAACATAAACCAACATCCTTGACTACCATTGGCGCACCGCCCGCCTTAATTTCCAAAACGAAAAAAAAAAAAAACAAAGCTACAAACGGCAGTTTTTGGACTGTAAAATGTCAAAATTTTCACGCTCGCTCGCTCCGCTCACTCGTATTTAATCGCTATGTCATTCTCCTGATGTTGCTGCCAGTATTAAATTGCCAGCAGTTGCACCCGGTGCGCACCCCCCCCCCCTTAATTTCCAAAGCGAAATGGAATAGCTACAAACGGCTGTTTTTAGACTGTAAAATGTCAAAATTTTCAAGCTCGCTCGCTCCGCTCGCTCGCATTTTAATCAATTCAATTCAATCCAGTTCAAACTTTATATTATTTTTCGAAAAGAACATAAACATTTCACTTTCTTTGGTAACACAGAATAAGGTTGCATAATCAAAACAAAGTAAACTGAGAAAACATATATTGTGGAACCTTGGGGTAACAAAAACGTTGTAAGGAAAATTAATTGACTGAAGTGATACAGACGATATGATAGTTATGCCATTCTCCTGATGTTCCTGCCAGTAATTGCCAGCAGTCGCGTCCGGTGCCCCCCATTAATTTCGAAAACGAAAAAATATAGCTACAAACGGCAGTTTTTTGACTGTGTCAAAATTTTCAAGCTATAATTGTTATGCCATTCTCCTGATGTTACTGACAGTATAATTGCCAGCAGTTGCGCCCTGCGCGCCTCCCTTAATTTCCAAAGCGAAGAAATATAGCTACAAACGTAAGTTTTTTTTTGACAGTAAAATATCAAAATTTTCAAGGTCGCTCGCTCCGCTCGCTCGCATTTAATCGTTATCCCATTCTCCTGATGTTGTTGCCAGTAATTGCCAGCAGTTGCTCCCGGTGCGCCCGGCCTAATTTCCAAAGCGAAAAAATATAGCTACAAACGGTATTTTTTTTTTTGCCTGTAAAATGTCAAAATTTTCAAGCTCGCTCGCATTTAATCGCTTTGCCATTCTCCTGATGACTAAGTCATATGGTCAACGATCATTTCAATATTCAATACTAGTACCTCAACTTTGGAATCAGCTCCCCAATGATATCAGAGAAAGATCATCATTAGATCAGTTCAAGTCTTTATTGAAGTCTCATTTGTTTGTAAAGTAACCATTGTTCTGTAAATTGTTTAATGATGTGTTTTAAGTTGATATATATGTAATTTTCTACTTTGTATTTTGAGTTCTTACACATGTATAATCTGTCTTTTCTCATTTCTAAAAGCGCTTAGAGACTTGAATGTAATTTCCGCTCTATAAAAATGGTTTATTATTATCATTATTATTATTATTATTATTATTATTATTATTATTATTATTATCATATACTGCCAGTAATTGCCAGCAGTTGCGCCCGGTGCGCCCCCCCCCCCCCTTTAATTTTTCAAAGCGAAAAGATGTAGCTAAAAACGACATTTTTAGTTTACTGTAAAATGCCAAAATTTTCGAGCTCGCTCTCTTCGCTCGCTCGCATTTTATCGTTGTGCCATTTTCCTGACGTTGCTGCCAGTAATTGCCAGCAGTTGCGCCCGGTGCGCCATTCCCCCCCCCCCCCCCTTTAATCTCCAAAGCTAAAAGACAGCGCTAAAAACGGCAGATTTTGGAGTGTAAAAATAAAATGTAAAAATTTTCAAGCTCGCTCGCTACGCTCACTCGCATTTAATCGTTATGCCATTATCCTCATGTTGCTGCCAGCAATTGCCAGCAGTTGCGCCCGGTGCGCCCCCTTCATTTCCAAAGCGAAAAAAATATAGCTACAAACCGCAGTTTGGGATTGTAAAATATCAAAATGTTCAAGCTCGCTCGCTCCGCTCGCTCCCATTTAATTGTTGTGCAATTCTCTTTTTTTTTTCTTTTCACAAAGTCCCTCCGTGGGAGGGGTATCCCCCTCCTACACCCTCTCCCGCTCGGTTGCTTCTCACCCCACACCGTCACATAATATGTACCCCCGTAATAGTCCTTCATATAATAGTACATGTATATATCTATTTTTACTATGCTCTATAAGCGCGACTTTTACACTCTTGTTTTTACAAAAAGTTCCTACCGTGGGAGGGTGTATCCCCCTCCCACACCCTCCGCAACAAGAAGCGGAATAGATCATCGCCGAGGATCTCACACCGTCACATAATGTACCCCCGTATTAATAGTCCTTCATAAACGTATAGCGAAAGATTCGTGTATGTATACAGTCACATGTATTATGTACAATATATAGAGTATGTGTAAATGTACATGATGACACAGGAGCCAATAAATCAAATAGAAAAATCTCACAGTTTACATTTACTGTCAAAACGCACCCCCTTGAAAAAAAAGCTGGTGACGCCCCTGTCTTCATCCCAGTCATCCTTTACAGAAAAAACAACAACAACAACAACCAAACATGCTCCATGTTTGCGTTGACTTTGATAAAGAAATACGGGCAAATCAAAGAATTTTTGTTGTTGAAAAGAAACAACCCAAATGAGAAGGTTATGCGAATTTGATGGATTACAATCATGTCGCTAATTGAATGAGATAATGTTATCTCCTTTCAAAAGTCATGAATGTTGCTAAATGATATGATGTAAAAATGATGTGATGCGTGGGATACTGATAGCGTCTTTCTGTCATTTATTTCATTAGGATAATGAAATGAAGATTGTGTGTGTACAGCCAGGGGGAGGCTACCAAGGCGATGAAATAATCTCATTATGTCATTTACAAATGTGACTGTGGCTGATATACCGTTTCGGGAAAAAAACATGTCAGACTTCGAAATTTCGCAACATTCGTGTCGTTTGTCTGATAGTAGTACTGTATGATTGTCTCTGTTCTGCTTGAGTAATTTATTCCATTTTATACGTATGGTGGCTCAGAAGACTGCTACGGATGTCATGACACGTATTATATGAACTATCATGTAAAGAAAATATAAAGAAAATCAATTTTTTCACTTTTCTAGCATAATGAAAGAGCACTAGACTTACCTCTTTTAGAAAGCAGGGGGAATATATACTCTTGACATAATCTATGTCAGTAATAAGTCCAGGGAATGACTACTTTTCATATGAAATGATATTTTGTGGAATCTTCTTTATATTTTCTTTATATCGTAGAACAAATGTGATGTCACATATTTTTCTTTATATCGTAGTACCTGTAACTATGTGATGTCTTCTGATCCATTGGTCCCTTCACTAAATTGTAACTAAGTAACGGGATTGTAACGGGAGTCCACTGTACAGTATGTCCCAAAAAAAAATTACAACGGGGCCCTCCGCAATGATATGTTTAAAAATAGTGAATCAATCTAAATATAAATTCAGGGTATGAAAGCATAACTCATTGCCCACATCTTACAGAAAACCCCATTCGATTTGCTTCAGTGGTCAAAGAGAAATACGGAATTTTGTAGAGGATGTCGGGAATCTCTTCTGTCCAAGTTCTGCCTATTGTTCACACACAAGATCATCGAAATGCTAAACTCGGAAGAATCTGATTCATGACATGCTTTACAACAATCCACATTTCTCTGTGACCGCTTAACCAAATCGAATGGGGATTTCTGCAAAATAGAGCTAAAATGTTATATTTCAAGACCCTGAAGTAGCATTTGAAAAATTTAATCATATTGGGCATTATCAATGCGAAAATCTTATTGTCATTTTTTTGGGGACATACTGCAGTAAGTCGCCCCAAAAATTACAATCAGATTTTCGAATTGATAACACCTATTATGATCAACCTGTGTACGTGCTACTTCAGAGTCTTAAGGTATAACATTTTAGCTCTATTTTGCAGAAAACCCCATTCAATTTGGTTAAGCGGTCACAGAGAAATGTGGATTGTTGTAAAGCATGTCATGAATCGGATTCTTCCGAGTTTAGCATTTCGATGATCTTGTGTGTGAACAATAGACAGAACTTGGACAGAAGAGATTCCCGATATCCTCTACAAAATTCCGTATTTCCCTTTGACCACTGAAGCAAATCGAATGGGGTTTTCTGTAAGATGTGGGCAATGAGTTATAGTCTCATACCCTGAATTTTTATTAAGATTCATTCACTATTTTTAAAGATATCATTGCGGAAGGCCGCGTTGTAATTTTTTTCGGGACGTACTGTATACAGCGTGGGGATACCACGCAATGGGAAGGCTGGCCCGATTCGGATACATTCGGTTATCCTCGTGACAATTTGTGTACATGTATGTCCGATATAACTGATCCCTGTTGTTACACACTCAGCCGAAGAATCTGGACCGGAGTCGAACACGTATTCGCTGACGTGCAAAAGTTGCTAATATAGGTTTTCCCAGTAAATTTCATACTTTTGTCATTCCATTTCATGAATGTGCATTCAAATTCACACAGCGCACGCATGCGAAAATATTGGGGCATTCAAATTCAGAATGAGAGGGATAGACTTCATTTATGGGAACTCTACTAGTATTTTGTTTCTGTCAAATCAAATTCACGAATGTGCGTTCAATTTCCGAATGAATTTGAATGCTCATTGCTGAAATGCATGGCCCTGTCTTAGATTTGAATGATGCGAATGAAAAATTGATTGCTCCGACAGTGGATTTTGAATAACCGGATTTTGAATTTGATTGCTGCTTTAGTGCTGCGAGCATGAGATGCGTGAAATTGAATGCTCGGAATAGAAACCTGAATGACAAGATTATAAAATTTAACCGATAAAACGTATAGTATCGTATTCAAATGTATCCGGACGAGCAGCGATTGAAGACCTATTCAATCGGGCAAACCACACATTCGCCTGCCTTGGATTGCTATTAATATTGTCTTTCTTTTTCGGATGGGTATGGGGAAATGAGGGTTAAGAAGGAGAAAGTGATTGCGAAGTAAAAAAAAAAACCAAAAAACAGAAGACTTTTATTTTGGAGGGAGGGAAGGGAAGGAGATAGGGAAGGAGAAAATATTTCGATTCGTTCAAGAATCTGAGCATACTTTTTTATCATGTATAACATACCCTACCTGATGTGCAGTTTTTGAGACAGTCCTGTGCAAGCTGGATGTCCAAACTGTTTCACTGCAGTTATGTGCTACATTTATAGGGAACACTATGTACTTGATGAAATTGTGTATTGCTGTCTTTTTTTGTTGTTGTTGTTAGAAGTGAAAAATAAAAACGCCGATATAAAAATTAAAAAATAAAACTCTCTCCACGCTATATACTGGGTCCGTAACCTGAGATGATTTCTATTTATGAATTAAATGAGTGGGTTGCACGCGATGAAATGATGTCCTTCATCAATTAATCTTTCACAGATTTGCGTCTTCACGTGGGCAGCTCGAGGGTTGTGGGCGATTACAGAAGATAAGTGTTTGTTTTTTCGAACTGTCCTTTGTCACATTTACCCCTCAAGAGGAACGTAAAATATTGTGTCCAGGGTTCGGTACAAAAGGCAGAGGTGTGGAGTCCTTCCCAAAAGTGGGTATATAGATGTCAAACAACACATACCCTGCTCTGTTAGTGAAGTGGAATAGGCCAAAAATATATATATCGCGCAGACACAACACAGATTTGAGGGAAAATTGCACAGATGTTTACTGATAACGGAATGTCGCATCGAAAGGGTGGTATATCAGAGACAAGGAGAGATAGGGAGATAAAGAGGAGAGATATAGAGTGAGTGTTTGTTTGTTTGTTTGCTTGTTTGTGTCTCTGTGTTTGTGTACGCGTGTAAGGAGAGTGTGTTGGTTTGTTGGTGTGTGGGTGTGAGAAGGAGATGAGAAAAGAGCAAGAAAAGGGATGAGAAAAATAAGGAGATATTAAAGTTGACACCTCTGCATCGTGTAATGGGATAGGATGAGAATACAAAATCAAGTAACGCTTTGGTTAACTATCATTTATGATACTTTTAAAAACACTTAGCTCTCTTTACAGACATTCTGCTCCTTTTTTTTGCTACTTTTCATCATCTTTTTTTTTTCAAGATAAAAACACCAACAGATTGTTGTTGAAGTGTGCCAACAAGTCCTTTATACTTTGCCTACCTGTAGGCGTGTACAACAAGTATTATTCCTCAAAGTCATCGAAGATTATCGTCATGTATTTAGTGGACGTGAATTTGTTAAAGTTGTGCTCTCGAGTGAAATATTTGAGCGCCAAAATTTAAATTTGTGTCACTCGAAAAGTGCGTAATTACTGAGAACAAGGTCACATGCTTTGACTCAGCTTGCTTGTTTGATAGTTCAATCGATTATATCGACAATATGAGTTATAAAAGCTGTTTTGACGGCTAGAAATATCAGAAATAAACAATGTTATATTTTACCATTTCATCATCTGAAAATCAGTCAGTCCAACTCAATAAAGTACAAAGGGGCTAAATTGTGGAATTTGTTAAGCACGAAACTGAAAACTGTTAACACATTGAATCTTTTTATGGCTCAATATAAGCAGCTTTTTCTTATTCTGTGTTAATTAATGTTTATTGTATATGTATGAATGATGAAAATTGTGCAATTCCCATACAAACCTTTGACAATTATCCTGCATATTTGTTTTGTTTTTATTGTATTGTATTATATTGTATTAGTTCAGTTATTGTTTTGTTTCCTGTTTCCTGTTGCTATATCATGATTTTAAATTTAAATCTAAATCAAGATTCTATTCATTTATACATCAGCAACAGGTTTTTCCCTTCATCATCTTCCTTACTTTTATGAGGAACAAAGGTATTTTGTCCCTTTTACAATTTTTTAACTGCCTCTAATTTACTCTTTAAAAAAATTGAGTGAAAATGTTCACTCTTGAAGGAGTGAATACAAAAAAAGAGTGAATTTAGAGTGAAATTGGAGTGAAGTTTTAGTGAAAATGTTCATTTTCATTCATTTTGGAGTGACCTCAGGGATCACTCGAAGATTTTGGAGTGATCCCTGCATGAGGTCACTCTTAAACGAGTGAAAATGAATATTTTTCACTCAAAATTCACTCCAATTTCACTCTTAATTCACTCTTTTTTGTATTCACTCCTTCAAGAGTGAATATTTTCACACGATTATTTCAGAAAGTAAGTTCTGTTTTAAAGGGTGTGTACAGTTCTGGTCGAGGTGTAGATTTAGCTTTTAACATTTTGCGAGATATTCAGAAATCACTCTATGAGATGTAAGGGGGAATGCAGTTCTAAGGGGTATCAAAAGTTTATTCGATGAAAATCGGTTTTGAAATGGCTGAGATATCCAAAAACAAGGTGAAACAAAGAGATCCTAATAAAGTTGTGGCATGTCGCCTTTTATTATTAGTACTTTTTTGGATATCTCAGCCATTTGAAAACCACTTTTCATCAAATAAACGTTGAATCCTTCTTAAAATTACATGCTCTTTCATATTTCATAAGAGGCTTTTCATAATCTCACTTAGGAATGTTCAAAACATGAATCCCTACCTCAACCAGTACTGTACTGTACTGTACATTTTGATATATATATATATATATATATATATATATATATATATATATATATATATATATATATATATATATAATGTGTGTGTGTGTGTGTGTGTGTTTCATTCAAAACTGTGATTTTAAACTGCCATTGTAAAGGAAATCTCCATTTCCAAGCCATAGGCTTTTGCGTGATTTCCTCCTTTGACTCACACATCTATGTGAACATCTTATATGTGATATTTATATGAAATGAATAAATTGAATTGAATTGAATTGAATTGTTGATAAAAGGGACAAAATTACCTTTGTTCCCTTATAAAAGTCAGGAAGATGATGATGGGAAAAACCTGTTGCTGATGTATGAATGAATAGAATCTTGATTTAGATTTAAATATATAAGATTGGCGGACTGAAGTATGAATTGTCGAAAAGTTAACGTATTCATTCTTTTGTCTTCTCGAAGCAGTCGTACTGCTATGTCCGCTGTGAATTGTAAATGTAAATAATATCACAATGACAAATATCATTGACACTCAGTCTATAAAAGACACTGTGCAAAAAAAAAAAACCCACAAATTACACACTGGGATTACACATATGACAACAAGCAAAATTGTACACTTTAGATATAGGTTCATATCACGGAACAGGCATTTAATGAATTATGGTTAGTTACCGTTTGTTTTACAGAAAAAACCCAAGGCATTGCTCTTACAATGCTACGGAATACAGGTCAACGTCAACAAACAGCTTTCTTTGCAATAAATATATTCAAACTTATAAATAAGGACAGTAATAAATAGTTAATGCATTCGAGAAAATGCCTCCTACACGTAGAGCTTTTTTTTTTCAGTTGCCTCGTCTGTGAGTTATTGAAAGAGAGTAGATATACTTTTGCACCATTCATCCACCACTACTGGAAATATGTATAACGCTGTTTTTGTTGTTTTTTGTCATGTTGGTATTACTCGTAAGCGTGAAACATTTTTTCCGAAATCAAATCGGAAAGCACACACACCCACAAGTAATATTTAGACAGGCACTGCTGCGTGGATAGGATATCAAAGCCGTACCTATATGCTACGTTTACGCCATGTTCCCGGCTGACTAGGCATTCCAGTTTGCCTGAAAACGTAGTGCGCCGTATAATAGGATATCATTATATTTTGTTTTCTACCCCCCCCCCCCCCTCTCTCTCTCTCGTTCCTTATTGTAATCTGTTTTCTTTGTTTTGTTTTGCTTTGTTTTGCTTTAAGAGGTGAACGTGTAGCTATGTCAACTGTGAACATGTAGCAAAAGCGGTTTTCACGGCGTCTGGTCAGGCCAGACTGCCCATAAAAAATTATCATTTCCCGTTGCGTTCCACTACGTGATTGCCGTAGCAGCCGGGAACATGGTATAAACATAACAATGCAATTATAGTTGACCGATCTTTCTAATGCTGATTTTTTATTTTCACCATGACATTGAGAAGAACTTCACCCGAATCAGGTTGAAAATACTATGTTATGTAATAACGCATGCATACCGTGAATCGCTATTCGAGTAGAGTTACTTGCACTGATTTTAGCGTACACACTACATGATAAATGTCGCCCCCTATTGATCTACTTGTCTCAGTGCTGCCTGAGACAGACATCGTTTTTTTTTTTTGACCAGCAATGTCGTCACAAACGGCTTTACGACAAGATAATAAAAGGGAAACTGACGAGTAGCTGTTTTTTGTATTTGTGTTTAATTCTCGCTGTTTTTTTTCCTTTTCCTGACGTAGGACGGGACGAGACGGGCAAACGTTGGTATGTAGAGTGATATTGGGAAATATTAAGTCGTCATGATTCGTCGTGACTTTTTAAATATCAGTCACCATTTCATCGAATGAGAATAGAACAGATATGGAATCAAAAAGACCTGACAAGGGATTTACAATGTTCTAGGGTTGATGACATTGGCTGCTACAGAATCATTCCAGAGTATACGTAATGATTGCCGTTTTGCAGTTTCTTTTAACCTGGATGCCCACTGTTTCCATACTAATAATGTGCTATGTATTTTTTGTTTAATTCTCAGTGAGAGTTTTGTTTGTGCAGTATTTGTTGGTGATATGAATACACTTATTTCACAGAGCGCAAGTCATGCTGTCACATCAAATACCATTCGATATTATTCAATTACCGGCAGGACAATATCATAGTATTATTATTTCGGTAGCTGTCAATCGTTTTATCACACTGTGCATGAATGCGGAAACATGCCTCTATAGATTTTGATCGTATGATAGCAATATTACTTACAGAATAAAGTTATAATCATATATTTATAATATCTATATATCTTATAATAACTTATGACCATTAAATAGAAATATGCTAAGCAAACACAGAGCACAGATTGTGTTTTGTACTATCGTACGCGATCAACATGCCCCGTTGCTTCCGCGAATCTTTGTCTGACAGCGCAATTGCACGACGAACTGATGGCGATCCACGACCACCCTTCTTCCCCGCGTCTCGTTCTGATCATGGCATACACCCAGGCGTTTTTCGTCATGCACATGGACTCGTAGTGGTTGTCGTCGATGCCCAGGCATGACTGCACGCCATGCTGCATCGTGCATGTGGTCTCGTAGAACCACTGCCTCAGCTCCTGGTTCCCGGCCGACATGATTTTCGAGAGGATGGTCACGTTTTGTCCGAACGTGTCCGTGGCCCATTCCTTTATGCCCCAACGGCTGGTGCTCTTGCAGACTTCTTGCAGGTCGCCTACTGCGCGCCGACGTCGGCTGTGCGACGTTTCGTCGTCACCGTTGCCTTCCTCGTTGAAGCCCGGCTCGAACGTGAAGTCGGGCCACGGCGGCGTCTCGGGACGTTCGACTGAGAACGCTACGCGCTGCGAAAAGTACCCCGGGTTTGACCCCAACCCTGGCAACATCATAGAGTCCGGTGGTGGTGGAAATATCTGAGAGTTCAACACCACGTCTGGCTCACTACCCGTTTTCGCTTTCGTGGTTGTCGACGATGTCGTCGCCGATGTCGATGACGATGTCGACGGTGAAAAAGATGAGGAGGACGACGATAACGGCGACTGTAATAAATATTCACTGTTGTCTCCATCCTCTGACGACGACGGCCCTGAGGATGCTTTCATGATTGCCTCGAGAAAGGATATCGCCGCTTTCGTGTGCGAGGAGTTTGGCTTTAAAATGTTCATGGGCTCTCTGTCGAGCTCGAAAAGAGGAATGCTGTTGCCACCCATTCTCCGGGGCGCAGCGCACACTGCTGTCCAAGATAGGAGGAACACGAACAGCGTCAGTAGTCGATGTACACTGATCTGTTGAGAGTGAAAAAAAGGGTAAAGATTAATCAAGAGTAGAACAGCATAAAATATCCACTTTCTGATAACTGGATTTTGGGCGGTCAGAGATATCTTTTGGAGGTGAGAGGCTGCAGCCTTTAGCCACCACACACCAACCCTCACGAGAAATGTGACAAGTCGTCAAAATTACTTTTATGTTTGGTTCTGCTCCTCTAAACTAAACGTTATGTCGCATTTTATTGCTTCACTAAAATAAGAAAGAGACGAGATATTCTTGACTTGTTATTTGTGTATTCCTTTCTTTGATTATTCTACACATCGTCAAACAAAGTTGCGGAACAGCCGTTTCTGGGTGAAGCGAGTATAACAATTATAGTAATGATACGAGACATGCATCTCTAAAATGTGTTGGTAATAGTGCTGTTCGACTAGCAAAATTGCCATCTTCGTTTTGAAGAGGGAGTTCCTTCTTATCACTGGCGATACATGTATTACGACTTTTGGAATAGAGAGGGAAGAGGAAGGTAGGGTAAGGGATTGGGGGGGGGGGGGGAGAGGAGGTTGGGTGGTTGGTTGGCAGGTTGTCACCTGTATATCAACAGCGAGACACTGATCGTCTGCGGAGCGTTTGACGTACTCGCGCGCTCATGCCGGTGGGTCGGGCATACCTTTCTGTCATGCCCGCGCCCACGGGTTAATGCCAAATCAGAATTTCCGGGTCAGCGGAGGTCAAGCTGTTTATAGCTGTCATATCGCGTTTTTGAATCGAGAGCAAGATGAGATCGTGTATGAATGCAGAAACCGTCTGAATCGATAGGGGGGGGGGGGCGAATCCCGTTTTCGTGCAGTATAGCTTTCATGCGTGAATTCATGTTCGTCGATGGCAAATTGCCAGAAATCAAACACATCAATAAATACCCGTAAGTTATCTGAGTATCTTCTTTCGGTCATTCATTGACGGCTATGGATGTTTCTTGATATCGGTTTGAAAGGCGATCCGAAAATATCAGTGATTTCGCTTTTCTTTTTTTTTTTTTGGTTAGATTTCTCAAGAAGAGATGAAAAAACATAGCTGAGCAGATACCATCCCTTTAATCTTAGAGAGAGTGAGTGGGTGAGTGAGAGAGAGGGGAGGGAGTGAGGAAGGGGGGGGGGGGGAGAAAAAAAGACGGAAATCTTTCATTCATCAGTTCTGCAAAAATGCATATTTTCATGCTTTGCCGTCAGCTCGGTTTAAACTTGAGGTCTCATATGTAATGATAAGGCCTACTGGACGAGTATGTCCTTTACTCACTACTGCTTTACAAATATGTATATTAACTTGGAACAATATCTGTAGTAGCTACGCAGTTTTCAAAAAAGACTTTCCAACCCCTAAGAACAATACAACAACAAGCATTTCCACTTGTCTTTTTGATATCATGGTTAATGTCAGAACAACAGCAACAACAAAAGAAAGATGAACGAGGCAGATGCATCGAGAATGGATGATCGTTGCGTAGGGTGGGATTTCACGGAGCATGCGAACGATTTGCGAAGGACGCGAATGACAAAATCTAACATTCGGAAAAGTTTTTCTCCGAATGTGTTCTGACAATGAAGCCGAAAACTATTCTTGCGCAATTTGTGCGAAGTTTCCACGACGTATGTGCGAATGTCGTGTGTATCATGGCTAAAGTACAGCATGTTACATACACGAAGAACACGCGACGGAAATGCGAACAATGAAATTTTTTTAATAATCATGGGAGAAAATGTACCCAAGGAGAGGTGGAAGCTGTCTTGAGTTGAATTTTTTTCTTTCCTCTATTTCTCCTTTCTTTTTCTCTCATTTCTCTATCGTGTGCTTGCCTACATTTTTTTTTCGTAGGACCTATCTCCATTAGTAAAGCATTTGATTTTTTTTGCAGTTCCTCCAAGACATAATCTCCGATAGTTCAAATGAAATTTTATAAACTTTAGATCAATTTTAAGTGTATTCTGTTTGTATATCAAAAATTTCTTTCTCTTTGCTAGTCTTGAATTTCTTTTGTTACCATAGTTTTTAATAATTGTTTGATGTTTAAATGTATGCTACGATTTTTATTTGTAGAAAACATATAGGTCATACATCCCCCAAACGTGCGCTAAACGTTCGCGAGAATGTCTCAAAAGGTACGCGAACAGTTTGCGATTACGTCGTAAAATGATCGGAAAAACTTCGCAGATTTCGCGTAACATACGCGAGACATTCTCTAAAGTTTCGGAGTCTGTTTGGGGTTTCACGAACATTTTGCGAACATCGCGCGTGTCTTGCGAAGGTCTTGCGCATATGACGAGGCTTTAAAGACACTTTCGAGAACAATTCACGAGCAAATCACGACCAAGTGTGCGGAAAAGGTTCGAAAAAAAACTTCAAACTTTTTTGAAATTCTCACCGAAGTAAAAACGACATTTGCGAACAATTGACGACGCTTCCGAACCTTCACGTTCGTTTCGCGATCTTTTGCAGACTAAAATACGAATGCTGGATTTTGCCATTCGCCTCCTTCGCAAATCGTTCGCGTGCTCCGTGAAATCCCACCCTTACATGACCGGAAACACGCGAAGTAATCCGAACGTATGTGAGTACGCATCTTGTCCGCTTAATCACTGATATCATGCCGGTGGCTATGAGACCGACTGAGGTGCGGCGTATGATGTATTACGGCGTGGGAGAAACCGGCAAGTTATTGCTCGGTATCCTCCGGCTCACTGGATCAAGTCACTAGAAAGACCAAGTACTCGGCAGACCACCGTAGAGGGGTGAAAAGTTTGTATAAACGCAGGGCAAAACAAAAATGATGATGCGTTTGAACGAAACATCTTTCGCCTCTCTCTTTCTCCGACCCAGGTAAGGTGGATGACTAGAATGGGACAGTGTTTGTAGACTTTGTAAGAAGACGATCGTAAATATTGACCAGAGAGGTTTCTTTCTTTCTTTCTTTCTTTCTTTTTTTTTTAGGGAAAGTATGTGTCGAAATCGTTTCAAGATGCATTTTCCTCATTTCAAAACAAGAAGCGATAAAGAATCGCAATTGCTTGTGGGCTCAGTTCTACACACACACACACACACACACACACACACACACACACACACACACACACACAAACGATCATTATATTATACAGGGAACGTGTTTTAGTGGTCCCCCCCCCCCCCCCCCCCCCTTTGCTGCTGCGGGCTGATACGGGTCAAGGGTTACTAGAGTCACAGTCATTCAATTGAAGAAAAAAAAACCACCAACAAAACAAAACAAAACACTTGAGTTAATGTTTAGGGGGTTCGTGGAGAAGAAGAAGAAAATTCACATACACATGACCCAATACTCCATAAGGATCAAAGTGGATCCTGCAGCATGTCGTACACTATGTAAACAACTGACTTTCATAGTATCGATTGCCAGAAAGCAAAAGTTATTGCTGAATGTCTTGTGTTGTATATGAATTACTCATTAGATAAATGCCATATCTACTGTTGAGATGCATGTCTACGTTAACAAGCAGTACATGAAATGCAGAGATCTGCGACCGATACAAGCATGCACGTACATCTATATTTTACAGATGTTGCCTTTTCAGAGGTGTAATACAAAACTTGACATTCCCCCGAGAGTCATAATTTTCCCGGAGCGTGCAATCTTAAAAAAAAAAAATCTACATACTAGTTCAAAACTTTTGTAAATATTACTTGTACATACATGCATGTGTGAGTAAGTGAGTGTGAGTGTGCGTGTGTATGTTTGTGTGTTTGTGTGTATGTGTTAGTATGTAACCTATGCCATATATCACGTGACGAACGCAGATAATACGGTCACAAAGTTGATCAATCAACGTGCGCATGGGTGAGGTTTAAAAGAATAAAGGAACTAAGTGGAACCACATACGAACTCCAACTATCGTTGCCATGGTAGCGTGTTGTTGTATCACCTGTTGGTGTGGTGATTTTGTTTCCAGCAGCGGCAAGAGCAAATTAATTAGATGTGTTGGTGGAAAGAGATCTTACTGCGACCATCTCCCCTACAAACAAGATGAGAAAAACCTATATAGCAATAATGACGCAGTGTTTTTTGTTTCCGAGAAAAGAAAAAGAATCTGTTGAATACTTTTGAGGCCTGTCATTTTGGCTTCACCGATGCATGGGACGCTAAAAAAAAAAACATAACAACAAAAAAGGAAAACAAATAAAACTGCTCCGAAGACGCACAGCTAAGATTACTGCAGCCTGAATATTGGGAGCGTTGAGACGTAGAGTCGATACCCGCCCACAATCGCTCAAACTTCGTTTGATTCGCATGTACCTCGCAAACTCACAGCTACGACATATAGTTGTACCTTATAATCGATTTTACGCTGGTTATCAGACACTCAGGTGGGAACCAGAATACGATCCCCCTTTTTCAAAGAGAAAAAGACAGAAAAAAATAAGATAGAAGACGGAGAAAAAAGTGACAGGGACAAAACACGAGTGGGTGGACAGATTGGCAGTGAAGTTTGCAGGCAGACAGGCGATCTCGCAAGTATAAGGCATTCAAGAAGATATACAATAGCAAGAATAAGCCAAAAATAAATACAAAAATAACAAACAAAGGCCATGGCATAATCCTTGCAAGAAATCTGTGAGACGTACAGTCAAAAGAGAGGAGGTGAGAAGAGTGGAGGAGGAGGAGGAGGAGGAGGAGGAGGAGGAGGGTTTCTCCAGCTGGACGTCAGGAGGGTATCACGATAAACTTTTTTCTTCATATACTGCAGATGTTGATGGCATGAAGAAATAATTGAATATCTGAGTAAGGTCAAGGGTAATTCCACGATCAGCTGATTCTATGAGCATACAACATAGTTGACACCTGTATAATTACTTATGTAGTTTTAAAAAACCATTTTGATGAACTTGCGAAACCACGCGAGTTACCCACAAACTATACACCTACCCGGACTTCCAAAATTTGCGGCTGACGCAGGGAGAGTAATCCTGTTTACGTGCTACATGGTAAAAGGTTATTTTTCACTTTCTGTCATCACTAGCTTGTTGCCTTGCGTTTAGGTTTTTATTTCACTGACATGGCATGAAGTCATTACAACTTTATCCGTAAGCTTCTGCAAACAAGCAAAAAACGTCGACGAGCTGTGGTTTTTTCTTTTTTTTTTCTTCATCCTGTTGCGTTTACGGGTTTGACTACATCTGTTTGTCTCACCGGCATTTTGTTCCTTTCGCCCAACTGATTGCGGAAAGTAATGTCAAGTTCACCTTATATTGACCCCTTTTCCAAGCTTATGAAATTTGGGGAAATCCCGAACTACTGGATTTTTACTCTGTGGTTACCACATCCTTAGAGACATTAAAAAAAACAACAACTCATTCCCTAACAATGCTTTTGCAGTGTCCAATTTCCATAATGGTGGCATAAATTGTCCTGGAGTCAAAGGTTAATCAAACATAGCTGAGAGTAAGGCAACTCAATCGGTCTACTTTTTCACAGATACATGAAAAGTCGAAACAGTTTCCAAACATATTAACATCCATAGCCGCATTTTGCATCAATAACTTCTGTTAAATAAAAAATAAATAAATCAGCATATTATATACACAAATATTTCAATAAATCTTTCCATATGAGAATGTTCCATTTGAATTCTTAAAAGAAGCATTTCCCCAAAGATCAAACGTAACATGCCTTAAACGTGACGTAGCAATCAAAAGCTATGCCATTCGGTAAAAGCAATTATATGATGGTATTTTGCCGACTTTGTCTCACCAAGACCTTATCATTATTCCTAGTCTCAAATGTCATTGAACCATTACCTTTCTCTTCTTTTCTTTTTGGCTCATATAAGAAATTTTAGGGTACAATGTATTACTAGAGATTCAACACGACTTATGCGGAATAATACCACAATAAAACCAAGGATGTAAAAAATATTGCTTTCATTCTCAGTGCATCTTCCACTGTAAAATGTATTTTCATCTTTTCAAAGGACATGACCAATGTCAGGTTATTCGTTTCATCACGTATCAGGCGTCTCAGTAACGTATAATGAAATTCCACTCTCATGGAAGTTGAAAGAAGTTCATGTCGGTGTCTTCGTGTGAGAAGAATCGGCAAAAGCCCCCCCCCCCCCCCCCATGATGACGATGGGGCACTACGATTTCTGATTCAGTTTAGTCCAAGAACATATAATCCGTCTGCTCCTGCTTCTGAAAGTAGTGAAATTCATACTGCAGAGCCATTTATATTCCCTCATTTCATCATTTCATCAAGGTTCTCTTAAGCGTATGTACATACATTTACCATTTCACCGTACAACAGCCCTTACTCACTACACACTACATACTACCTTTACCACATTGCTTTGGTGCTTCTAATTCTGGGGCTGGGGTTTTTCAAATCTACAGCGTTCGCTTTTACCTCTATCATTAGCGCGTTCCCGAACACGCCAAACGTATTCAAGTTGAAACTTTCTTGTTCAAAAACACGTACATAGTTGGCACAGCACTCAAATCCCATTCATCCGTTGGATTTTCCGGCTATAAGAGTCTCAGGTCCTTGCTTTGTTGTCATCGATGCCGCTAAATGATGATGCATTGGTATAGTTATCGATATTTTGTGATGCACTTTGCTTCCGTCCCAGGGTTTACTGAGATTAGGACTGCCAACGACAAGCTCTGTGAACATCCAACTTTAAGCTACTCCATCCAAGGATGGTATTACAGGGGGCCCCCGATCTTATGTTTTTCACCCATTGCAAATAGCGACCATTACTATACCTTTTGATCTTGGTTCAATCTTCCACTCATTCTTTTTTATTGCTATCTTCGACATTCCATCAGAGGAAAAGAAATCCGAGCAATTGTGTCTGATATTCTTTGTGTCTAAATCTTATGTTCCACTTGTTCGACTTTCCCCCCTCTTATAGTTCCCCTCTCGAGAAAGGGAAGATTAATAGTCACGTCGAACAGAGCAATTAGGTTGTATCGAAACAGTGCAACATCACAGTCAATCTACAGATTAAAATCCAATTAGCTGGCATGCCCATCCAGGGGCCTGTTACGAATACAGCGTAACCAACACGCTTCGACTTGACTTTGTGCGTTTCATCCAGAAGTTGGACATTCAAAGAGAAACAAAGTCTCGTTTCCAAGCCATCTAATAATTCACACGATCTAATTTGGAAGGCACTGGATTTTTCCCAATTTCTGCACTTATGTCTTGCGTAATGAAGAACCAACATCACCAAAAACAACAAAAAGACACTGGTTAAGCCTGGTAAATTTGAAAGATTTTCTTGTCGACATCAGAAACCGCTGCCTTCAGATGCATCTGTTTTGTACCTCTGTGGCCGTTAAGATGAATATAATATTGTTGTTGTTGTTTATGAAAAAAATATAAATGAGACCCTATTGAGAAATAGTTTTCCCCAAGACAATACTGAGATCACATCAGACAATATCATAAACAGCTCAAAAGTTATCATTTCATTATTTTTGAACGCAATGAATGCATTCGCAATATTCATCATGTTCATTTCCATGACTTCCAACGCCCTTCTTACTGGCTGTAAATAAGCGACAGCACCGTATGCATCATAGCGTAGTGTTTGTTGCATTCTTTATTCGACTTTGTCTGCGCTTCGTGCTGGTTAATGAACATTTCACATTTTTGCGGTTAGGAATTGGAAAATGTCTGGAAAATAATACAGAAGATCAATGAAGATTTTTTTTTTCTGGGGCGGAGGGCGTATGACATGACATAATCAACAATACATTTACTCGCCAGACAAGGGATTGAGCGCTGTTGGGTGTTGCTTTGATTCCAAACAATACCGATTTTGAAGACAGATCTTTTACGACATTTCCCGAATTCCTCAAGGTTGCTAGCTGGAGGGGAACCGAGTCCCGGTGGGAAGGAACGAGATTCGCAAGAAATATAATGAAATATTGTTCGACAAGACAATACTCGTTACCACGAGGTCAGGGGCAATTCTGCTCTCGGGCGAGTCTCGCGCCAGTGCGCGGCTGGAATGCTCGGCGTGGAACAGGCGCGTGGATATAGGTAAGCGAGGTCTAGGCGGGAGAGAAAAAGAAGGTGGCGCAAGTTCAAGGCTCTCATAGTGTCCGATCGAAAGTCACTTGATTGACGATGATAAAAGAAGCGGACAGTTAAAGGTAGGAAACCCATATTTCATGCCAGATTTTCTAAGACCTATATACGAACTTCAATTCGTCCTCGTGCTTCAGACATCCTACATGTACTTCATCTTTGTCCTTGCTGTATCTTAAGTGCTTCCGGTGGCCTTAGAGAGACTGCTGATTCCCAATCTTCGGGCAACACCATATTATTTTATTGGGGGTACACTGAAAGCCACTTGAAACGACCTCATAGAGCGCGTGGTAAGTGTTCTGTAGAGGGTCCTCATGTATTCCAGAATTCAACTGATGAGTTGCATTTCTATTATATCTTGGTTACTGCCTTCTCCACACAGCTTAACCGAACGCAGTAAACAAGACTTACTAGCATCTTGAAAGCAAGTGGAAAGAAGCAAGTGGTTGGAAGTTTTTGAGCCATTTCGGCGGCTGTTCAGGTCAAAGGAAACAAAAGATGAATTTGAGCCGCATTATTATTTTTTTTTTCGTTCATGGGGGAATGCTTTCCACTCCATTCTCACAAAAAAGCGTCTAACCAGTCGCCAATACAATCAACGCTTCACCACGTGTTCCCATATTTGAATATTCATTATCTCTGGCTTCAATTGAGGGAGCACTAAGATATAGACCTGTTCATTTTTTGGTGCTGCTTTTTATGTTAATTACTATTTCAGATATAAATGGGGGCTTCAGTTTGCCTAGCAATAGTTGATTTATGCACTGACATAGAAATGCACTTGACTCCGGCATCGCAGAACCCATTGAATCCTCTTTTCTTCTTATTTTGAAAGCCCCAGTAATGAGTGACATAAGTTACAGTGTTATTAAAACCGAATAGGTCTATATAGTAGAGGGCCCTGGAATATTCCAGGATGATCCATGAGTTCGATTCTCTGTTGTTTCTTAATTGCTTTCCCCTTGTTGATTCGGGGGATGTCTTTTGTCTGCAACGTTTTTTTTTTTTTTTTGTTGTTGTTGTTGTTGTTAATCATACTAGTAACATGGAGACGTCCAAGTTGTGCTCAGTCTCGGGAAAGGTGCATTCCAGCGTCTTTAGCTATGATTGACGCAATGATGTCAAAGATGGCAGAATCTTGGTTTGGAAGATGTATGTGTATGTGTTCGTGTGTGCGTGTGTGTGGATGTACTCTAGTACTCTGAAGAAAATGGTAGCAAAATCATCATAATGCATGAAACGTATGTAGGCATTCATTTCACGACATAGTGGATGTTGAGAGTATCATGAATTAGCACAAGTCAACACATAAGTTTGCAGTACATTTACGGCTCCTCTAACGCGAGGTGACTGATCCTCGTGCTTTCCGACTTACGTAGCGACTCGTGCAACCTTTCCGACCAAAGCATTCGAGGTATTTCTTTCATAAACCTGCCTGTTATTGATGGCATGCAGGGCGGGTGATGGCATTCTTTCTGTCACTCTTTTCTTGCCTGTTGAACACGTTTTTCTCTGCCCACTGTTTTTGACTACGACCGTCAACACTTACTGTGATAAATCTATATCATCTCGCTATTGATTTCTAACTACGCAGCACTAACCTTCACTGGACGCCCGCGCATTATTTGATTTTTAGTTCGTTTTGTAGCATATTTCGTCGGAAAAGTTCAGGCATTCATTCATGATGTTATAGAAACCGATAAAATGGTTGTACTTTAAAGTGACACAAGATGCAGCAAGGGCATCTCCTTCTGTTGTTGATGATGCTTATTGATAGTGACTTATGTACATCAGCCAACGTTTTTTTTTTTTCTTCTTTTTTTTTCTGTGAAGAAATATGAGATTGTTAGGTTGGATTGTTCCGTCGTTGTTAACTCAGTCTGAGCGCTTGGATGACAAAAGGTCGTCGCTAGATTCGAACGCAATCTATCATACCAGCGAATTATTTCAGCAGTTAAAAAAAAATGAAGAAGAAAAAGAATGTGTATTGTTTGTTAAAAGCTCTTCGAAGCGTAGAAAGCGAATGTTTCTCAAAACACGATATAGCTTAGACACATTGTCCGTGTGTAATCTTCACGTTGGCCTGGTGAAACGTTATACAGACAGACTGGAAACTACAGGACTCCCCTTCCAATTTTTGCGCAAGGAAATTTCTTCTTCATCTTATAACGATTAGGCGTTATGAATGCGCTCCTCATAACGCGGAATCGCTGAATAATAGCTATTATGAGAGTGTCATATATCTATTCAATGCTGTATCAGTGCTATCATTTTCACTGTTTTTCGTCATTTCATTATTTTCACCACATCATTGCTACCATCACTTGCCAGTTAATTTGTCAAGAAATTCCTTTAATCACCCTCTTTGTATTTTATGCCCTTGTTATTGTTAATCTCTCATTGGATGAAGTTCGTTATGAGGTCATTATAGTTCATCGCTCTCTTGTATTTCAGACGGCAAAGAGCCATAGCATTTGATTATGACCAGAAGCAAAGACACAAATGAGTGCATTGATAGTGAGAAAAATAAGCACCTAATGATATCTATAAAATACTCCTACATCATTATGGCACTTCACTACGCGGATGCATACTTGGGCCTCTTGTACCTTGCAGCCACCTTCCCTTACATGGTTTCTTTTAATTGCCGACCTTTTCTGTTTTCGTCTCAGGCCAACTCAACACTAGTGGCGAAAAGCAGAGCATAAGCTGACAACAAGTTATCAAGGAATAACATTATTTTACATACATTAGACATCACATCATTTTCGACGCTCTCATACGTCATTCACGTATTCATTTATGTTATCATTCTTTTTCACAGTTATCGGCTATAATAGCCTGCAGCTGACTTACGACTGCAGAACAATGAAATCATCTAAGTGGCGACTCGCAACACTGATGTTCCTGATAATCTGATGGCAAAGTTATCAAGAGTAATCACAAGAATAAAAGGATGACATTGGTAGAATGAGATTATATGGGAGAGGCAAGATACTAGTAATTGATTGATCAGAAATCATAACGACTGCTCCGCTCCATCAAGATTTCCATGTCATTTTCGGGCCTTCAACACCTTAAAGATTAAGATGATAAAGAAGAAGAAGAACCCAGAAGAGTCAAAGAAGAAGAAAACGACAAAAGGAGACGAGCTTCATGCTTCTTTCACAAATCCACCACGGAACAAAATTCAATTTGTGCGTCCCGTTTCCCAGGCAACGTGGGATCAGAGACACAATGCATGTGATGTCATGAACGTTCTTATGTCGCCGTCCTAGGGGGTGTGCGCTCAATACGGCTGGCTCTCCGAGGCGCTATACGAGGCGCTGGCAAAGTTACACCAATCATGAATGAAATTGAACTCGTCTCCCGTAATTGCGTCAAGCAGTCATTGCATAATCATGATGCACAAATGCGGATGTAATTGCGGGGAAAGTGAAATTCAACTAACCCTTGTGGACACGGGATGACATTCGTGTCAATTCTCACATCTATTACTGTCTGAAATCGTAGCTCTTTATAGCGAAACAGTAAAGACTCTTGAGTTCTTTCCGTTTATAAGTCACCCACTCACACTGAAATGGCTCTCCTAGATTTTGAGAGCCCTACATTTCGTTTTTACTATTTGTCATCATGCTCTGTGCAATGACATATTAAGGATGACATCCAAGACAATGAAAACACCAAGAACAATCAGTGCTACCACAAGTGTGGCAGTCAGTTTATCTGGGGCGACGAAAGTGATGAAATGACACTTGTTGCATTCATATAAAGTAGGACTAATTTCCTTCCACAAAATGTGGCCATTTACAAATTGACAACCACATTTCTAACTACCTGAAGTAACAGATTCTAAGCTCTCAGAGAGCAGTAAAAAACAACAACAACAAGTGAAACGAACATTCCTATATAATTGTAAAAGGGTACAGAATCTCGCCAAACTTTCTCACCTTTCACATGACTTCAATGTTATTCGTTTGCTAATTTTACTTTTAAGTGACATTCTGTGGATATTTTAAAGGCTCGCAACACTGGCACTCAATCATCAATTCTTTGACTTCATAAAGTCTGACCCTATAAACGTCTGGGCATTAGTCTGTAGTTTTGTCCTCTTTTTATAAACTTTTTTTTTGGGGGGGGGGCGTAGGATCGGGATGCGGTCCGTTGGCTCAGGCAATTTCGGCGCCGGTGGGTGCAAATTTGGTCCAATATTCTGGGGAAGAATCTTGTCTCCCATCGGTTTCTGCAGACCCTTTATTCAATCAAATACGAATTTGTGATGGCCATTATGAAAAAAACCCATAAATTATAGAATTGTAGGATGGACCCGAATCCTAGGGGGGAGATGCATTCGATGATGGCACTTTGAAACAATTCTGGCCGTCATTACCGGAGATGGGAAGAGCGCAGTTTTTTAAAGCTTGCGCAAAATCGATGTTCGGGTCTTCGTTCGCCGATTTATCAGGGAGTGATTGATGAACTTGCGTCCTCGATATATTTGGTAGACGTCGTGTAATGCCCCTTTCTCGTTCTCATCTCAGTCATGACTCATTGTACGAGTCATCAAGTACAAATACGGAAGAGTATATCTTTTTTCCTCCTCATAGCGCAGCACCGATTACCCCTCTTGTGATCAGTTTCCGGATGTTGATGCAATTCTACATAATAGCCACGATTTTCATCGTCAATGGGTTAAATGCAGAAACCCTCTTTTTTATGCGTTTCCGTGTACCGCCGGATCATCATTCTAATGATGTCATTGGATTTTAGGTGTACACATATAGCTCAAACTACCTGCGGGATTTGCAGTTAAAGAATGACATTTATTCAATGAATTTCCATTCATTTTCTCCGCGGGTGGGTATAGTTGACTTTTATTAGTGTCTGGACTAAATAAAGGTAGTAGAAGCTGTCGGTTTTTATCCAGCAATTCCATTAAGAAAGTCTGTCATGATGCAGTGTTTCAAAATAGAATAAGAAGACTTTTACAACAACCGATGGACCTCCCGTTTTAGAAATATTTCCAAGAACCACGAATTGAGTGAAGAACATAATTATATCTAAAAACTATACCCATCCGCGGAGAAAATGAATGGAAATTCATTGAATAAATGTCATTCTTTAACTGCGAACCCGGAGGTAGTTTGAGCTATATGTGTAACGAGTAATAAGTTCACATAGTCATGTCTGTTTTTAGAAATACAGTGTATTAAGCCTCCTCAGACTCATTTGGTATCGCATAATTAATGCTTACCATAGTGATGCACGGCTAAAGAATGACTTATTCTTACCCACTGGTTTTGTTGACTTTCTCGTGTATCAGCAATATTTTGTGTCCGAGCAAAGTCGATACCGTTTATCACAAATTTATCCCCCCCCCCCACCCAGATTGTAGCCCAATCTGCACCTGTTCATGCACACTTAGAGAGTAATAACCCTTTTGGCATAGGGTCGATTCCCTTGGAAGTTGTCCCAACTCTACGCCAATGTCAACCTCCACTTCCGCATGATAAAGAAAAAAAATCTAAAATTTGTCTAACGCTATACTACGATCTATCAAGTATCCAGGCCATGATAAATTTGATTCCTTGGGAATATGTGTAGGCAGTATTATGAGATAATAGTCGGCAATGCCCTCACGTCGCTTGTACGTGTAAAACAGGGGCATTTATGTGTGTAAATAATGTGAGACGTCGGATTCAATTGCCTTGTTGGCATAACAACAGTTTCCTGGCAAAATATAGCAACATTCAATAGAAATATGAATAACAAAAAAGAGCGCAGGTTATTTGTTGTTTTTATTTTGTTCTTTGGTTTTGATCTATTTTCGTCATGGTTCGTTCCCTTCGCGTGTCCTGCTTCTATCGTCAGCGTGTTAGACTTTTTATCCTCTCTTTCATTTCCCGTGTCTGTTGGTAGATGCCTATATGCACTGCTCTTTCTACAGTTTATATCTAAGGTAGATTTTGACAAAGCGGGGAGTTCCTGGCGCAGTGCTTTTCTCTTGGCAATGAACTAACATACCTTTTAGCTAACATGAGCGCTAAAATGTCGTATATTCCCTGAGGAGAGCAATAATTGTTCATTCGCTTTCTCACGTACAGGAAATCTTGGCATGCAATCTATCATCATGAAATCATCAAAAGCGGCATGTCCGACGAGCAAGTCGCTGGTAATTTTACCAATGCGTGGTCGACGTTGAGTCATATCTCTCCCTTGTATCGTATGTCACTATGATGGACTTCACTATTTCCCCGTTTACACGCTTACTTTGCTTCTTTGTAGGTTTAAAGGTATAATGTCAAAGTTTTCATTTTTTTCTCTGATCTCGTTAACTGGATTATATTGTTGTTAATCCCGGTCAGCCCCATATAATTATGAGGTCCCAAACACTGTTTCAACTTCCCTCGTATTGGTTTAGGTCGGAAGATATAAAGAGAGAGAATGAGGGGGGGGGGGGTGTAAGAAGCAAGTGAGATTGAGTAGAAGAGGGGTGCACTGGATAAAGAAGGAAGTCAAAGAGAAAGTGAGGCGCAGATAGAGATATTATGCTTGACTGACAGATGCTGACCATATTGATATTGCAGGTGTAAATATATGTTTGTACAAAGAAGATAGAAAAAGAGGGAGACAGATAGAGATATATGTATTAAAGAGTGAGATACTTTTTTTGGGGGGGGGGGGGCGTGGTGGGGGAAAAGAGGGAAAGAGGGCATCGGGACTGATGACGCCACTGGCCGGAATCCTGTCTGTCAATTTATTGACGACGTAATAATCTTCACCAGACAATCCTTCCCACCCTTTCAAACGCAGCCACAGCTCGAAAGTACAGCTGGCATGGCGTGCTTTGCTGGAAATGGAACAGGTTACACGCAGAGAGTGTGCGGCGACCCCGCCAGTCCGTTTGTTTTGGTAATAAATTGGCGGGCGGGAACCGTTTGATGCCCCGGTGCGCAAAGTATCTCACCTGTGAGAGAGGTATGGCAACGAAGGCTAGAAGAATTCCTCTCCCTTCATTTCTGAAGGCGAAAGACACACACACACATTCTCTCACACACAGACACGTACACACTGAAACACAATAATTTGGTATGCTGATGGAGAACAAGACGCGAGGACAAGGTATTTGAATGGAGAACCATTTTTGTACGCTTACCGAAAAATCTTCGCCTCCGCCAAAAAAGAAAAGAAAAGAAGAAGCTCACGTGTGGTCAGGGTTAATCTTGAGCAAACTTAGCAACATTTCCTCCAACAAATGTAGCATGTGGAGCTTTCGTTTAATATATAGTTAGATGCAAGCGATGACGCGAATGAATCTATCCCTCCCTCCACATCTTCTTATCCCCCCAACAGTCCTTCAAACTCGCACGAGAGCGCTTGGAAGAAAATGGTCACAACAAATCTTAATGATTAAATGATAGCTGTCTACCAACCTTCCGCGTCCGTGGAACACATTGAAATGTCCATGAAACCTACACGTCACCCGTTCAGCGAACTGCCAAGGCGAAGGATGAAAAGGCCCATACAGGATTTTTAATGGAGAAAGGGGGGGGGGGGGGATTCTGGATACAGACTGCGTCATTCATGAAATGGACTTGTCATTTGACAGTATATGCGGAGGTCACTACTGGCTGCGGGAAAAAGATCGAGTCAAACTGCACAGGGCTGTGATCGATGGATGATCGAGACAGACATGGATGCAATTACGAACGTTAATTTGACCACTTTAAAGAGGCTGCCTGGCTTCTCATTTCACACATAATGGAAAGGAGGATAATTGCACGGTGACCTCTGTGAAGCGTACATCATCATCTCATCTCCACTTCGAACAGGGTATTATGGTAGCCACGGCAGTAGGCCTTCACACACACCCCCCTCCCCCCCCCCCCCCCACCCTTGCGCCAAAAATGAAACAAAAGCAGAAACTTTGATCATATATGATCCGCCTCTCTCAATAGAGGTGGTATTATGTAATACAACTGAGCAATCTAATCTTGGATGACGCATTTTTAAGCATTTTGACATTTCTTAAATGTCAAATTCTTTGCTGTGCCAACTTTAGAGTGCGAGCGGACTCGTCGACTATTAGCGCCTTGCATTGGCCGAATCATAGTATACCTGGGATGTATAGATTGTGACCTGACAGTGTTATATGCATAGGGTTATGAATTAATTCCTCTTGATAATGTTCTGAACGCGGGATCTCATATTAATAATCATAGCTTCATCTACGCGCCATTCTTCGCACACAATCGCACGATATTGGCACTTCGTGTGACCTTCCCGACCAGCTTTGTCGTCTGCTTAGCCCATTACGTCACACGACTGTCGGGCAGAGACATCGCTCCCGAGGCATTGCGCCTTATAGCCTTATGAAGCGGATGGCAATCGAAGACAACGGGGATCAAAAAGACATGGTAGAAAAAGAAAGAAAGAAAGACGGACCTGTTGTAACCGCTCAACGCGTGACGTTTTGCTGACGGCATGCGTACCTTCACGAATCGAAGCTGAATAGTTTCGTTATATTCACACATGTATGAATTTATAATGACAGCGGCCGTAATCGATACACAGATAATAATAGGCCTACTTTGGTAACACAGTCATTTATAGCCGAAATCTCCCCGGCTGCTCGATGACACAGAGTTGTCGCACTATCACAAGCAATTCAAGGAGAGAGGAACGCCCCCTTTCGATTAAACAATGCCAATGAAATTAATATTTTTGTTCTTTTTTTCATTTAAGAGGCCTTCGTCAAATTTCTTTTTCGGGATTGAACTGCTCTTCTTTGGTAATTTAGAGAACTCGCCTTCTATTCCTGTCTTATAACCATGGAAAATGAATTTACAACCGGTGCATTGACAATAAAAAGCCGTAGAAAGAGTGTACATAATCATTGCATTACGTGCAACCCATTAGAAACAAAATAGCATTAGGGGTCGAATTCGACAGTCGCGATTATTATCTATCAGTTTTACTTTTCTACGGGATTTTCCATTTTGTAAACCTGGGGCAGTTTGCTTTAATTTTTGACATGTGTTTGTAAAAAAAAAAAAAAACAAACGGAATATCAGGTATCGCTACTCTTCTCACGGCAACACTCGTAAAAACGCTCTCATTCTGTGAGTATAAAGTGCCTGCGTTACTAGGGGGCGTGGTCACGCAATACCTCAATATTTTGACAGCTCCAGTTTCACACAGCATAGGACCAGTTTAAAGCATTGCACAATTGACTGACTAATTGACTATGAAATCCCTGGATTTCATTCGCATTTGCAGTCATTTCCGTCAACAAGTAGGTAAAGGATAACGATTTTCCTTCCTTTTCCCTTTTGCCTTTTTAAAGTTGAGTGCTGTGTTATTTCAGGCTATCACACTTTCTCCCACCATTAAACAATCCAGATTTCACACATGCAATTAACCGAGTTATGAGCCTGCCGCTTCGAGATTCAGGCTCGTTAAGGAGGGAAGAAGCACGCACTGCTCTGCCAGGGGTTGAGGGAGGGATGGGACGTAGGGGAGGAAAATTAGTATGTCTCTATGTGGTTGCGGGGGGGGGGGGGGGGGGGAGGCATAGCAATCACATGAATAAGAATTTGAGGATAGTCTACTCACCGATTCCAGTGCCGTCAGTGATAAAGGAGGCGACGTTGTCGAAGAACAGAGTTCGTGATGGTGATGAAAGTGCTGATGATTATGGTGTAGATGATCGTGAGGATGAGGAGAAGGAGATTGCCGAGGAGAAGGAGGTGGATGTCGCCATTGGCGTCTGTTGTTAGGGTGTAGTATGTGCTGCTCCTCCTGCTGCTGGTGAGGATGATGTTGGCAGTGGCTGGGCGAATCGGAGGATGCCTTCATGCTACACCGGGAGAGGACGTGAAAGCATGGAACTCGCGAATGTTCCTCCCAGAGAGGTGGTGCTCCATCACAAAAGTGTTCTTCCATTGTCTCTAGGTAACCAGACTCGCTTCGGTGAGACGAAGAGCAGGAACAGGCGCCGAGAACGCGCCAAACTTATTTTTTCGGATAGCCCCCTCTTTTGTTGTCTGCACACCTGCAGTAATGACGAAATCAAATGTCGGTACGACAAAAAAGGAAAGTTTCAGTGAAAACAGGTACTTTCAAAGCAAAAAGAGAGTAAGAGCACAGTGAATGTCTTTCTCCCAGTCATCCGTCAATCTCGGAGAGGAAGTGAGGGAAAAACAAAAAACACAAACCCCCAAAAGATCCGTACGCCCAAACTTCTTGCGTGTTCAACTTTTAAGTTGGAAGAGCGAGAGGCGTGGAATTTATTCGCTTCACAGCTGGCTCACTTGTTACGGAATGCTGCATGTGGCTCTAGTCAAACACGTTTACATGGACAGGAATTTCTCATTCTGGTTCCCCCTCTTCCTCTCTCCTCTTACTACAATCAAAGAATCAACTCTTGGGCCCTGTCTTCCAAACACGATCATCGTGCTGCGCTCGTTACTCGCTCAACTGATGATCTTCCCGAGACTCGCCGCTTTTTCTTCCCTTTTTTCTGTCTCTCCTTCACCACTGCGTGGGCAGAGCCTGTCGTGGAAGAGCCACTGTCAACCGGCTCTCTTTTCGCCCTGCTCAACGTTCATACCCTCCCCTCATGCTCGCAACATTTTTCTAGCACGCTGCCTCTATACACTCACGCAATTTATTCAATTAAATGTAAGACCAGTGATACAAAGCAGCCAAATATATAGCGGCGTGAGAGAGCCGGAGAAAGAGATGAGAGAGGGGGAGAGAGCGAGAGAGGGAGTGGAAGTGACTGGGGTGGGAAAAGCGGGACAGAACAAACTGATGAAAGGAGCTACAATCTAACGAGTTGCTCCTCCTTTATCCAGGAGGAAGCTTGTATTGGACCCTTAAGGCTAATAATGTCAAGTACATATATTTCTATATATTTCTGTATATATACATATATATTATACAGACACACACGTGTGTGTTTGTCTATTACAATGTGTTTAAAACTGCAAACTCGTCAAAGGTGTGATTTCGGTTTCGCGTGTAATTCTCCTACGCGTCTTCAATGAGATATCGCCAACCATCGCCAATTCGAGAGTGATTTTTTTTTTCTTTAATCGTAGTATAGTGTGTATTATCCATCTCCTCTCGGCTGTAAAAGGAGGGACACACGAAGAATCAATAGAGACATCTTGCTTTCGAGCAAGCACGAAAGCCTTGAATGGAAAAGGCTTGCGCTATTACGCCGTCAATATCGTGGTTTTGCGTCGTGACTGTTTAGCTTCTGGTTGGGAAGGGAATAATTGAACATCATCCTATGCGTATTACTTAATTGTTGTTGTTTTTTTTCGAAATTGCTTGCACAAGTGTGCTCTTTTGCTATGTTTTTTTCTTCTCGCTTTTTCTGTGAAGAGGCGCTAGACACACTTCGCTTGTCTCATTCAACATTTGATACATACAATAAAGGGATGAATGCATACTTCTCTTTCATGTAAACACACATACAATTACACACAAATCTATATAACAATAGCTAATACAACGTTTTTATGGTGTTACCGCAAACTTCTCTTCCTCATCCCTGATACCAATTCAAAATTTAGAGGAATGGATATTATGATATATATATATATATATATATATATATATATATATATATATATATATATATATATATATATATATATGTACACACATCCGGAAGGAATCATATGAAAGTAGACCAAGTGTAGCATTCTTACTGGACCGTTGTCTAAGTTTGTCAAAGATTCCGAAACAGAGAAGACTTGTAACCAAGCTTTGTAATGCCACGTGTCGTAGCAACAAGAATGTGGAAGTAGGTCACCGGGGTGAACCCTGCAGGTCTGAATATTTCGAGAAAATGGGGCATGGGTATCGTCTCCAGTTTGAACCTTCGGAAGTCGCACGCATAATGACAATTTCAACGATTTCACTTCAAAACATTGATCGAAGACGTGCCTCCACGCAGAAGCAACTTTTTGTATATTTCCACACTTCCTCATAGTTGGCCTCAGTAACATAAAGCAAAATTAGATGAACACGTTTGTAAAAGTTTCGTCTACATCAGCCTTAGAATGATAAAGTTAGGAAATGTTACAGTTGCAAAATTTTTCATAGTAAGACGAGTCACAACCCAAATTACACTGGCAGAGGTGATGTTACATAAATTGTTAAGATCTAGATTGGCATGTATCTTTTGGGTCAAATTATTGTAATCTTGCAATAACTTATAGCAACGATGATCTGTGGGGAAAGTAATTGCAGGGGCCCGTTGCATAAAAGTTACAATTAGGGTAACTTTGCTATCCAATGGTAACTACCATGGCAACAATACTCAACAGCCAATCAAAATCAAGAATCCCATGGAAGTTACCATTGGATGGCAAAGTTACCATGATTGTAACTTTTATGCAACGGACCCCAGATGCTAAACATGTGAAGTAGGCCCTATAAAGTTCTATAACTTTCTGGTCTGTATGAGGACACTATCATTCTCTTCGTCTGACTTTATCAAAATTCAACTTAGACATGGCGCGGAATATTATTGTGCTGTTAGGACTTGTGACGGAGCAAAGTAATTAATCAGAACATGGAATGGTAATAGAGAATCAAAGTGTGACGTCATAGCCAGGCATCACCATGGAAACCGGCCCTATAAAGAAACTCACCTGGCCCGAGTGTTTTAATATACTCACACGTGCATCTGGTTCCAACCCAAGCCTAAAACCACTGATCACATAAGTCTGTGACATCGTCACTTATAGGTACATTATGCACCAACCTTCGGTGATCTTTCAAACAATTATACCAATAATCTCACCGAACGCACAAAGCTTGTCATTTTAAGCATATCCTACGATTTAAAAAAACACATTGTAAAAGTGTGGAATGAAGGCTTGATATGTGGAGCCTATATATTACACACGCTGTAATTAAAAGGGAGAAAAGTAGAAGAAATGAATTTGCTTTATCAGAACCAATTATCGGCGACCCCTTTCCCATGGCAAGACAGAACTTCTTAATCAAATCGCCCCACCATTTGATCTGTAAAAAGTACTTCACTGTTATATTATATCATAGGTACCATCTGTTTACTAAGCATGCATTTCTTGTATCTTCTACCTGTAATTATACCATTTTGTTGCATTTGCGTGCACCGTCCATCCGGTAAGATTATTCAAGGAACAGAGGCATTATACCAAGAAAAGAGAGAGAGAAAAAAAATAAATCTCGTCCATAACACATTTATTGTAAGCCTGGACTTTACAACCCCAAGTTCAATACATGTGGGATGTAGCAGCATTCTATTATTCGCCACAAGCGGAGTGATATCTACGGAAGTTTGTGCTATGAAAAGTTTCTCACCTTCTCGACATTTTACGGTCCTTGCAAGTCGAGAAGACGAGATCTCACAACTCGACAGATCCTAGACTTCTTGCTCAGTTACTCATTTATGTTGGACATTTTATTTGTTTTGTTTGTTCTCTTGATATGCTGATTCTAAAATTTTCCGATCATTTGCTTTACATTTGCTCTCATGATGGTGAACCATTTTCAGCGCATGCGCAAGCAGTAATGTCGTGATGTGTTCTTCGAGTTGATGCGCGTATGCGCCTAAGGAACCTAAAAGGCAAATAGTGTCGCCTCAGCTGTATTCACGTGAACAAGGTATTACTGGTGGGTACCAGCATTTATCATTGACAAGAAGCAGATGGAAAAAAAAATACAAATACTTAACAGTAATAAAATTTCATTCGATGGCAACAAGAGCAATTTCGATGAAAATTGTAGTCTATGGAACATGAGTAGCAATACACTTCTGCTACTAGTAATGTAGAGATGAGATTGTGATAACATCTATATTTGCAATGATTATGATAAACGGAACAATTACCACTAACAGAAAAGTAAACATCAAAGATAATGATAATATTATAAATAATAGAAATTGTAGTGATGATGACAATAATATCATCAATAACAATAGCAATGATATCAATAGTCATGAAATAATTTAGCGAGAACGGAGTAAAAATTAACAAAACAAAACAAACAAATCTTTCTGATAAGACACGCTTACTGTAATGTAAACGGGTAACGTCATAGTAGCAACCTATCATGTGAATATAAAGGCAAGTGAAAATGATATACGATAACGAAGTAGAGTTTCTTTCCTGGGAAAATGCTTTTGACGATCGAAATAAGAGAGATTCATTTCTCATGGGTGATGAATGAATAAGTGTTAGTTGCAGGGATGTTGCAAGACAATGTCTCTTCTCTTTTTGTGCATATCATAATTATCTGATATTGTTTTGAACAGTGCAGGACCAAAGTAATTGCATTTACAAAATTGCATTAGTGAATTAAAGAAAAAGAAAGAGCTAGGAGTTCTAGGATAACCGTGATTCAACCGAATGTGGGTTTTGGCGACGTTTTTGTTGGAAAACAAAAACAAAAGCCACTCTCTTATGAAAGCTGGAACAATTACAAGCAGATATCAATATCAATATCATATATCATCTTCCGCTTATTCAAAGAAGTTTCATCCCGAAAGTATCAACAAAGTGAGACAGCGAGAGGAGGGCAAGCTGCCGTTTGTGTTCCCTCAAGATTGTCCCTTCTCACCGGCATAGCACCCTTCTCCGAATGATTTTCTTGCTCGCTCGAAATAGCGGCTGTCTTTCAGTGGCTGCAATCCCAGGTACTGGCGTGACGTCACACAGTTGATTTATGACGTCATTCTTTGCCGAAAGAAGAGAAGTTATATAGGAAGCGCAGCGCGGCAGGAACGGTTGGTAGTGCTTTGAACTTGCACGCAGCAGACAGATGTCTTGCGACGGTTGACGCGCAATCGTACCTGACACAGGATGCTAGAACACACTCTCATTTATACCACCGCGCCGGACACAAAAACTCTCCGCCATGCACAGGACCAAGTTACAGAAGGTGTGAAGCTAAGAGAAATGAAAACAGAAAGAGAGGGAGAATAGCGAAATACTTACGGTAAGGGAAAAAGGAAGAGAAAGCGAGACGAGAGAGTGACAGACCAATGGGTGGGGGATGGAATATGAACAAGATGAACAAGGACAGATGAAGAAGATGAAGATGATGATGATGATGATGATGATTAACTTTGTCTGCGCATCATCATGTGTGCTCGCCGTAATAGTTCAATGTAATTTATGGAAGGAATCGCGCGGCAAACCGTCGTTGTACAAATATCACGAAGGGGTTACGGCTAATAACATTAATCAAAATAATTACATTAGGGAACAAAACGAATGAGCAAGATTTGAGGCTGGATGGGAATTAATAAGCCCCTGCCGGGGGAGCGCGTGTGCGTATTTTCATTTCAGCTCCTGGCGAACGTTTGAGTTGATTTATTGAATGAGGAGAGTGAATGTCAAAGGCTACTGCTTTGTCGCTACCTTTCAGTAAGGAGCTGCACTCCGCCTGAGCGGGACAAGAACCTGTTGCTGGTAGGTAAAGGCAATATTCGATAATGGACGAACGTTCACGGCATTTACTTTATATCCCGATTGTGCACAAGTGGAGTGCTATAATCTCCCTCTTCTGTTGTTGTTGTTGTTGTCACCATACGTATCATTGCTGCCTGTCTGTTACTCCACAAAACTTTACGATGGTGCTTAACAAACTCCTGGATTGGCTATGATTGTGCATACAAAGATTAAGAGTATACTGCCTTCATTGCTACAGCAGGTCCTCACTTGTATACTATACTTTATCTATTTTACTCATATCCGCGTGGTCTTCTGTGACGTTGCACTAACATCTCGAAAGAGTTTTTCATAAACTATATACAATGAAGTGTAGTTTGCAACACACACACAAGAATGATAAATACATATATATTCACACAATTTGCAATTAAAATGTTGAACACTTACAAAGAGCTCAAAATAAGTAATTCTGGCATAATATTCTATACGTGGGTGGGTGGCATGTCAGATTATGCGTAGAAAATGTCTTATTGGAGACAAGGGACATTTGCTGTCACTGAAAAAGTCATACAGCTTGATCAAACTCACCAAACTCTTTGATACTGGATGAAAAGAGGATGAAGGCATAATCTGTAAAAAGGGGGAAAATTCATAGGCCATTTCAATACAATCTTGAACAAATTTAAGATTCCAGGAAAAAATAAGATGAGTAAGAAAGAAAAAGACATGGAAAGTCGTCGAATCCTGACATTTTAGATTTTTCCCCCCATGGTTGTAATTAGATTGAAACGTGGGAGGGAAGATGTCGCATCCCATCCACAAACGAGTCGTTGCAGAGACGACGGACACCAGACAATCACTAGCAGCTCAGCAGATCTACCATGAACGATTTTTGAGCTCTTCTATTCTGACGCCACGTCATCCTCTTCTCTCCTCCCCACCCGGCCCTTGTCTCCCCGTCTTATCTGAAGAGATGGAGACCACGGAGAAATCGAGGTGCTGGATTCAACTTCACATTTGTTTGTTTGTTTGTTTGTTTCATTTCCATCTGAGAAGATGGCTGGATAGCCCATACTCTATTCAGTCTGAATTGCTGGTCTTCCATGGGGTCCAGTTGGATGTTAGGCGGGACCATGCAAGTTAAAGCTTGTATGACAATTGACTCATGCTGTGGACAACATAATTTTAACTGAATCATACCTGTATTCAAGAAAATGGCAGACAAACGCATATATATGTAATAGGGCCATTATCATTTTGGGTATTAGCAGGGATATGTCTTGATATGCATCTTCATTTACATTGAATTGACACAAAATTTGTACTATATCTAAAAAAAAAAGTGGATAAGTCGATTACTGGTGGCCATTTAATGGCTATAGCTATGATGAAAGTGGAAAAAAGTACTAGGATATGCGATGATTTGCAAAAAAATATAAATAAAAAAGACCAAACAATTAAAGTTTATATGTTGCAGCAAACCATCCTTTTCGTGCCTTCTATAAATCAAACAACTAACAAACATATAAAAAAGATACGTTTAACGAAACCGGAAGGGCAGTTTTATGCGAAATCGTTGCTTACTTCTTTTGATGTCTTTTCTTCGGCACCACGGGATTTGCCAAGGTCTTATTTTCTTCGCAGATGATAATTTTGTAAATTTATACACGAAGTGAAATCTACAATGATTACTACGTTTACCTAGATTAGCCTATTAAGTGTGAGCTAATTTCTCTCCGAGGGCCATTATCATTTCCACCGTTTCAAGATTACCCATTTGCACAAAATGACTTCAATGAATAGTTGCAAGTGTATTTAACTTGTCCTCGAGAAACAATATTCATTAAAAATACCATCATAAGTATTTCCCACTTTTATAGAAATATGTCTTTGTGATATCAGAAACTCACAGGAAAAGACAGTGCTTATCAAAATTACAGAAAACTTAAATAATCGTGTATTATTTCCGTGTGTATACATTCTTAATATGTATATATGTGTATATATATAAACATGTATAAATGTTTCTCTCTACATATGAATTCATATATACATAGATATATTGATCTCTCTCTCCATCTCTCTCTCTCTCTCTCTCTCTCTCTCTATATATATATATATATATATATATATATATATATATATATATATATGATTCATTATTAGGAGCAGATTTCTGCTCGACATTACGACTGAAAGCGCTTCCTGACCTCGTCAGCTTCCTCAAACGATTGGAAGTGATTTTTAACGTCATACGATTTTTATCGATTGTTATCATCGGTCGCAACAAAAGACGCGGGAATAGAATTCAATAATTGTTGGCCGGGCAAGATGACTGTCGTTTTGCTAAACCGTAGTCGACATCTCTCCCACACGACGCAATACATTCTATGATGTCCGCACGATAAAAATAGATCGTGCCCGTATACTCGCATGAGGCAATGATACGGGGAAAATGGTAACGTCAGGTTGCGCATTCCTCTGTTGTATTATTCCCCGCCTGCCTTGAATTTGATTACGTTGAAAGATGGAAAGGGAGGGAGAAGATGGAGAATGGGAAGTGAGAGGAGGGGAGGAAGAGCGGGAGGAGGGATGGTGGTTACAGTCGATGAGAGCGGAAGGGTGATGAAACACCGCAGATGTGAAGAAGGAGTAAGCAGGTGTTAATTATGCATCTATTTTTGTGATGCCTTAATTTAACAATCAATGCGAGCTTTTGTTCACCTTCAAGGAGGCGTTTAAGAAATCACCAGCTGACCCTTCAAACAGAAGTTGGAAAACCTTTTATCTTTTGTAGCTTCACATCTTAATGAACAGAAATAAACGTATTTAGGAGTGTTTGAAAGTGCAAGTTGAAAAAAAAAAATCCGCGCAAAATTAGGCAAAGCTGAAAGCGATCATAACGTCTTCGTGCAGTCTGCAGTGAGCTCTTCACGCAATCTCACTTTTCCCGCAACCAGTTCCTTTGCTATGATTCCTGATTTGGTATTGCATGTCTCTTATAGCATGGAGAGAACGGATGGAGGACGTGTAGAATTCCTTAAGGGGACAGCGATGCGCGCAGTTTAGCTTGAGAGCGATGATGCTCGTCTTAAAATGGATATATCCCATGCCCTCCTGAGCGCTGAGAGAATGCAGAGTAAATGACTACATGGCATGTGTGTGACAAATCGCACCCTCCGCCAGTCTGTCTTTCACGATGTAACTTGTCATTCCCCATCCGTGTATCTCCCCATCTCACTTCTCCGTACTCAACATCCTCTCATTCTCTCCCTTCTACCCCCCCCCCCCTCACTCTGAGAGCTAGGTATGTGGAATAGTGCACGTCGCACCGTTTACGATCGATCAATTGGCTATATGCCTTAATTAAACTACAATGTTCGTTGAGACTGATCAATTGGCGCTAAACGTTCCCAAGCGGGAAACGATATTTTGGAATCAGCTACGCATACACTCTTTAATTAAAGTTGAATGGCCCGTTCACACTAATGAAATGGCGCTAAACGCTAACGGAAGGCAGACGACATTTTGGAGATTTGGCGATACTGAAACGATAATTAAGGTAAGCACGCTATGATAACAATACGGAAGTATACCTTCATGATACATTTTTTTTTCTATTTCAATTTTGAGCGTCTCATTATTGTAAACACGTTTCCTTTCTTGCGTAGTAAAAATGACAAGGATATGCGTAAAATGTTGGGTATACAACAAGTGATCGCTATTGTCTAACAGCTGCCAGGCAATTATATTTTAGCTATGGATAAAAAGCTGTGTTTGTAATGCCTTTTCCTATTTTTGTCTATAAAGTATAGATTCAAATTGACGTCCCATCAGAGATGTGCATAGCTCACTGATTTCATCAATCGTTAAGATCATCTTTCATTGGTAATGTTAATGTCCTCAGTGATCTCGGGTATGCTGTTCGAATTTTGTATTAAAAAGTTGGACTCTTTGCCTATCAACTGGTAACAGTTAATTTGGCTTGCACTTTGATAACCAAAAAAAACAAAACAAAACAAAACAAAACAAAACAAAACAAAACACCGCCCACCTGTCTCTACATAAAAAACCCACAGCCCTCACAGACTTACAACATTGACTCTTGTGCAATCTTACAACAGTATCACCAGACTCTTGAGTCGTCCGTGTGTCATGCGTAGAGTTTGCAATCAGATTTCAAAATCAGCCTCATCAAAGTATGAAGAAGAAAGGGATATTGCATGCAAAAATAGAAGAAGATACAATCTTGAACATCGTTTTCAGATGGCGTTAATCCCACCCCACCCCCCCCCCCCCCTTCCAGTTCACATTGTCTACAGCGATGTCTGGCTAAGATTACAACAACGTCAAGCAGTCCTTAACACTGATTACCGTCTTGGGGACCTTGTTTGCTTCCGTTCGATGTTGTTATTCAATGCGTAAGTTTCAAGATGTTCCGTTTTTATCACAAATTGCAAACCTCTTTACCAAAAACTAGTGAAGTTTATAAGTGCAAGCGAGAAGACGAGCCAGTTCTTCACCTTCTAGACTTCTGCGGGTCTAAGAAGGTGAGAGGGCGTGATGTAAGATCTTGTCTTCTCAGTTGTGAAATCTCGACTTATCCTGTCCGAAAAGGCAAAAGCCGAGTTGTGAGATCTCGGCTTTTTTTTTACTTCTAGGGAGAAGGCACGAGAAAAAAAAACCCACTATAATGTCTTAATGATCAAATGTGAGTCTTGTGTGTGTCATGCATAGAGTTTGCTATCAATTCTTTAAATCACCTTAAGCAATTATGAATAAAACAAAAATGGATATTACCTGTCAAGACAGAGGATTGCACAATGTTATACATTTTGTTTGAGATATCGTTAATGTTTTATTAAAACCTTTTCTCCTACGGTGTCTGTCTGAGATTACAGCCACATCAAGAGGCGCTGAAGAACAGCCACTGCCGTCTCAGGATACAATGCTTGCCTTCGTTTGATATTATTCAACTTTTGTTCAAATAAAGTTCGTCGTGAACATGTATATGCCTCTTTTTTTTTCGATTCCTGCATCGCAATCGCGTAAACACACCGGTTTGATCGTGCATTGAAATTTTTTGCTTACTTTGGAAACAATGATCGTTCAATATAACTAAAATGATCGTGCTGAAGGCTTGAACGCCATAACCACATTTAATGCTGTGAACTGGGTTCTCTTAACATTTAAATTGTTCTCATTCTCATTCTTTATAAGATATGTAATAATCTTGCCCCATCTTACCTCAAAGACTTGATTTCTCTCCGCTCCTCCACTTCAACCCGTTCTCTCCGTTCTTCCTCCATATCTGCAACTATCACATGGTCCCGTTGTGGTAACAGGGCTTTTTCGGTTATTTCTCCATCTCTTTGGAACAAACTCCCTCTTTATATCCGAAATGCTGAAAGTGTTGATAAGTTTAAATCATTGCTGAAAACTTATCTGTTTACTCAATCCTATTTTTTTTAAATTGTATTATGACGCTGTTTTTCTGTATTAATGGGCTGAGAAATGTCAGTATTAAGCGCTGTTATAGACGTGTTATTTATCATTATCATTATATTATTATTATTATTATTATTATCATTCTTATTATCATTACAATTATTAAATATGAGTAATGATGAACAACTGATGCATCCTATGGAAGCACTAATTTAAAAGAAAATGTTTGAGATATCACATTTGTTGCATATGTGTAGGTTTGTTGGATCACAGAACATCCCTCCATCTAGAAATGTCGCAATAAAGGCTAAAATATAAGGAGATATCACTATTTTCTGAGTAAACCATAACTGCAGACTGTTAAGTCTAGAAACAATTTTATCAAAAACCCAAAGAGAAACATGGACTGAGTGAAAGCAGCAATATTAGTAGAGCACATCGGTGAAAGTTTGAGGAAAATTGGACAATCGGTGCAAAAGTTATGAATTTTTAAAGTTTTGGTGTTGGAACTGCTGGATGAGGAGACTACTAGAGGTTATGATGTCTGGTGTGGACAACAATATAACGAAAATATAAAGGAAATTTCACAAAAATTCACTTTTCTACCATAATGAAAGAGCACTTGACTAACCGCTTTCAGAAAGCAGGGGGAAAAATTGCTACCCTTAACATATGTCAGTATCAAGTTGATGGAATATGTAATTTTCATGAACAATGATTTTTTGTGGAATTCCCTTTATATTTTCTTTATATTGTTGTCCACACATGACGTCATAACCTCTAGTAGTCTCCTCATCCAGCGGTTCCAACACCAAAACTTTAAAAATTCATAACTTTTGCATCAATGGTCCGATTTTCCTCAAACTTTCACTGCTGTGTTTTAGTAATGTTGCTGCTTTCACTCAATCCACAGTTCTCTTTGGGTTTTGGTTTCCTTTAATGTTCACATTGTGTATATTTAGCATAATTACTATTACTTAACATTTTTGCATTGATTGTTTCTATCCCTATCTCACATTTTAGAGCTATTTTGAAACACTAAAACTGGGTTTGTGTTTCATATGCAAATGGTAACTGGGAAGGTGTTCAACACTACATCAGAGACACAAGCGCAAACTCTCGCTACGAAGCTACATAGTTTGCACGTTATGATTTTTTCGCGAAAGAACTCAATGCTGAGAGATGAGACACTTTTGAAAAGTATATAGCCACTGCATAAACATTCGGTTCTATTTCTAGGTGCTTTTCTCAGTCTTGTTCCAAAGCCAAATATAAAAGGTCTATCTTAATGTGCAGTTCAATAACTCCCATCAAATCAGGCATAAGGCAACCTCCATAAAATCTCGAACCTGATGTGGTCGTAATACCAACTCATGTGGATAAGATCTGACTAGATATTTACACAATAGCCCGTTTGAGAAGGCAATGCGTGAGTATGAGAGGAAGAGGAACGCACAGTCTGGAAACCAGAGTCTCTAGAGCTGCGCGCTTATTTTCTTTCTGAGTTCGTCGATGCCATCAACAAGTGATAAATGTCGAGCGCTCGTACATTCTTGCAATTCTGGCACACCCGTTTGGATATGATTGACGGGAGTCATTGACCAATCAATCGCTGGCATTCCGACGCAGACACGCTGGAATGTCATACTTGGATATCGCGATTCACAGAAAATACGGTCGTAAATTACGATCCTCGGAACATATATTTATTTCCACTGGTCGTATATCAAATAGATCGGATTACTCAATGACAAATGACACCACATGTCCTTGGCCTTCAGATAATAGTGCTTTAAATGGATAACCACGATTATACTTATACATGGTTTTTCCACGAAACCTTCTTTTAAAAATCATTTTTCTAATATTAATGAACAAAACTTATGGACACATAACCAGTGAAATCAAATATGATGTAGAGTTATATTTCGTTGTTTGAAAAAGAAAAAAAAACACACACACACAACGAACTATAAGTATACTATTTCATACATGGACGATACCCTCGCTGTAAACGTGGAAGTCTAGTTTCCCTCATCAATCTACAAAGGATTGGTGAGTGATTCATTTCAAATCAAATGGCTTAATGGCCCCAAGAATAGTATTTGAATAAAGGAAATGATGAAACCGAAATGAAGAAAACGATAATGAAAGGACGCGTTATTTTAATTTGTCGTCAGAATTCGGCTTTACTTTGAGGGAATTCGAATGTATTTATGAATGATAATGTAGGGCCTATTAATTTACTTGATGAAAACATGTATCGTGTAACTTGATGCCATTGAAACGACTTTAAACTCTTCATGATATTGATATGCGCTTGCAAGTATAGGTGTTATGAAGTCAGCGAGTTTTCATCGAAGTTTTTTTCATCGGTTTGTATATTTTGCATCACGGGTAACGCTTTATGGGATCAAAGGCTATTAAAGTGCTTTGAAATGTTATCGCCATACTGAGAAGAACATAGTGACGCCGTCTTGTGAAATGCAGATTATTTATCTCAACATTTGCTATTTTCTGTCTCACATGTCTAATGCACGGCCGGCTGGCAAAGATTCTAAAACAAGTTAGGAGGTTTTACGAGACAAATAGGCATTTATATTTCGGTCGATGAGCAGGTTTTATAAGATGCACTGGTAGGACCAAGGAGCTCCTTAGTAGGACCAAACCGGGAGAGAGTGAGAACCGATGCTGTGTGTGTATATAAATGTTGAAATATTTTACTGCGACAGGTGGAATGTTACGATTATGGAAAGAAAACACATCCATAAATCTTACAAGTGTTGCGTTTTAAACGTTCCTGGATTTTTTTTTTTCGGGTCGCATCATGCAAGATATATGACATCATCGCTGACGACAATTGAAGAGTGTTGTTATTGTTGAGTTGAACGAAGGGTACATGTTAGTTTATTCAACATATCAAAATTCAGGATCAAAATTTCGGATGCGTATATCAATATCCAACTGCACTGGGTGTGTAATAATCATCCTTAAAAAAGTTATTTGAGCATCAGTGTATCAATGACAGTTTAAGATGTCTTTCGCTGTCTTCAAGCCTCGGACCAAAGGAATAGACATTTCACCCTGACTTTTTGAGCATTATACGTTGTGTTCATCAATCCATGGCGGGTCACAGGGCTCAATTCTTGACCCGCTGGTATTTATTATCTATGCTGACGTTCTGGCCTGTTATGTCAAACAATGTACATTTAATTTTGATATGGATTTCTATTTTGTATTGCTCGGGAAAAAGTCCAAATTGAATGGAGTCTGCATCGAATTTTGAGTTGCAGAACATTTAAAAATGGATGTGTGATGTGAATGCGAAAAGTGTCAATTGTGAAAAACAACATATTATGTTAGTGTGTTATCATTACAATCTAAGTTAATGTGGTGATTTTTAACTGTTAATTTTTGGAAAAAGAACAGAACAGAAGGATACTGGAAAATATTGGTGTCATAATCGACCAACAACTGACATGCAGCATACATAAAGATATAGGTGTGTGAGAATACTGTGATATTAGTGAAATTCCTGTGCCGTTTACGTAATTATTTGAATATTTTAAGTCTGAAAATAATATGATGACTTTTAGTCTACCATTATTTCTCTTTGCAGATATTACGGTTCATTCACGACAAAGTGCCCAGATATAGATTACACAATCTATTATCGTATCATCTTGTTCATATAACAGCGGCAGATGATTTTTTCCTTTTTTTTACGGAGATTCCTTATTTAACTTCATTTTTCTGTTTTATATTTTTCTTTATGTTCTTTTAAAGCTAAGATTGTATGAATTTCTTGAATATGATGGGGATTGTTATATCATTTTACATTGAATAATGAATGGAAATAATGGATGTCATATTAAGTTTGTACAATATGTAATGAATCTTTAATATTAATGTTTACCGAGTGTGTTTTCTCCAGGACCAATCTGCAGAATGGCATTGCCATGAGCTAGGGCTCAAGGAGCTGAGTATAGTGCCGTCCAGCCGCCGCATTTCAATGTACTTTTGTGTTTATTTCTTTGCATTATTCAATGTTGTAAGTAATGTATAGGCCTATATATTTTCATTGTGCAGAAAAAAGAATCACTCAATCAATCGATAATCAAAGTGCAGGAAAACGGATCACTTGCCGAAATAAAGCACCGTTGCAGTTTTGAGGCGTTTGGCGTACGGGAACATTTACCTGGCACACGCCGCAGGGAAAAAAAAATAAGCATGGAAAAACAACGTCCAGAAAAAAAAAAATATCTGAAAGAACCACTCAAGAATAGACATCATCACAATACTTTATCCCCACTAGACGGATTTACAAATTGCTATCAATGAATAACAATGACAAAAATAGGATAATGATGGTATAAGAACAACAATCTATCTAAAACGCAGTCTAACTCGTTTTACATCCTGTCGTCACTTATTTTTGTAAATGTATGCCTACGTGACGATTCCAGCGCGCCGCTACGTCATCGTACTTCCTTTAACCCGTTGAGGACAAACTGATTTTGCTATGACACGCATTTTCCATAGACATAGATAAGGGAGTAGAAACTTATACAGAAGCTTACAAATCAATAAATTCTTGCATGACAATTACAAATGTAAAGAGTGACAAATTATAGAGGGGAAACATGCTTACGTCGAAGAATATACCAAAATGAATATCCCTTACTTTTCACTACAAAAGAGCGGCGTGATTATACCCGAGCGACACGCTAGAACGTTACGACCGCGACGGAAGATCCGGACGGGCAGCTAAGGTGTACGGAGAGACGGCCTATGTTTACAATCAAAGGTGACATCAGCGTAGACAAAGCTACATGTACTTACATCATTCTTGTCTACTTAAAGAAGCGAAGGTGACGTCGGCAGCAATTCGATAACAAAGTTTACTGGAGCAAAAAAAAATTGACGGGAGCCTGCAGAACGCACTTGTTTGTTTAGGAATAGCGCGTTTTGATCTACAGCTCGGCCTATAGAGTAATCAATAAAGTCACCTTTGATTTTATGACGAAATAATTTCTTCGGACTCAGAGAAAACAATCACTTTTGCTACTACGATGTCTACAGTGATTCTTGTAATTCACTTGATAAGTGGTTCGAAATAGTATCGCGATGCCTATTTTTATTCATAGGCGGAATTCACTAGATCAGTTAAAATGTTGATTAAAACACCTTTCAAACAATCAAGATATAAACCCACTGACGCCATGCAATATTGAATAAAGCTCACCTTACGAATGGTATTATCATTAAATCAGTCGTGGATTAAACGTCCGTCACAGGGAAAGTCAACTTCTCATTGCAACCCACATCCAAACAGTAGGAATTAGAAACGAATGTGAAAATGGTTGGTAGGCCTATGTTAAAATCCCAGACCACTGATGAGATAAATCTTTACAAAGGTATACAGAATAAAGATATCTTGTAATTTCGCTTGAAAAAAAATTCGTGTACAGAAATCCATGTAAAAAGATTAGCATGAAATTAAAGAACTGCAAAATTCCTAAACAGGCATGATGTGCACAGCAGAATTTACAAACTCAAAGAGAAGCAAATGGAGCAAAACAAAAACAAAAACAAAAACAAAAACAAACATGATAACAACTACAATTTGTACAAGTTTTGTTGAAATTTTTAGTGACAAAATAAAAAAACCCACAACAAAATGTGCCTTCAAAGTAGTCGCAGCGTGCTAGGGAAATCATCCTCCTCAATCCCGGCAAAATCGTATCTTGTCTGCTGATCCAGTGACAACGATTCTCCTGTATATTCTTTCTATTGCAATTCTGTAAGCTCCCATTTATTTCTTGCGCGTAGGCAGTCCCCTCCCCTCCCCTCTCCTCGTCTCCGATAAACACGTGTAAACACGTGCGGTAGACATTATACAAAACTACAACTGTTCATAAGGAAAACGATCTATTATACTGAAAATATCGCGTGTGGGACTGAAATAATGCATACATGGGTATGTGGTTCAGATGGACGTCGTATTACAGCAATTTCTTTCTTGATCTCTGTGTTGATTGATATTCATGCAAGTAATTGCGCCCCACTTCTTGCTCCTCATATGAGAAGCGAGGGGATTCCGTTGGAAGTCACCGAAAGGCGTGGAGCGAAACTCTCCTCAGCCGGGTACTAATACTTGGGGGTGCGGCGAAATCTTGCCCGATTACACGTGGGCGACAAAAATAAATCCGAATAATTTGAAATATTGTTGCGCCGGATTAAACAAGCCCCATTCCTTCAATTCGAGATATGAGCTGGATAAAGTTGGCCTAGGACGTCTGAAGCCATAGTATTTGAAAATAGAATCCAATACAGGAGTATCCTTGTCGAAAAGCACCTGTCCTCGCGGTTTGTATAAGTTGGCGGTATATATTATGGTGAACTGCATCATAAAGGGGCGTTACACTTTCGGCGGATGCTTCTCCTCCTAAAATTGCAGTGGTTTTTTTTAATGTCTTTACTGGTTTCAGAAGAATCGTCATCCAAATTCTACTCGGAACAGAGCTAGTTTTGATATCTTTCGCATGCCTATAACCACACTCCAAACTGTCCAAGAAACGACGGTATGTCAGGGAAGGAAGTCGTCCAGAGTATAAATTTTACAGATATTGATCATGTATTATAGATTCAGTACAAAAATGGCATATATTTTGTTTAAATTGTTGACTTGGTAAACGCCACACAGAACTTTGATATGTCTTTAGATCAAACAGTGAAGAAAAGATTTCTTAAACATTTAAATTATCAATTTCATTTGCTTAGCATGTGAACTAAAACAATATAACAGGAGAAACTCATTTCAGAACCTACAACGATATACGCAACAACAGGAATGGATTATGTGAGGTAAATCTTGATTGATAGAGGATACGAACACTGAATTTGTTTTCATATTTTCTTTGTGATGTAATCTTCTTGCACCTGAAACTTTGCCGTGAATTCTTGGAAAATTACAGGGAGGAACGCGTTTGGCGTTGTTGTGGTAATTATTACCATGTCCAAGAAATAACGACCTATATATCATATATATATATATATATATATATATATATATATATATATATATATATATATATATATAATGTATATGTACTTAACATATCAAATGCCTTACTCAAACTCAAGTTTTAAAAATCTATGACCGATATCAAACATGATAATATCCAAGCTTGCAAAAGCTGCTGACACAGAAATAGCAGAATGAGGGACTTATCATAATAATGATTGCCTGCAGTCTAGATTTTGGCTAGGAGGGAATTAAAAACAGAATGCCTTACCAAATTCACGTCATTCAGAAAGGCATATATTCGACTCTTGTCGGAAACAGTGATTAAATTTTCGAGAGCCACTTGAATAATTTGCACAAAGGGCAGTGTGACCGAATTCAGAGAGCCTTGACGCTGACGCAGTGGACAGCAACCTTTTAGAATTTGCCTTAGTAAGGCAGATCGATCCAATCAAATCAACATCACACACTGTCCTTGCAACCGACTACATCACACAACTATGCATATTTCTCTGCGTTTGGACTATTCAAATAGCTACTCTGGAACTTCCAAATTCAGTGCTAAACTCCTCGGATTGAGGAGCGAGCAAGAAGAATGACGCAAGCAGAAATTAGTGACAGTTTAAATTAAGATATAAAGGGGCCATGCCGATCGTCCGGCATTCGTTTATTTGCACCGAGCCAAGCGCGCTACGTCTGCGCAGATGGTTTGTGTACCCACCCGAACGACAACAGTTTGCTGCTTTTTCACCTCCGAGGGTGGTGACGTCAAACAAGAGCTTTTGTTTATTGAAAGTAAAGACAATCAGAAGCAATTTGTTCGTTAAATAACTATGGATCGGAAAGACACAGAAGGCTATCTTTGTGCGTGTCAAGATCTATTTGAGAATACTCGAAATCGAACTGACTTTCGTCAGCGCGAGTTATTTATCAAATGTGACGTGTTCTGAAGGAAGAAATGTTCGATTGTTTACGATGATAAAAAGACCTTCTGCCGTACCTTATCCTTCAAAGGTCTCATTAGTTCCTTTAGCAATTACTCCTATGAGTTTTTCTTCAGATGCGACATAATGTGAACAACTTTTAATGACAGTTCCTGTCAAACTTCGTACGTGATCGATGAGACGCCATATTACTTCTCGAGTAGTGATAGACAAAATGATTTGCTCAGATGTCGCGAGTGGGCTTAGGCTATGTTTCTGGGAAATTAGTTTATACAAGGTAATAGAAGTGAAACTATTTTCATAATTTTTCAGCATTCTCCTACGGCAAAGAAAATGTCAGCGTACGATATATGTTTGGGTTCACTGAGACTGCTTCAAATGTTACGGTTCTTTGAAGTTTTATCTCTTTTCAACGATGTAAATGTCATAGGATATCTTTGATGTCAGTTCTGGTTTGATTCGTCAACATTTTATCAACACACGAAATAAAAAAAAACAACTTTTTCATAACTGTTTATTACACTTGGTCTACATCTCTACCTTCTGTAGGGGTTACGTTGATCTGGAATAAATGGGGAAAATAAGCTTTGTCGTATCTCGTATCAGATTAAGCGCCATAAGAACCTACAGCGTATAGGCCCTATGTTCATATCTCATCCTGATCGCGCAGTTTGTTTGTTTGTTTTTTTATGACAGAAGCGAGACTTCTTTAATTGCTCTGTAGACATAAAATTCGTAACCATAGAACAAAATAAAAATAATCAAAATCAAAATAACCAGCATATATCAGATGGTCGACAGTCGGTAGATATTCTCAATCATTTTAGGATGCTTTATAGATAGACCAAGCTCTTTGATTGACAAGCCAATTCAAAAAGACTACATTCTTCCACACGATAAATGCTTCACTGACTTGGATACGAGATCAAACCGGAGGGTATTCACTGAACCTTCGTTCAGGGGGCATGGGGTGGCTTCTGATAAAAAAAGCACAGGTCTATCTCCCCCCCCCCCCCACCCTCTTTCTCTCTCTTTTGAGGTTCCCTCTTTTGTTTTTATTGTCAAAATAGCCGCAATGTGATAGGTTAGGGCATGCTGCCCCGCGTTTTAAAAATGAGAACCAGTCAGCGCGGTGGTGGCGGGAATCGATTTTGGTCGTGCGATGCGCCCCCAGTGTATGGTAACCTTGTAATGTCGTCCCGCGCTGAGGGGCAGTCAGCTGACAGTCTGCGAGTCGCAAACGAACCAGCGAAGAATGTTTACGTAAACATCCTCCCTCGAGCTTATCGTGTCTTCATCTATAATGTCGATAGCAAAGCAAGGATTACCGTCATTACCATTTCAGGTGGATTTTTATACAGAGAATGCCCAGTCATTGACATGGTGACATGACATCGTGAATACTTTTTTTTTTTTTTACTGAACATTACAGCCTTTACCTACTGATTTAGATAATTTCGACCGATCCAATAATTATACATTTTCTCATTAAGGCAAGACATTATGTTATCTACTACATACACACAAAGGTGAACTACATTGAATAATTACAATGAATAATGATCGTAATGCATTTCCGGTCTATGAACAAATTGAATTCAAATGACAGAGTAAGCCTACACGAATTGCGTGGGAAAAATTTCATTAACTCGGGCTTCAAAAGAAGAAGAAAAAGAAGAAGAAGAAGAAGAAGAAGAAGAAGAAGAAGAAGAAGAAGTAGTTATTAGATTGAACTTCACACGTTTTTACGACACCGTGATATAAGTAGCAACCACAAGGAAATTAGATGAAGTCAAGATGTAATTTCCTCTCAAGTCTCTCGTTGACCTACAAACAAATCTTCAATGAATATCCACCCCCTTGGGCATAAAACATTCTCTTGTCCTTGTGTCTGTTTTGTTGAACTAGGAGTCATGACTTTTACGGGGAAGGGTTGTAGTTGAGTAGCACCTAAAAGCACTTATCTTTTTGTATTTATTTGGCACATAAGCCAAATTGTAGATTATGAATTTATTACCTTATTACCTCAGCTAATTTACATAATATGTGGTGAATGTCACACTTTGGAAGTGAAAATATTTGACACTTTAAACTTCCCTAGGTGTTCAACTATCATATTTCAACGACAATTCTTTTGCTCCTTACGCGTAATTCTATTTCAAAGTTAATTCAACGGTGGTGTGGAATGGCACTCTAGATCTACAGACGGGGGGGGGGGGGGGGACGTTATATCTGCAAAAATAGGATTTCTGTAATAGCTGCCGGTATATTTTTGAAAGATTATTATCATCTCTTTGCAGTTTTCAATTCTTCATGAAGCTATAAATGTTTCATACTAATTTATATACTGTAAAATTAATTCAGTGGAAAAAATTCTAAAGGATCACACTTTCTTTCTTTTTTTTTAAATTAATTAAAAGCCTTGGAAACCTGATGGCAGCAATGTTCCTTTCACGACTGTCATTAGTTTCAAGGCATATACGTCTTCAATCCTGCTGGGTCCCGTTTCATAAAACTTGTCATCAGTAACAACTGCCATATTTCTTTGACAAATTTGTTCTCAGCCAATCATGTGCCAGGATTTCAGTAGACTGTATAACAACTATTGCACTTGTTATTGATAACAAGTTTTATGAAACGGGGCCTGACTCAGGTTACAATATCGTACACGGATTTTTATCTGCAAAGCTGTTTGCGAAACTCTTGTGCTTAAACAAGAGACCCAGTGGGTCTAGCGCTCACCTAAGTTGTATTGCAATTTCACCATGCACACATTCTTGCAGAATAACTAAGAAGAAACAAGAAACTTTGAGGCTTTGGGGGCGTTACGGGTGCCATGATGTCCTTTTGGTGCTGGCCCCAAAGGGTCTCCCTGTATCTGCCCTAAACAATCTTGAAAGTACAGTCACCAATATGTTTTTACTCAGATCACTTCTGGTTTTATAGACTTTCTTTGATACTAAAAATTGGGGGGTTGCGCCTCGGGCCTCGGAAATGGAGCATGGGGCCCATTTGCACAAAATTTTAACAAATAATTTGCCACCACTGCGATAATTCCCTGTCAAATTTAGTGAAAATCTGACCATGCGTTTTCAAAACAGAGACGAGAATGAAAAAAAAAATGGCCGCATGTAAAAATTGGCCTGGTTCCGAGGAGGGCACCTCAAGATCAGAAACCACAGTCACCAATGTACTTACTGATAACACAGACCAGATTTGGTGAAAAACCCGTTATGGGGTTTCAAGAAGAAATCTATATACAGGAAACCCGCATTCGCCCTTTATGAATAAAGTTTATTAACTTGGTTTTGTATTGCTCTCTCTGTGTGTGTGTGTGTGTGTGTGTGTGTGTGTGTGTGTGTGTTTGCATGAAAGCTCTTGAAACAGGGCAAAAATAAGTACAAACATCGACAAATAAGACTCTATTTATTTACCAACTATAAGGTAAATCTAGTATACTCATAGATGGAAAGATGCATTCGGTGTTAATTTTGTTCTTGACGATATCATGTAATTGCACTCAAATCCATGATTCCACATATACATCCGAGAGCCAACACAAGTTGTTATCAGGGTAACAAAGACTACGAAAATTGTTATTATGCAGTGTATTTCTTTTTGTTTGTTACATAGGGTAAATCGAAATGTTCAAATTCAAAAGAAGTTTTATCTGTGAAAGTTGCTCTGCCATTCTAGAATAGTGTTGTTGCATTTTCAATGTTGTTACCTTCTAACTGAATATTTTTACTCGGCTGAGCCATGACGCATTAACAACGTCTTGTACTTCCGTTTACTAATATAGAAGCTTTATTTTGTTGCAGCATTTCAGCATTTTGAAATTCCTAATAACACCATTATGTTTTAGCAAGCATTTCAGTCATACTTATTTAGTGCGACCTTTAGATCTTCTGTTGTAATATCAGTAATGAATAAGTCAGTCACTAAATTCTTGCCTCCTGTTTGGGCAGATGACGTGGATATTTCATTCTATCGTCAGGAATTCTTCGAGAAAAAAAAATTCCCTTATTTGTTCGAGGCTGTGAACTGTAAAACTTCTTCCAATTGAGCGATAGATGTTAATTACCATGCTATCGATTGCTTACGCTGCGTAAAGAGACCCCAACCCCCGCCAGAAAAACAGTTTTAGAATTTTCGTCCGTGCAGCTGTCGTGCGCGCATGATGAGCCACACGAACTGACTTTTAGAGCGGGTATAGATATCGGTATTGACATTTCCGCGCGCAGTGTGGAGAGTCAAAATCGGATCGAAATTTTATTTGATCGTGCGGTCCGGCCTCAGCTGAGACGCCCCCACCTCTTCGTTTCCCCTCCTACTTTGCTTCTGTTTGTTAGATTGACAGACACCATACCATGTGAATGTAAGCTCATCTGAGATGTCTATTATCTTAACGGTGAGGACAATGCCGGCGGAGTGCTTATGGCAACACGACAGTAGTTGTATGCTCTGAAGTGTTTGATTTTTTGTTTCCTTTCTGTGACATTTCTTTTGTCTCATTTTCTTTTTTCTTCTTTTCATCAGAGAGTAACAAACAGTTTCCAATTATCGAGAGGGTTTAAACTTTCAACGACGGCTTACTTGGTGACATGTACAATCATCTTCTAAACTAATATCCCGGTATTATATTCATGACCGTAATAATATACTTTCACGAAAACAGAAAATCCCCTGGGTGATTGAATAGTGCAATGCAAACCATCGATTTTAACTTTACGAAAGAAAAAATGATTTGATGAATGCAAAGATGGACTCTACACGTCGATGCTCAATGCAAAACAAAAGTTTTAGGGACATTTTTCCGAAACAGAGTTACCACTTTAAAAGTAAGTATTTTGACAAGATATTTGTCACCCAGACGTACAGTAAGAATATAATTACGTGATTGTATTTTTATAATGATATTAACAGAGAGAGATGGAAATCAGCAACATAACAACCCGAGGAATTAATTTTCACGTACCTTCTGCCCATTGCCAACTCGTCATTTTCACCAGGCTCTCTCACTAATTAAGGACGCGATTACAGAACATCAATGCTCTTTTGCTTTAGGAATCAAAGGTGCACAAAATGTCATGGATCTCTGATAATGTCTGAGCTTTGAGTTATGTTTTCTTTTGTTTCATATTTTTCTTTTGGTACTCTTTGACAATCTTGAAAAAGACACCATGCCGGTGGGTGAAAGGAAGCGGACGTCATTGTTCCTCAAATAAATTAATACGTCAACTTCGAGACCTTCAAAGCGAATGCTGTTATACGTAATAGCATATAATATCGGACCTAAGTATCGATCAAGTCTGATACCATGTTACGTATGCATTTTTCATACTTAATCTACATCATGCATATGTAATAAGTAGCTACATCTTTAATAAAAGACTAATTGTATGTCTATATGGGCTTATAATCGTGAATTCCATCGAATGTACGCTTAAATACAAACAGCAAATAAAAAAAAACATGAAAAATTTTACACCTATAAGACTAGACTCACACTTTCCCTGAGAAAGATTGAGACCCATAGCAGCTGAACGCCACTCAGCACGCGGTTCTTCAAGGCATTTTTCACAAGGTCACTAGTGTCGTCAAAACGATGGACAACTCAGGCACGAAAACGACGCGTTTTGATTACCTTATATTCGACGAGTTTTTGAAGTGGGTGTGCTGATAAACAGATGCATATTTTCTAACTAAGAGACTATTCTTGCGTGCTGTTTTTATCCTTGAATGCAAGATAGCTACGGATTCAAGGCAAAATCTCTTCAATACTCGCCTAATCACTTCGAATGAATGGCGCCCATCAGAAAGGCGAATAATAGAAGCACAAATACACTATATTTGAATCCTTATCTTGTTGTGTATTTGCTTTTTTTTTTCGCGACTGCCTTAAAAAATGAAAAATAAAAGGCAGGAGTCTCGTGAGTGGGTGAACAAGACGCGTGTTTGATAACACAATCAAAGATTGCAGTGTAACCAATGTACCATATGTGATTCCTCCAACTTGGACATTCATAGCGCTATATTAGCGAAAGAATTCAGTGGACAGGCAGATGAAAATGACAGTTTTCTTTCAACATCAACAATAAAGGATAGGCTTACATGCCCACTAACAGCAGGCGAGTGGGCAAGACACTTCAACGTTGAATATGTCTCTTATTCTTCAATAATCGTATACATAGTCGCCCACGGTACTGCGACAAACCATACAACTCGACCACTATACACCACCACACATGTATATATATATATATATATATATATATATATATATATATATATATATATATATATATATATATATATGTATATATATATATGTGTGTGTATACCAATAATTCATACATAAACCAAATCATATAATCCATATGGCATATTTACCCATGTTCACATGGATATGTATGAATAAAAATGTATTTGAATAATGCCTATATGATTACGTGCATGCGAGTCCCTACATTATAGTATTTTCGACAGAAGACGCTATGACTATGAATATTCAGAAGTTTCATGCGAAACAAAAAACAAACAACAAACAAACAAACTAACAAACAAAAATGGTGAGATTACATACCACAAGCAAACAACTTCTTATAACATAAAACTTTATCCTTCTCCTAATAAATCCAATAAACATTTCCACATCGAATTCTTACAAACACGTTTTCATTCAAGCATAACGTAAGCTACTCATAAACAACAATCTACATCTATCTACGTTATACATTGCAAGGCCATACACTTGTATTTGGGTATACATCAAAGTAATTATATACGCATGTGCATATATTTTGTAAACATAGACATTTATAAAAGTATGTTTACATACATGATATAGGCACTTGTGGACACAGAAATGAATTTGAATTCAGACACACACGTATGACCTTGGCTCATATGATGACACTAGCGCTTGAAAACGTCTGTTAAACCGTGAATGCGTTTCATTCAAATCGCCTTACAAAGGTTCAACGTGCAAAGAGTATAAAAGAAAGAAAGAGAGAGAGAGAAAAAAAAAACACTCCTACACAGTATTCCCGAATTCGCAGAATATCTTTATACAGCGGAGTTGCACGAAGCAATCGCAACTATTCAAGCCACCTCGAATGCATGCTGTGTGCGTACAATATAACACTGCTTGGGTGTTTTCATTTCATATATACATATATTTTTTTATTGCTTCCAGGTCTTTTATTTATTTAGTGCACAGCACTGTTTAAGCGGCACTTATAAGTCTCGACAGCAAGCAAGCTGTTCTTCAGGTCAGTTCTCACAAGCAAGAGAGAAAGAGATTAGATGTCTCTCGAGAGAACGACGGAGAGAGAGAGAGAAAGGGAGGAGACTGATGGTGGAATATGGATTGTTAGAGAGAGAAGGAGATATATACACAGAAACAGAAAGGGGGATATACTGGAGACATACCAAGATTATTCATTATGTGGATTCATGGAGGAAGAGAGAGAATGGGGGGGGGGGGCAGGAAAAGTGGAAGAGAAGAAAGAGAAAATATGATAAAGATTTTTATCAGTCAGACGATAAGAAAGGGGAAGAGAGTAAAAAAATAAAGAGGAAATGAAACAGATAAGGAAGGTTTTGATATGGCAGAGAAAGAGATCGATAGAAAGAGAGATGGAGGGAGAGAGAGAGAGAGAGAAGATTGGATGGGGAGAGATAAGCTATATCCAGTGTATAGGAGAGAGAGAGAGAGAGAGAGACGAAGATTGGATGGAGGAGAGATATGATATATTCAGCGTAGGAGAGAGAGAGAGGCGAAAATTGGATAGGGGAGAGATAAGATATATCCAGTGTATAGGAGAGAGAGAGACGAAGATTGGATAGGGGAGAGATATGATATATCCAGTGTATAGGAGAGAGAGAGACGAAGATTGGATACGGGAGAGATATGATATATCCAGTGTATAGGAGAGAGAGAGACGAAGATTGGATAAGAGAGAGATAAGATACATCCAGTGTTATAATGATAATAGTAGAGAGAGAGAGAGAGAGAGAGAGAGAGAGAGAGACGAATATTGGATGGGGGAGAGAAAGGATTTATCCAGTGTAAAAGAAGAGAGAGAGACGAAGATTGGATAGGGGAGAGATATGATATATCCAGTGTATAGGAGAGAGAGAGATAAGATACATCCAGTGTTATAATGATAATAGTAGAGAGAGAGAGAGAGAGAGAGAGAGAGAGAGAGACGAATATTGGATGGGGGAGAGAAAGGATTTATCCAGTGTACAGGAGAGAGAGAGAGAGAGAGACGAAGATCGATGAGAAAGAAATACTGAAGATATTAAAATGGGAGAGGAGGGAGATATAATATAAGGGGGGGGGGGGGGAGATGAGAGGGGAACAAGTAATGAGATCAGAGATGATTCAGTATTGAATCGTTTATCAAATTCAAGCTCTGGGATTCCCCTTAACTTGTCCGTGCATTAAGACAAAACGTGTCATGCTTCTCCAAATGACTGTCATAAGCACAACCAATTTACGCAACACTTGCGCAATGCATAAAACCGGCTATAGAATGATTTCCCTGCTAACGTGATCAGGTATTAATGATTTATTCATTTTATTTCATTACTAGACGTAGCCGGAGAAAAGTCAAGATGAATCATATCCTGTATGTGACGTGTGAGAAGATGTGATTCTAAAAAACTTACCAAAATATTTATTACAGTTTAGTTTGCTGCATTCCTTAATGAACTAAAGGGTCAAGATTCATCAAAATTCATTATGTTGGGTTATTACACCCTTTGCTTTCAATATTACATGATCGACGAATTTGCAGGTAAAGCTCCTTTATCATGAGAAAAAAAAAATTGTAAGAAAGTATGGTATCAAGAAAACCTATAAATTGTCGGGTTTTTTTTTTCGAATCAACAATCATTTTCAAAATCAAGCGGTTGTATAAAAAAAATGATGTCGCGGAAACTATACTTTCAAGAAAATCAGTAGCCCACAGCACTAACAACAAGCAGTATTCAAGGTATTACGTGGACTGGTGATGATAACCAGTGTTGCTTTCATTGTCTTACCGAAATCTGCCGTTTCCGAAAACACGCTGCAAGCTTGTATAACAGAGTTATTTTTGTAATCTTGTGACATTTAATTCCACACACAAAAAAAAAGTTAAAGTGCAAACCGTTTAAACAGACATTTCTGATTCACTCTCTCCTAAATCACCTCTGCAAAGTTTCTTTAAGGTGTTCCTTAATATGTACAGTCACCGTTTCGTCACGAACCCGAAGTCAAGTCAGTACATGCATGAGGTCATTTCCATGTTGCAACGTTGAAGTCATGCTGGTCTCCAAAGTCAAGCACGCGCACGCACACACAATCATCCCAGACGCAATTAGAGCCAATAGGCGGCCGGTGATTACGTTCAACTTAGTCAGGAGATCATGGCCAGTGAGTAATGCGCGGTGACTACATCGTTTGTTGACAAGATGTATGACATCGATCCCGGGGAAAGTTGCCTCACTGTGTTATGGGCGGCGATGCTGTTAGAGCGTTCCCTTATTTCCTGTTCATTCTTCGGAATTTTTAGCATAGTTATGAATTGTGCGATTATCCCTTTGCGATGGGATCGCACAATATCATCAGGAAATTGACAGATACTTAGCCTCAAAAACAAATCAAAATGATTTATATCTCTTTTGTCCTTATTGCATTGTTTTATTTTTCCACAGATGAAACAAAGAATTGTTAGGTATTTATCTTTGCTCTGGCGCACCTCCCCCCCCCCAAAAAAAAAAAAAAAAAAAAAAAAAAAAAAAAAAAAAAAAAAAAAAAAACACCTTTCCCTAAACTGATTTGATAACGAATCTGACGCAATTTGTCCCGCTTCGATGGTTTCATGTTTCAGAATTTCCGGGAGGTATTTCCTTTTCAACTCCCGTGGCAAGCACAGGAGAACATGAACATTTCGATCCGACCGTAGGTCGAAGATCGGGCGCACCGTGCACCTTGTTTACACTATCGTAATGTTTCAAACATTAGAACTTCGGGAGGAAAGTCTTTCTCTACACAGACACGCAGACACACACACACACACACACACACACACACACACACACACACACACACCAAATGCACATTAAGTATACAAAGATTTATAGAAAGATGATGACGTCTTTTCATTAGGCAAATGACTTGTAGCGGATGATTTTGTTTGTTGCCACTATTGGAGGACTCCAGAGGACAACCGACAAGCCATTCCATTCTTGACAAAAGTAACATCATGATTATGTTGGGGGCGGGAGAAGGCAATAACCTTCAGAACAGGTTTGAAAGTCTTCTGATGTCTTTAAAGATTTTTTTTTCTCATGGAATTTGTCGACAAGAATCCTTGTGAGACATAGAGTATTCTGCAGTAAAACAAAAACAAAGGAAACAACAATTGTATTATGTGGTGGAAATTTTTCTTCAGCTACATAGAGAGGATCGCGTTACTTTTAATTTCCAATCTTTCCACATCATGTGCGCACAGCTCCACATTATCGCCTTGCACCTATAGAATTACTCACCCCATGTCTCGCATTTCCACTCTTCAATACTCCCATTCCCTGGTGCTCCAACCCCCTCTCTCCCTTCCCTCTCCCGGACATACACTCTTTCCGCTGCCAAAGTGACAGTTTTTACGCCCTGGAAGAGCCTGCGAGAGCTATATTTATCCCGAGAACTTCCGGATCCTGTGGCGAGGGCTGGTGAAAACGCATGCATGTGAGCATTATACTTACACCCTAGGTGGCAGCATCGCCCGCCGATGTTTGTGATCATTAAGCTACGCGCTACTTCCGACTCGATCGGCCCCACAGTGTACAGAGGTGTCTGTTAAACGTTGTATGTTTCTCACCTTTCCCTTCATTAAACCCTCTCCGTGATTCTTGCAATTAAAGGTTAATGTCGTTGATTGATGTAGGGGAGAACTTATTGACCCAAATAAAGTATATAACCTTTTAGTTTGTTCCAAACCCATTGTCTGTATAGTAAAGTCCAAGTTACTTTGAAAGCATGAGAAAATCAGATTTAATAAACTGGGAAATTTACACCCAATGAATGCAAGATTATAGGTGAATCTTGAGAAGAAGTTCTTGACTGCGCGATCTATCAAATATACAAATAGAATTTCATCGTGCATTACTTGATTATCTTTGATTTTGTCAGCTCACGTTCTCTAAAAGTTTGTTTTCGCTAGATGCGGTTAATCCTTAACACTCAATGGAGAGAAGGATTACATGTCTAAAGATTTAGTTTACCAAAAACAACAACCAAACGTTTGTTGAATGATAGGTACTCAGCCGTATGAGAGGATAATTAAACGTAAGTGGCTACTGTATGCTTTGATTTTACTTATGCTTAATACCGGCGTATGCGATCGTACGCGAAAGCTCACGAAACTATGCATAGTAGGTTACCATCTGCAGTAGATAGCAAACGGTATCCATTTTTGTGACTTGTTACTTACACGTTATAACATTTTCAGGTATTTTAAAAATACAAATATCCATTTAAGATCAAGCATCGACGCAAATTTGAAAACAGACGTAGACCAAAACACAGCCAAAACAACAACAATAAGAACAAAATGAGCACATGAAATGCCCACACACACAAGCACCCGTAATGGAATTCCCAGATAGATTCAGAGTGGGGGAAATTGATATGAAAACGCTATATTGTTTGTGTAATTAAATTGAATTGCGTAATTCGAATGGATATGGTTTAACAGAAATTAAAACATCTTTACTTTGCAGACATCCAGCTACACACTTCAACAAAAGGGGGAATTGTTTCTTTAAATCAATGTGCAAATGGAAAAGAAGGGAATAGGATGTACTTGCTTTCCCCATTTAAGCAAGGTTCTCGTGTGTAAATGGGCATAAAAAGGAGAAACAAAGAATGTTATGCACAGTAAGTGCCAGTTTTGCTTTATGTTTCCAATAAGTAATAATTATCGAAACTATTCTATAGGCTTGTATCAAACCATGGACCTAGGTCCATGATTAGACCACTATGTATGTCAACCCCCATCCACGCAAGATTAAAGAATAAGCCTTAAAACAACAAAAACATGCGGCTCTCGCTCCCAACGACTGCGGCATATACAAATACATCAATCATGGCCTAGGCAGGAGATTAGGCAGAATTGGGTCGAGATCCAAAACAATACCCAATTCAAAATCACGTCCCCCCCTTTTTTTTACTATTTTGATGGATAACGCATGTGCCAGATTTCGAAGAGCTGGTTTGGACAAGGCGGGGTGGTTGTAGAGTGCGGTTTCGGATTCCCACCATGAAATATGAAATAATATGTCTCTCTCCGGATTAAGACTTCGATGTTTCACACCATGATAAGGTCCTGGAACTGGCTCCTAATACGATTCAGGTACTCGACGTGTGAGTTTATCGTTAGGTAATGAATCTGTCGCGGGCCGCTGTAAAGTGTCGAGATAAATGCTTGTTCCATTAGCGTACCCGACTGAATTACCCTGTAACACAGAAAATCGATTACACAAAGACCAATTCGCCTAATTAACTCCGTGGGGGATTGAATTACACCGTCAACAAACAGAAGTGCTTATACTTGTGGACAGCGATAGGACATTTCGTCCGTCACACGTACACACAAACAAACATACATACGCGTACACACAACATGTACACACATCCGTGTTAACCTTTAATTATGTATATCTATGGCCTTCATGAATGCGTATATGTATGTGCTTTATGCATATATATGTGTATATATATACACATACATATATTCATCTAAACAGTACTAAACTAATCATTATTAAACAGTATCTAAACAGCACTAAACTAATCATTACACACATGCACACAGATAAAAGAATATTATTATGCATGTTTAATACCTTTCCAAATAATAAGAGATGGGTATTCGATTTGTGTGTTTTGACAGGTGTCAAAAAGCCCCCCCCCCCCCCATGCTTTACACAATCACTTACAACATATGATAATTGTTTACTGGTGTTTCACTTTGATGGAATGGGGTGGTAGTCTGGATATAATAGTCTCGTGTGAAAAAAAAATGAAATAGGCGCCGCATTGCCGAATACTGTAAGGCAGACACAAATAAATATATACCCGGTATTTCATGCACATTATGTAGATAACCACAAAACTTACACTCATCATGCTCATGCTTGCTTGATATGACATTGTCAATGCAGATTACGTACACATGAACCAATGAAGAAGTTGTCATTGAACATTTTAACACCTCAGAACATATCTGGTCCTATATAATAACAAAATGAGTCCTGTTCTAATTTACTTTTTAATTCATATTCAATAGATGGTTAGGGATAGAAGATATACATTTGACTTAATTTGGTTTACTTAGAGCAAAAAAAAAATATATGTCAGCAATTTTTTGTGGCAAATTTTCAGATGAAAAGATAAATCTTTCACGCATCTAGGCGTCTCCAACCTCAACGGAGGAATGAAACGCGCCTAAATCACAATTCGTTTACAGCAAAATAATGCGTGGTCATGAGAGGGAGAAAAAGTCCTCGAAATGAAGGTGATTGAAAAGAAACTGCATCGATCTGCTGTCAGGCAGAAGCTAGCTCTCTTTGCACCAACACAATGCCTTTTGAATGCCAACATCGTTTATACTGATCTCTCTCTCAGCAATGCTAAAGTGTTTACCTTTTGCATCTCACATTAACCCCGTAGCTTTACACTCGGCATTGCGCTTCTGCTGGAGTCCATATGTGATGATAAGCATGTTATTAGGAGCTAAAACGACTTGAGTATCTTGTTTAACAGTGGGGAGATTGAAAACATAACTAATATTTATGCACTCTACAAAACACGTAAATCAGAGCAATCAAATATTTGGTGAAAGTTAGGGAGGTGTAGATTTAGATCTTTCCAATAATATGAATCTCACCTGATTCAAGACGGAACACGCGTGCTACACGTGAAATAGTCGAAAGTATCCGCCCACACCGTCCACGCTACCAACCGAAATTCCTCAAGATGTCAGACAGGTGCACAACGTGCGCTGGAGAACGCTTATGCCCAATAGGTTACCAGAACTGGAAACATTTTCGCATTCCACAAGCAGGTGCTGGCGCGCAAATTGCGCTATGAAATTCCTCGCAAAACCGTCTCGCATTTGTTACAGACGATGTGGATCAGAAAGATGTACACCAGATATTGTTGCGAAGAGCCTCAGAGAAAGTGTGTGTGAGAGAAAGAACGAAATAGAGAGACAGACAGAAAAATGTAAAGAGAGAATGAGAAAGAGGGAGAGGGAGAGAGGGAGAAAATGAGAGGGAGCCACATCATCACGCAACGACATCGATATGATTTAACAACTGCGACATCTGTAATAACGAAGGAGTCGCACTACATGGAGCCAGTCGCTCGATAGGTGATCAATAGACTGGTAGCTAATTTACGGAGCGAGTGAGTCAGTGTAAATGGGGGGAGGTCTCGTCTCAACCTGGTGTTGATGCAGTGTTGGCTTGGTCTGGCATCAGCCAGCTAGGGTTAACTCTCTTCGCACTGACCGCGATATGCTCGCCATGACCTAAGAGGTTTTTGCGCATTTGTGATTATAAGGAATTACGAAAGGCTTGAAGACAACTTCATAGAGAGAATAATCAAAGACGATAAGAATAAGAACATCAACCATCACCATGTATCGTTTTGTAGACGCGCAGGATTTCAATTCTATAATTTGTCAACTTACGGCATCAAAAAAAAAAAAAAAATGAAGGGTCTTCTTGCAGACGATTGGCAGGAAAAAAGTAAATGAAATTAGAAAAAAAAAACACGCCATAGCAGCCGAGGGTACACTTTGTCTTAACAACTAGTAAGTGTTAATGAATTTGGTTTCGTTTTTCTTCAGTGTATACCATGTACATAAAATGAAAAGTGCAAAGGGTTTGGGGACGACCGAGCCTATTGTTTCAACTCGTTATAAGGCGGACAGAAGGTCCCAGGAGAAAACGTGGGTAAATTTCGTCAATCTATGTTAGTCCTAATTTCCGGCAGCTTGAGTGAAGAACGGGGATATGGGAAATATCATTATATACATACATATCACCATCATCATCACTGAAATAACATGGTCTGATGACGCAAAATGAGCTATGCAATGCAAGCACACACATACACACACACACACACACACACACACACACACACACACACACACACACACAAACCGGTTCAAGACAAAGACGTTTGAATGGATTTGGCAGACGGCAAACTTTTCCAAGAGGTCACAACTCCTTGAAAAAGCAAGCATTTTTCTAGTAAAGGCTGCTATTTTTTTTTTTATCTAGAACTGACGTAAACATACATTTATGAATTGAGAACCACTGAGCCCTCTTGTTTCTGAAGTAATTATTCTTTGAGAGTAGAGATGCAGATAATTCCTTCTGTTTAGGGTGTCGTATTAGCTTATGCACCATTGAGATCCGGCCAGGAACTATTCAAAGTTTTATAAAAGATCAAGCCTTTCTGTTCACAGAATTTCACAAAAATCTGAATGGAGAATTAACCATCAAGTAACCCATTCACATTGGTTTGATTAAACTTGCTGCATGACCGCTTTAGAAAGAAGGGGTCTCTCGAAGCAAGGCAAACACTACAGGTTGTATTACAAAGTGGTATCAGTATTCAAAGTACTACAACACACGCACACAGACACACACACACGCCTGCTCAAACAAACCCAATGCAGACACAGGCGCGCGCGCACACACACACACAAACACACACAAACACGCAAACACACTCTGCTCTTCCTTTCGAGCATTCTTCTACAGCACAAGTTTATCAATGTCTATCACAAAGCGAGATGAGCGCATATCGTGAGGGTATTGTGTCACTGGAAAATTGATGTCAAATCTTCTCCGTGATCTTTTTTTCTTTTCTTTTTTCAGAGCAAGGTTTGAAAAACAAGACTCGCAAGATAAAGAATTGTTTTTTATTAACATGTCACATGTCAGGAACGTGATTTTTGCACGAATAGGTGTTAAATACATTCTTTGTGTGTGTGTGTGTGTGTGTGTGTGTGTGTGTGTGTGTGTGTGCGTGAATGAGTGTGTGTGTATGTGTGTATGTGTGTGTGTGTGTGTGCGCGCGCGCGCGGCGGCCATCGGTCAGGTACGAAAATGTCATCCCACGTCGTATTCTGAAGCAAAGTTATCCAAATTCTCTTAGACAGCATTATCGAGTAATATGATCGGCGATAAAACCAATAAAATCATCAAAAATGACAGAATCGATTCGCTTAGATCTCAAACTCAAAATACAAAATACTATTTTTTTTTGAAATATTATATCTATTTTTCAAGACGCTTGGCCATTCCTCAAAATGTCTTCGAGATAACCTAGTATTGGAAAGAGATCATCACAAAAACAAATCGAACTAGATCAAAGAAATATATATTCATTTACAAGCCACTGCCAGCTCCTTTCTTTATTACAGTGTGTATCTCGAACCAAAATGATTAAGATCAATTCCAAGTTCAAATTTCTAACGTCAGGGGAGTTCCATTCATATTTTATAACAACGAGGGGGAGATTTAGAGAATATTCAATATCACAGCGATTCGCATCACAGAATATCTGTTGACTGACAAATTGATTTAGACGGACAGGCAGAGCTGAACAAACTGGCGTGTGGATTTTAAAGGAAACTATAGAAGTAACCAGAGTGGGGGTGATTGAACTGAACGCGCCAATTAGCAAAGGCTCAGGTACACCAACGCACGAGATTACGCAAATAGGATATGAAGAAAGGCACAGCAGTGTGAATTGATTACCTACACTTTGTTTGTCAGAGATTCCTTCCGAGCTTCAAGGAGGTATTTTGTCTTAACGTGTGCCTGTCTAATTTGCTTCCAGATTTCAGACCCCATCTTGTGTATACGTCCATGCATCCCCCCTAAATTGAGAGCATATCCGCTGAACGTTTTTACGTGCGAATTGTTTACAAAATAAGTCTTTGTTTTGGAACAAACGATGAAATATACACGGAATTTGTTGTTCTGAATCCTAATTACGATTGAGTGCACACATTTCCCGCAAAGCTGTATCTTGTGAACCACCAATCCTTTATGATATAAGCAATCGTCATCAATATCATCTTCGCGAAAATATCGAGTTTTAGTTAATCTGATTCTTTTAAGGAAAATAAACCTTGTATTTGGAAGAGAAAATGCGCCATAACCTTTTGAGTCTGTCTGACTCGGAATTGTTCCCCTCATGTTGTGTGCTGATTGTTATATGCTTTTTTATTTACTGGGTGACTGAATACTTGTTTCTCTTTCCTCTGTTTCGTTGTTGTTCTGCGTCAGTGTGTGTGTGTGTGTGTGTGTGTGTGTGTGTGTGTGTGTGTGTGTGTGTGTGTATGCGTCATGCTGTCAGTGATATAACAGTAAGTGCATTTTTTGTACTGGTTGATTTGCTATATGGTTTACACATTTTGTAAGTAATGTATATCTATCGCGGTAATTTACTTTGGTAGAGGATGACGCATTATACAAGTTTGCTTTTTAGCAGCCCCTCCGTTTTCATTTCAAGTCTTCTATGAAATAAGATGTATTTCTTTATGGTTTTATGTTACATGGAATGAACTGCTATTTCATCGTTTATAACATATATGTATTTTGTTTGGGAATGAAAACAAGAATGAATGCATGAATGAATAATAGTAGGGCCAAAAATAAGATTTAAACAAGCCAAGGACTGACAATGATATGTATTATTTAAGAAAAAAAAAGTGCTGAATGGTGATTTTTATCACAAGCAAAAATGTAGACTTCGATACCTGCAAATACTTTTCTCATGGAAAGATAAACACACATACAAAGGAGCAGAGAAATAGAAATATGAAAAAAAAACAAAAAACATAAGTCTACCCAATAAATGACAGCTTTTTAAAAGATAAGTTGTATGAATAGTACTCTGAAGCAAGAAAGTGAATGCTGGATTAGAGATCTGAATTAACTGCATAGAATCCATTTACACCTGTCAAGTGAATGAAATGTCGTAATTGTCAAATGGACAACTGGTATATGAGGATTATCTCTTAAACAAGCAGGGTAGTCAAGGAAACATGAATTAGATTTACATATATCGAGAAGTTGGAGAAGTTGGGGAAATCCCTTCTGATACTTAACCATAACACTGAAGGTACACAGAAAGAAACGCATTAATTCTGAATATGTCAACTAGCGGAGACACTTTGCTGAATTTTTTACAGCCACTGACATTTAACAGATAATAATTATGTGCAGCACTGAATAGCATTCTTTCAAGAAAAAAAAAGACTTGAAAGTGTGAATAAAACGCTGTCTCGAATAAATAAACCTACAATATTCAGTCAAACAAGTCCATGTGAAGGAAAAAACTTAATTTGATGAAACGTGATAAACTGCAAAAATCACTCTTAGTAATCAAGTTTCTTTACGTTTTGTAACTTATATCACTCTTAATTAGTAATCAAGCTTCTTGACGTTTTGTTACCTACATAGTTTTCAACGTTAGTTTTGTATGTCTTGCCCCATATTTCATTCCAATAGCTGAGGTGCGGTAAAATCATTGCACTGTTATGGAGATCCAACTTTTTCTAAGCACAACAACTCATTTGGACAGAAATTTCATACCTTTGGACATTCCTGAGGGAACACTTGAAATGTACTGTGTCATTTAAGAGACTCATGTATACACTGTTTTAAGAATGCCAAGAAAATGAATGGTTTTAGCTTCTTCGATGATTGTAATTATCATTTTCTAATTTACTTTGCTTTAAATTTGATAGTGTTTCCTGTAAAAAAAAAATAATAGCAACAGGTCTATGATTTACAATATTTTGTGGTTATTTCCTTTTTTAAGGAAATATTTTGGCTTTTTTGAGTTCACTGAAAACGACACACAAGTACTAAGTGACATATCAAAGGTATAGTAAAACGGATCAACAATATAATTGAGGAATTGTTTAATGTCACAAAAATATATAATCATCGGGTTCACTATAGATGTTCAAGGTTTTGATCAGAAAAGATATTTTTATCATTTCCTAAGACGTTTTTAGATAAAAGGATTCGGCATTCTGACAGAAAACAGACTCTTGAAATAAATGAGACTGGGTAGGTAGGTAGGTAACATAAATAAAATATGAGTTACAGTAACTTGTGTATATAAATATCCTGTTTTGAATTTTTGAGAAACATTTGTTTAAGCACAGCACTGTTCTTTTTTTTTACCCTGAGATGTTGTTGACATGCCTCCAGATTTCTTTTGTTCACCTTGTACTGAGGCAAACATTTCAATATAACACTTATATTTAGAGCAGCGAAAGATATCTGTAACTTTATTTGTGTAATTGTTATAAGTAGCTTTGCGTTTAGCATCATAATTTCTAAGACTGGCGTTATACAATTTGGTCTTATACGATTTGTAGACTAAAGTATGGCTTCAGTGACCGTACAGGTGTCTGACATTTATCTTTCTCATAATGAAGTCTTCAGGAGGAGAAATGATACAAATCTTTAAAATTTCTTTTAAAAAACGTGTCGTAACTTTCATTTACATGAAGATATTCATGTACTTTTATAACATTTTAACAGGCAGTAAATGCTTTACAATCTTCAATTGAAGATGGTAGAAATTCATGAGAAGTTAAGATCAAGATGCTTTCCAGAAAAAGAGAATTAGAAATAGAATCATTTTTTTTTCGTGGTCGTGTAGAGGATCATTCTATTCTCACAAGCGAGGGCGTTACATTTATGCGAGAGCTGCATTAAAATAGCGACTTTGAAACAAAACTGTTCGCGATCCTACACAATCTTCTTAACGGAGGTGACTACTTTCTGAGTTATATCTCTGAATTCATTTTGACAGTTTAAAGCACAAAAAGACAAGACCAGACAAACAAGTAAGAAAAGCAGCATAAAGGTTAGAAAGCTCTCCCTTACATTCACATAATTGAATTCGGGTTTGTTAATGTCAAACTCGACGATGTTGACCCGGGTTCGATTCCCACTGGAGACCAGCTATTTAATCTTAACGGCATTTCCATGGGGCCGCCAATCGATGCCGTTTGATTGCGGGGAATTCATTCCTTTCCTCTCTCTCTCTCCATCTCTCCCTCCCCCCCCCCCCCCCTCTCTCTCTCACACTCACGCTCTCCCTTTAATTCTTTGCACGTTAACGTACAAATCAACAGTTAAAGAAAATAAACAAGTCAATCGTGTTGAAAGGGACATTGATCTGTTGATTTCAATTCACTCCGTGAAACAATGCGAAAGGGAAGAAAATGAACAAGGAATGTATAAATACATCATATATATATATATATATATATATATATATATATATATATGGCTTTGAGAGAATGAGTCTTATTCATCTCCAGTGTGAAACGTTTGTGTATATCCTGAAGAGGGATATATATATATATATATATATATATATATATATAATATATTACAATTTATAAGGCAACATGGCTAGAAAGAAACAAAATGCAACAGATGAAGTTGAGGGGCATGGTTAGAGGCATAGGATACATAGATTCACTTCCACGCCTTACAGGGACGCAGAAGTGCTTGTCAAGTAAACTCAACTTACATGAGCCGCACGCTTATTCTTCCGGTTGCCGAACGGGCCAGTTCTGCGGGCAACTTTTCTGCTCTGCTGGCGAACAATTATTCTTATCCATCTCACTGGCTCCTGAGGGCTGCTGGGGTTGAAGAATAACCTGTGGATAATAATTATGGATATAGAACAATTATTATTACCAGAAGGATATCGAGTGTCGCACATGCGCATTTGGTATTGATTTCATGGCATTTTTTTTTCTCAGTTCAGTTCAAACTGGGTGGAGGAGGGTGCCTCCAAGCGAATATTAGAGAGGAAATATTGAACAGGACGCAGCGTGTTACTAGAAACGTGAAAATGTGTTAATTCGTACTGATCCGGGTAGATCAAGGAAATCAGAGTTCTTAAGAGCAATTTGATCATATTGTATATATACACTCAGCAAAAAAAAAGTAAACACTTTTTCAAGTTTATATTTCTCATAGAATTGTTGGCTAAACGTTAATGTATTATATACCATATTGAAGATAATTTAATGGCTATCAGTCTGGTAGGTCAATAAAAAGGGGAACTTTACGCATGAGTGAACACCTTTGTTTATCTCTTCCAAGGCACGAAAGTAAAAATTACAAAATTGAATAAGTTGTCATTTATGCGTAAATGCTCTTCCATGAAAGAATAAGAAACAAAAGACAAATCTAACATAATAAAAAAACATGAATTTAGTTGCAAAAATAAACCTATGATTTCTGCTATATTTGAAGCCCAAAATATCAATTCAGGCTAAAAATAATGGATAATAATCAAGGATTTTCTGTCAAATGCAAATTCAAATGAAATGAGAGAAGAAGCAAAATATTGACAAAAATGGTAGGATTCTGAATTGATTTTTCAAATTCGGAAAATTACAAATTAAATTTGGTTCTTGAATTTCTCTCATAAATTCTTAAACAACTAAATTGAATAAATGAAATGAAGATATTCTGTGCACTTTATCATCTTCGTGCCCTTATTCCCTATGTCATTTGAGATTTGAGTTGTCAGAAAACTCTGTTTTCCCTCTTAAGCTTCCCACTTTGATTTTGTTGGACGTTATAAAGAGATAAAGAGAACGAAAACTTATTTTTGCTATTTCATTCGTGTCCCTCATTGTATTAAACTGGTCTTTGGTTATCATTGTTATCTTAAAGGGCATTTGCAAATGAAGGACAATATGTCAATTTTTGCAATTTTTACTTTTGTGCCTTGAAGAACAAAAACGAATGTGTTCACTCATGCATGAAGTTCCGATTTATATTGACCTACTAGGTTGATAGCCAATTAAATTACCTTTAACATGGTATATAATACATTGATTTTCATCAAAATCTTCTATGAAAATTTTGAAATCGAAAAAGTGTTTACTTTCTTCTCTTTTTCATTGCAGAGTGTATTTAGTCAAATTGTTATTTCAAGAATTTTACATAGTTGAAGGCATCCAGTGTTTCACGATGAATTCTTGACAAATCATGATGAGTTTTATGATGAACTGTACTAGGAGAACAATCAAATGTATGAGGAAGATTATTCCGATACGCTGTAAAAAGCTTTTACTTGATTTCTGACTCTTTTGAAGGTGAAGAGTAATACAGCTGTAATTTTTTTAAGCAATTCTTTCACACCAGTCTCGGAAAATAAACTCATTTCATGCGTAGTACCTTTTATTCTAATATAACATATTCATTGCTTGTGTTCCGCAAAGTTCCGTGTGTTCCCATGTGATGCCTTTTTAAGTTTCAGTTTGCTTTCTTTCTCCACTTGTACGAAAGAAATCAGTATGACAATTCGAAGTTTTCACATGAAAATACGAACAACAGTACTCATAAGAAATAGAAAATAGTGTGCCAAGGCATATGCCTATTAATCAAAAACTGCATGCAATGTTCTCCAGCTCTGAGTTATTCTGTATGTCCCATCTGTCATTCATACTTATCGGTATCCACGGCTCATCAAAGCACCAAATGATCAAATACCTCTGCTTATCTCAACACAGTCATAAAGAATGACTCACCTAATGGCTAATCTTTTTTCCCATATCAAAAATGCTTTACCGATTGATAATGATACGGAACGAATATACTGTGACATAGGTATGCAGGATATAATGATGCAGGAAACGATCAAATTCCACTGCTAAAGTCACGTTCAACAACAACAACAACAAAAATAATAATAATAATGTTAATAACATATTCAATTACGCTACATATGATGCCAATGATACTTTAAAGTTGCTATAAAAAGGTTACAATGTCAAAAAGTATATATATATATAAAGAATGATCCACGCACACATGACTATATACATCATTCAAATTTCGCCTATGACTGAAGCTATATTGAAACTGCGAAACCATGGCATTGGCGGTGAAATCAAGATTCTGTGATGTAGGATGCATTTTACCTACTTAGAAAGCGACAAATGATAGCAATATGTCTTTGTTTAAATAAATCCATACAAGGTTATGGATAAATGTTTCTTTTTGTCTCTAGAAAAAAACTGCGCTTTGAACATCACCCCTCCCCTTCTTCCTCACAAAAAAAGTATAAGACGTCAGTTCAAAGAGAGATTCTCCCGCAAATCAACGGAACACACTGAGGACTTTGGTTTTTCTTTTTTTTTTTCCTCCCGGTAAATCTTCCTTTTAAGGACACCGTATTTACGCCTCGGGCCAACCGACTGAGTAATTCAATTGGTTTCTATGTCAACAGAAATATCAATGAATTCTGACGTCTAGCATGGTAAAAATTGCGCTTCACTGAGTCGCAAAGAGACATTGATTTCGACGCCAAAATCGCCCTTTGCATTGATAGCTAAATGGAGCCAAGAGTTCTATTAATAAACACGAGTGAATGATTTTTTTCCCCATCCCCCATTTCAATTTTAGGAATGAATCGATGTTCATCTTCACCCCACAGGTATAATGAGTCGGCGAAAGACGTCTGAAAGAGCCAAACAGCATTATATAGAAGCCCAGCTGTTACGTGTTATATACTTTCTTTTTTTTTTCCTCAATGACAAATTGTATAGTATAATAGTACATGAGATAATGACTTGGGCAGGTGAGAACGAAAATTTTAACTGAAGTGTACCATAACCCAAATAATTAAATATACATATATATTTTTTTCCGAAAATGATCATGAGTATAGAAAGGTATAGCCATTAAGAAATCGGACAAGTAAGACGGCTATATACAAGAGGTTGAATTGTGTCTTATCATTATTGTTTTTTTTTTTCTCGCAACGTGTCTCATGGTTGGGAATATTAAAAGTAACGCCCCGGGACCCTTTCCGTACAGATGTTTGTAAGTGCTTTGGATGAAAATGCTTACAGTTACTATGACAACAACTTATATGCTCACAACTGCTTCCATATCAGCCATATAAACCTCCCATGTTAACTGCCACCCAGCTATTGATTATTGTTTCCATTGCGTGTAAATTCATGTTAACCCCAGGCACCCATCTCCCAAGAGAAGAAAATACACTCTGTGTAATTTGACCTTGATGAAGCAAATTAAATAAAATAGAACGATATTAAATTGTTACGAAAGTGGGACATTAAAGAATCTTAAAATTTCACGTGTTCACTCATATAGCGATCATATGTGATTAGTATGCGAACTGAATAAAGTGATATCATATCATCACGAGCCTGCTATCAACTTGCACCTAATTCTTTATTGAATCTCTTTTGAAATAGAATAAACACCGATGTCGATTACATCATATGCCGAGCATAAAACAAGTTGAAATTACAAATTGTCCCTTTGTATGTTTTTTTTTCTTGTTTTTTGTTTTCTGAGGCTGCCATAAACTAGCAAACACCTGCCTGAGATCGCAAATTAGTGTATTGTTGAATTCTTTGACTTCAATGTATTTTTTTTCATTTTTTTAACACTTTGAAGATCATAGTAATTGTTACTCTGAATTAATTCATTATATTATACTTTTTTGTTCAAATTTGGACGTATACTGTTAATGCATGTATGATTTTCAAGGACAAATGCAGAAATAAAGTCAAGCTGAAATTGAAAGAGGAACGTAAACTATTCACAAGCCAATACACTGTCCGTCTTTATTGTGAAAATAACCTGTAATAGTACTGTGTATACACACAGATCACAGTCTGATGAGTACAGTGACCGCTACAGCATGCGTAGGAGGCAACATTACGCTCAAAGTTGCCCCCGCATTTTGTTCGTCAAAGATCTCCACCAAATTAAAAGAAAATCACTGTGATGTAGCCGATTGTCTGTTAAAAAAAAAAAACGGACCTGGAGGACAATTCAAATGAAATGATCTCATTGCTCATTGCAGATAATGTGATACATGACATACCCCTAGGATTTAGAACAGATGAAATAAACGATCTGTTGAAGATTGAATTCCAGGAGGATATGAGAGTATCGTTTTGTGCTCAATCATCGACGGATGTATTATGTTGCAGAAAACTAAACACACACCAGAAATTAAGTAATTACATGCTTTGATAAATGAGAATTACATGACTAACCTTGCATCGAGATTGAATCAAGCTAATCATTAATCAGAAAAGCATTATGCAAGAACATTGTTTATTTGTATCGCTATTAACCGTGCGTAGAAAGGTATAGTCCGCGCTTTGTCTTGGAAAATATCTGTCTCAAAAAACCGTGGCAGAATGGCGCCTCGGGAATCGCGCAAACTGTGCGAAATAACGGCAGAACATAAAAGACTACTGTGGCATGCACAAACACAAATTCAAATATTTCTGTTTGGTTTAGGGAAAAAATGCATATGCTAAAAAGGAGAATCAAGTTGCGTATCAACAATTTCAGAATGAAATCGTTCTTTTTAACGGACTCAATTGGCAATTTTATTTGGATCAGTTTTTCATTTCGTATTCCGAAATAGTCTTTCATAGACACGAAAAATATCTATTATAGTATCCATCAGTTTGCATTATTTTGCATTGATTTCGAAACGGAAAAAAGATACACATTTTTACATATATTTATTATTTTCATATATATATATATATATATATGATTGTTCTTGTGTGTCTGTGCAGATGTGGGCCTCTAGACAATGTTTGTTCCTTTTTTTTACAGAAAAAGCGCAGCTGAGCTCAAGAATGTGAATATTGCTGACTATAAGATATTGAATCTTTCGGTTACCGATGAATCCTTGTTATTTGAAACTCCTCCTAGGAACTGTCCTTATTCTCACTATTAAAAATCTTACTTTGCTTTGAAAACTACAATGACGGTTATTAACAAGAGATTCCCTTCCAAAAGAAATAACAACATCAAGCGTGGACACAAGCCTAGCCATGAAAAGGTGTTAAGAGATTGCTATAAAAGAGATACAAGGGTATCGACCAACCTCTTTAACAAGCAGCTCGTTTTCATTTTCACATGACGTAAAAAGGTGATAACTAATATCTAACCAAAGGTTGTTCCACCCCCCCCCCCCGAAAAACAAAATGTATGGGGACACTTCATTACCTTGTTTATGAAGCTCGCATGGTGTTCCAATCACTTAGTGACATTTCCATTAAGACATTAAAACACTTCCCCTTGTTGACTTTGAAATTTCATGTTGAGTTAAAGCCTACACACACTATACCAATTAGGGACGTGTCGTGCGTATAGCTAATTGGGCAACCTCCAGACATGGCGTTCGATGTTGAAACTTGTAAACAATTATCACGCATGGAAAGCGTCATCCAACCAGAGACCTTTTTAGCCGCTTTCAGATGTTTGCTAATGTGATGAAAGCGATCTTGAGGAGATCCGTTATTTGTTCTTGTAGTGGTGCTTTTGTAGGTGTGTGTGTGTGTGTGTGTAAGTGTGTGTGCGTGTGTGTGTGTGTGTGTATGTGTGTGTGTGTGTGCGCGCGCGTGTGTGTGCGTGTGTGCGTGTAAGTTTGAGGGCATTTACAGTGTAAAACTGCATGCATTTTTGACGACCTTATTCCTAGGAAATAAGCAACTCGCATTTAGATCACTCTGTAACGAAATACTTTAGGGTCATGAAAATAGTAAAGATAATGAAAGAAAAAAATACCATTGCCATCATTATTGCAAGCATTCAGATTTAAGCCCAACTGAAACGCATTCGGCCAAGACTATCAAAATGAGTTCACAAATGTACTGCTGAAAAATACACAAAAAAGAAAAGGAGAAGTCTACGTCTCCCTTTTCTTTTTCTGCATTTTAATTCGAAAAAAAAAAGGTTTACACTCACTTTCGGAAATCTTCACAAGATACTCGGCGTGGAGATCTAGCGAAGATCTGGAAAGCTTTGTGGTCGTGTCAATATATAAACGTAGATTTGCATCATTACGCATGACTGTCATTGATAGCTTTTGCCACTGCGAACTGTTAGCCTGGCACATCTGCAGTATATAAATAGTTGCCCCCCTTTTTGGGCCGTTGAATCTTTTCCTTGACCGTACTTCAGGCAGCCGTGACTGAGAAAGGCGGCATTTGATTCCCAACTCCTCCCAGCTTCCCAGGGGACGGTTCGAAGCGACGGCGTGGCGCTAGAGTGTGCCCAGCGTTATCAAACGTCGACGAATAGTTGATGGTTGGCCGTATATGAAACACACAGCATTTAGAATGTGCGTCATTCCCCTCTTAGGAGCTTAACCGACGCTGCGATAACTGTCTAATTGACCTCTGCAGTTGTGCAGGTGTATTCCTTGGCAGTAATAATGGTGACGATGAAGAAAAGGAGGAGAGCCAAAAGACGCAAGATCTTTAACTATGCGTAAAGCGTATTTAGTCCCTTTTGCAGTGACAGCGGAACGTTGTTTTGTTGTTGCTGTTATTTAGTGTGTGTGTGTGTTGGGGGGAATGGGAGCTACAGTCCCCACCCCTCCCCTCCCCTCCCCTTTTTCGTTTCAGCGGTTCTTGTACTGTAGGCCCTAGCTGCCAGTCGAAGGGATAACTTGTATCCTTGAAATTGAAACTCAGACGAGTATAAGAAATGGTTATTCGTGAAGTCGAAAATCGAAATCGTGAAGCTTGTTTAGCCATGGCAATAGCAGTTTAACTGTTAATGTGCCTTGATGAGTTATTCTATATCTTATATCAATGTGTGTGGAGAAGACCCAACACTACATTTATTTACTGGCAAATAATGAGTAAATCCATTAGAGAGAGGTCTCCCACTCATCCTGCGGCAAGATGTAAATTTTCTCACCAGTTTCATAAATGAAAGCAAACCACAAATGAAGCAGCACCTAATCTGAAGTACAATTGTTATCTGTGTCATCCGCATCCCTTCATTCCAGTCACGTTACAACGGCTCCTGTTTCCTTCCACATCGAGTGGACACCCGTGACCCCTGAAGTGGTCAGTCCACCGTCAGTCGCTCTCCAGTCCGGAAGCTTTCATATCGCATTTTGGTCGAGAATACACTGTTTTGATTTCCCCGACAGTCTTTATATTATATGTCGCGAACTTGCGTAATGTATAATGGCATATGCGTCATTATTTTTGACCGATCAATAATAGCGACAACAACAACAACAACAACAACAACAACAACAACAACAACAACAACAACAACAACAACAACAACAACAACAACAACTGCAGCAGCAGCAGCAGCACATCAATAAAATCCTAGATAGAATAGGGTGTAAAGTCATCCAGTTGTTCGTAATGTGGCGACACATTGTATCGCTTGTCTCCGAACCTGGACAAGGAATCAAACATAGATGGCATCATCACAAAAAAAAAAAAAAATAAAAGAAAGAAGATAGTATTGCATGAGAAAAAAAGTTTGAACCCTCTCCGGCTCGTTTAATGACATTCTTCTCCTTTCTTTTTCTTTTTTTTTTCTCTCTCTCCTTTTTTTTTTTTTTGTGCCTACACGACCTGTTACTATCAATGCCATGATCTTTGTAATAATTCAACGCAGAGAATACAGCTTTTATCACGAGCACTTAATCTTCTTCAAAATCCGGAGTGGGCGTTTGTTGGCCGCCATTAGTACAGATAATTGCTGACATCCTTGCTAATGGAAAGAATGAATCCTGGAATCCTTTGTCTATCCCTGTCCTCGATTTCATATAAGATCAAAAGAAAGAAAAGAAAAGTTGATATCCTAGAATCACCACAAAACCCTCCACCAATCTCAAACTCCCTTCAAAAGTAAAAAAATCAAGGAGATTAGAATTTCATGTATTTCTTACATCGATTCACCTACATTGACGACATTAACAGGTCGAGCTCGGTATCATGAACCAGAAGAGAGGGCTTAAATGAATAAATCTGCATGACATAAGGGCATGATTGACAGCTCTGTAGAATATTTTCACCGTCTCTTCTTCTCGAACACCATGATTTCGAGTTGCGAAAATGATCACTTTATACAACTCAATAATCCTCAAGCATGAATAAAACCCTCAATTACAACGTTTCTCCGCTCGAGTAAACCAGAGTTTAACGTTTGAAACTTAGCACCTGCTGTAAATGTCTAAACGAATTTTGGCATTGCTCCCAAGTCATGCATGATTATGTAAACATAAGGAATTGTAGTTAAAATTTGCAATAATTAATTTAATTTAAAGAAAAAAAAAAGGGTGTGAGTGAGTGAAAGAATGAGAGAGAGAGAGAGAGAGAGAGAGAGAGAGAGAGAGGGAGAGAGAAAGGAACAAAGGATTTTAGAAGAAAGGAGATACATTTTTCCGACATGAGTCAATACCAAATCTCAGTCGATTTGACGGTTCCTATAACTGATACAAGATAGAACATCGTCAAGTATAGAAAGTACCCAATGAATCACTGATAGGCTTAACAAAAAGTTCGAAGCGAGTAAACAAAAACTGAAATGTAGGCGGTCAGTGCAGACAGACAACGCGGCTCAGAGAAGTCAATACTGTCAGTTTTCATGGAAAGTATCACATTGAATTTCGTCTGCTTTTTGCCAGATGTTTATAGCCGTCTTTATGGTGAAAGGCTTTCTTCATCTGGATTCCCCGGTCAAATCGGAAGGAATTGGAAATGACTTTTCATTTCAGCCACTGGAAACTACTGTTTTTATGGAGTGGTGGGAGAGGGGGAAGGAGGGTACAGTGGTTAATGTACTTGGAAGGATACACTCGTTTACATCAGCGTTAATAATGCCTCAACTCCGTCAAAACACTGCAAGTGGAAGAGGAATTCTAGAGTAACATTGTAAGGGGGAGTACTACTAGCTAAACCATCTTTGTGAGTCGACGCGTTGGAGTGAGTTTTGGTAAAAATTTCTCCAAAATTGGTGCAATTGTGACGTGATGGTTTTTACAACGCAATAGTCATCGCCCATCTCGGGATACCGCACAGGGAAAATTATTTTTGTATGGTCAATATTATGTTTAGATAAAAAAAAAAGTCTATCTATCAGAAAATGCATAAGGAAGCCCCACTCGATCAATATCTAGAGTTTTGGGGGAAATGAAGCAGAAATCGTCTGAAACAGCAGTCGTCGTTATCAATTGTTATGCTTTCCATCGTACTACAACTTGCTTATATACCTATTTTGAAACAAAACAGCCGATATCATGGACGTCTTTTCAAAAATCATATATATATATATATATATATATATATATATATCTTCTTCTTTTTTGGGGGGGGGGAATTTCTGCGAAATATATTTTTATAAGAAACTAAGATGTAACGTTTGATATTTCCATATGAAATCAAGACGTTAAGAGCTGTTTTTTTTTACATTAACCCTTACATGATGTTTATAGTCATGGAAGATGTAGAAGAAAGACGCAATTTGAGGTCAGCCCGCTGTTCTTAAAAGTGAAGTTCATTGTATCGCATAGCGCCACACGGATATAGAAGAAATATCACCACCATTAGACGGATAATCGTTCCTAGTTAACAAAGTAATTCTAATTATACGGCAGTCATCGTATATAATTGCTCTCCATTCACGTTCAGGAAGTGAACTAAATGTCAACTTTGCCATCGCATGGTGACATTTTGCGCGTAAAAGCCGCTTGATTAGAGACATGCCATCAATATCAGCAAGTTGGGGGAAGCATACATTAGACGTACCTACGGTGAGATCGCCGGCGTATTTTTAGAATGACCACAAGGATGATTATTTTATTGCCATTTATGATTTTTCCCCTATAGGCAAATGATAGGCTTTTATTTCCCCCCCCCCCGTTTTTTGGCCCCTTTGAATGACAGCGCATTGGTCTTTGGTCTATTTTGAAGTGTGATGTTTATTACACAGAATTTGTTAGCATGGCTTTCAGTCTCTTACCCCTGGAGTGACGAAAATGGATTGTAGGAAAAATAGATAAAACATCAACTCACAGAAAAGATAAGAAAATTGAAATGATAATAATGTACTAATTCTAGCACAACTCATTCAGCTTGTACGCCCCGTTACGTATAGTGAATGACCTGGAGTGATAAATGTACACGTATAGGTGCCTAATGTTCAAACATGCCCATGTTCTCTGGGTGTGGAAGCTTTGCAGAAAAAAAAAACCGTTCTGGAAAGTTGAATGTGGAAAACACTTGACAACGAGCGGGTGATAAATACAGTAACTCAAACCACAACAAAACAAAGATAAACTAAAAGGAAATATCGTAGAGCTTAGCATGGCATTATTGCAATCTACTGTATACTTTCGTTATCAAAGGCGCAAACACACATCAAGTATCACTTGCAACGGGAATCACTGGAATACAGTATGCATAATCACATGTACAGATTACACACAGACACTCAGGCACACACTATTTTTTTTTTCAATGGTATTTCTGCATTATCATTCAAATGATATAAAATATTCAAATAAAACACACAAACACACACACACACACACACACACACACACACACACACACACACACGGTGCACACAAAGATGATGCTACACCATCAAGGACTCACCTATTCACGGAAAAAAGAAAGAAAAGGCAACGACTTCAGCAATCTCCTTGAACGACCACTCAGCCAAGACACAAGTCAACTGAGTCAAGAGCTCAAATTACTACCTATAGGATACTGGGGGAAGTCTTGAATAATTCAGAGCCACAAGTGGGTGTTTTACCTGATGATCTTTCGCACGCACTGAATGAATAAATAGTCAATATAATAGTTTCTGGACTCCATCACTTTTCAGACAGCGGCTGTAACTTGGAGTTATCAATGGCTGAATCCAAACCACCACGACACGAAACGAGGATAGATTAATTGAGTTACCGCGCTAACCAGTACAAAACAATTTCATCTAACGACCACTTCAGAAGTGCTATCACTTTGAAACAAGTAAATGACTTTTTGACAAATCTGCGAGTTTACTGGCCATCGCAAGGAGCTACAGCATTCACAATGTTGTCTACACAATTTCATTTTCTCTCTCCTTATTGCTACGGATATATATATTTTTTGACTTCATCGCTTATCTGTTTCATCTGTGGACTTTGTAGATAAGGGAACAATGCTACACTTAAAAGCTCACTGAGAAAAATGATAGGATGGAATAACTGCTTTTAGTCCAGTGTAATTACTTTTTCGGCAATTTGACGGAATTTGAGGGAATTGCAGGTACTTGAATGGCTGTCGCCACTGGGGGCAGTATAGTAATTATATTGTGATAGTAATTTTTAGCTCACAGCCTCCAGTTGCGCAAAAAACAATTAGAAACTTGGAAACTATTACATGACGACAGAAACATATGATAATGACATATAAATCTATGAAGATATCATGTCAGGATAAATAAAAGAATATGGTTACATCTACAACCAACTCCTTTCCAGGCATTCAATATTTACATCATGGGCAGTTAGTGTTTAACGTTGCCGGACGCTAAAGGGACTGTCACAACAAAAGAAAACGAATGCAGCGCATCTAAACTTCAGCCAAATAAAACCCACCAAACAAACAACAAATGATATCCCCTCGTTATGTGGTGTGATAACTTTTTTTTTTATTGTGACCTTGCGAAGTAAACGATGAATGCAAGTTAGATATTCGCTCAGATCTCTCTGGGCCTGCGTGACAAGTTCAATGAAACGGAAAATAGGGCTGGTCCCACATTTAATTTGATTGCCCATTAACATTTCCATATAGTATCTGCAGAAACCTGTGATCGTGCGTTTTCGCGCGGACATGGATGGCCCTGTTCCTGTAGCCAAAGTTGCCGCCGGATGTAGGCGTTCGTTGAGCATGACTTCAAAGCGTCTTCTCGGCTCACGAAAGATGGACGCACAATAAGGGTAACAACCTCGCCGCTGAAAAAGTGGGACGGAAGAAGGGGTGGAAACTGCGTCTACGTGCTCCCAACAAGAAACTTATTCATCAAGCCTGCCCGTGGATCGAAAACATGACATTTGTGGAATCTCCGCATCTAAGGGTCACGTGACCATCAGGTTTAATAGAATGTGGAGGATGTTGATAAATATTCTCACTGTCACCAGACGGGGAGAAAAGTGGTTTCTTTTAGACTTGGAAGACGGAAGTTGTATAAACTATTCAGCGAACTACACTTCCTATTGAGATCAATGCAACCCTTGTACAGTGCGACTCACGCGTGGAAATTGTAAATGGATAAAGACTTAGATATTAATTCGTAAGGGGGAGGTCAGGAGAACGAAGTGGAAGTAGCTACAGAAAACGAAGCTGAGACGAAACAAAGCAAGAAAACAAACAAACATAAAGCTGCGAAAGCTTGTTAGATTATACATGCATTTCAATATTGCATATTCTAACGAATATTTACCCCACGGCAAAATCTGTAATCCATGCCAGCTTGGGTGGTTAATGGGAAGCAACGCATGCTACGTGTATCTGAGGTTGAGTCCAGCTTGTCTTTTTGTTTAATTTTGTCCTTTTTATGGGGATTGAGATTGCATTTTACCAGTATGAATATCAAAACAGAAAAAAGTAATACATCGGTCGAGGGTTTTTTTTTTTTCATTGGTGGATCAACTAAAAATAATCATCTTCCTGACCGTTTCCCAAACGTAATCTCTCATTGAAAACGACAAATAAAATGATACGACTGGCCAAAATCAAATTCAGTTGTGATTACAGTATTTCCCCTTGATGTACCAGCGACATATCTTAATCCGTTCTGTACGAGAACCTGGTGGCCTGCGTATTAAGTCTATGGGCACTTCAGAATTTAGTATGGAACGGCTTAAGGTATGCATTTGGGATAAAATCCATGTCAATCCCTTGGCGGGCTCGGGGACTCCACGGGTAATCATCTAATGCAGTACCAGTAGACTTTTTATATGGCTATTCCTATTAGAATGCTACGGAATCTCTATTACAGTTTCGTTCACAGTTATCAATCAAGGAAAGAAAAATATGTTTACCACAACTGTATTTTTCCCTCCTGACAGGACGAAACGTCCACAGAGAGATTATTTTAAGGACTCTTGCGAAAGCATTCCTTGTATTAGATTTTAACACCGCCAGTTTACTGTCTAACCTTTCAGCCAATAATTACGATCAAACCGATTCGCTCGTTCCAATAATGAACGTCAGACACGTCAAAGCCTCAAACCAGAAAGTCTTGCGAGCAATCACGTAATGGTAACACGGCGTCTCTATTCATCATTACAATTTCCCCTAAGCATATTTGTCAGTTTAACACATGGACATTTATAGGGCGACAATCTTTTGTTCCACCGATTGAGTGCTACATTTCCATATTTTGTAAGAGCATATACAGTTGACAGCAAAATTATTCAACCCCCCACGCATTTTCGACATTTTGGCGAAAAGAATAACATTGCAACTGCAGACTGTCACTAAATCATTCACGTAGTCAACAGATAGTTTATCACAATTGAATACCGAAACAAAAGTCAAGACTTATTTCATAGTCCATCCAAAATTGTAATTTTCACACGAAAACCACGTTGCAAAATTATTTAACCCTCTGAATAAATACACATGAATGAATACACAAATAATGACAAATTGAAAGCCACATGAACATGTTCCGAGGTGCATGCCAGATTTTATTTATCGTCCATCCAAAATTGGAACGTTTACATGCACAAAAACAGGTTGTAACGTTACTCAACCCAGTAGGGTGTGTCTTTAGTACTTAGTGCAGCATCCATTTGCTGCAATAACCTGCTGTATAGATGAGAGGTATAGTCTCTCACAAGCTTCTGGCTGCGCTCCGTGGGGATTTTGGCCCATTCCTCATGGGCAATAGTCTCCAGGTCAGCAATGCTTGTAGGTCTACGTGCTGTTACGTTACAACCTGTTTTTATAATTTTGCAACATGGTTTTTGTGTGAAAATTGCAATTTTGGATGGACTATGAAGTAAATCTTGACTTTTGTTTCGGTATTCAATAATTGTCATAAACTATCTGTTGACTACGTGCATGATTTAGTAACAGTCTGCAGTTGCAATGTTATTCTAATCATCAAAATGTCGAAAATGCGTGGGGGTTGAATTATTTTGCTGCCAACTGTACATGTCTATCGAATGCTTTAATTCATCACATGCGCATCATGTGTGCTGTATTTTTTTTTCATCAAAGGAAAAGCCTTTAAAAAAAATTATACAGCCTTTTGCTCTTACGATTCACACAAATATGCAACATCAAAATATTGTTAAAGTGTTCTCTCTATATACACATATCTATACCCGAATGCGTTCAAGGCGGACTAAGCACATGTAAATACATCTTCAAATAGCTCTGTCTGATTTGTGAAATATCTTCTTTATTTTTATCATTTAATGTATTTCCTATTTCTTTGAGAAATAGTGTCACTAACTGACCAGATGTATATCATATTCCAGATGTATTAATAATAATAATGATAATGATAATAATAATAATAATGATAATATGATTATAATGATTAATAATGATAATAATAATAATAATAATAATGATAATGATAATAATAATTATATCTATTTCGCGCATTTTCCATGCACATGCATGTCAAAATGCACTTTACAATGGAATTATTAATGAAACAAGTGATTTTAATAGTTGATTTAGATTTTTTATTGGGACGAGTTTCACCAGCCGAAAGTTCCCTTTTCATTTGACGATGAGGCCACCTCAAAGCATTTCGGAATATCTTATCGGAAGCCCGGCGATAAATCTGTCCGCTAAAGTGATTATTCCTTAAGAGTCCAAATTAAGGTGATATTTCGAGCGCCACGGGTGAGCCGGGCCCGAACCGACGCCAGTGAACTGAGCACGCGTGTACTACTTACTCTTTGCGGAAGCCCGTATCCTACGTGTTATGCTCACATCATTTTCATGGATCTGAATGTACGCATTGATTATTACGGGGGGAGGGGGAGGGAGATTTCGAACTGCATCTACGAAATAGCCGACGGGGTCAAGCTCATTGAAAAAGTGAAAATCCTAATGTCGGGCGAGTCGTGGTGACTCGTGGATGGAGCATGAGGTGTGTGATCGAAAGATACCAGATTGGATGGCGCAGACATCGTCGTCAAGTAATCTATTAAGCTCGGCGGGATTCTTAAGCTCGTCCTCCAGCCACATTTTCCAATCTCGCTAAATGGAAGGCGTCCAGAATTATACCTATACATCGTTGCGAGGGGTCAACGTGGCTATTCCTGGACAGGAGTCATTACACCTATGACATGAATTGATCAAAAAGCTGTATATATAATCCCTCCTCGGGCTCGAAAAGTAGGTAACCCCAAATTTTGGTTTTCAAAACATATCTTATGGTGCTGCTGAATAAGAGCGACGTTGATAGGTAGAAGAAGAGATGTAGAAAAGACGACACCGGTTTATGGTTTTCAAGATTAGCAGCAGCGTTGAAAATATCAATATGCTATATTATATTCAGTTTTTATATTACACCGATACCTAATTATGAACGCAAAGAGATGCTTTCAGGGCTAATAGCATAGGTGTTTACAGAGAACATAATGCCCCCAAACATTGGAATACTCTACCCCTCCCAATCCGTAAAGTTCAATCTTAAAGACATTACTTACCATTTGCAGATGAAACAAAAACCCAGCTGTAGTGCTTCAAATACTGCTTTTATGTGAGTTAGGGATAAAAACAACTAATGGGAAAACGCCAATCAGTATCATCAATGGTAAGTATAATGTCAAACAGACAAAATGAAGACAACAGTTATAATGAAAAATTTCTCTAGAATAAACTGTCTACAGGTTTGGTTTATCGAGAAAAATAATATCTACTTATATTCTAGGCTTTAGTGCGAATTCTTTATATGTTAGGATGTTTTGTGGTACAACTGACCTACACATATGCATCAAATGTGACAACTCGAACATTTTTTACATCACTGCTCCCACTGGTAAACAATACCTTTAAGAAACTTTAAGGAGAGTTTAAGAACTCATTCATTTATCTTATACTTCTACAATACAAATAGTTATCTTATTAGGAATTCCAAAGTTATGATATTTCTTGTTGTTTTAGATTCATTCGTAATTAAGTTATGTAACTACAATCTGTATTTATTGATCATTTTTGTTAAGCGCTTCGAACTATATTTTTTTTAGTGTTTATCGGTATATGAATAGGTTATAATTATAATCGATATCATCATTATTGTTATCGTAACTATGTTACATCATTTGCATAGTTATGATAATCATGTTGATTATTCTTATCATTACCATCATAATAATCATCATCATCGTTATTATCATTATCATTATTGTAAAAAAAAAAAGACCCATAATCTAAGTTTGACTCCCTTGAATGAACAGCATTACAGCATAACTTGCACAGTGCCTGCAAAAGGGATCAATTCCAATACAAGCAGCGAAAGAAGAGAAAAAGAAAGGAAAGAAAATACGAAGTTGGTTAAGTAGCATTTTTTTTTTCTCGGCTCTTTTGCTGTGCTGTCGCCGCATCCAGCTCAAATGTGACCTTGGTGTCTACTGAAAATAACTAAAACATCTTGCGGCTAGCGCGCATGGTAAAATGCCTTTATCAATCAAGATTTGGCGCTAAGAGTCGCAGAGATATATACACAAGTACTTACTCATGTGTTATAATGCTTTGGATATGAATCATATTCGTCGCTACAGCGGGTCAGCCACACTATAAAGACCCATTTACCAGCGCCTGTCTACTCCAGTTAAGCTCAGGGATTTGTCATATTCTTTAATCATTTGACGTCCGAGGTCCTTTTTTTTAAAACTCTTAAGTAAACGGGCGATATTCGTCCCCAGGGAAGTACACTATAACAGAGGGGAAGGCAGTATTGCGCAGTATTGTACACACGGAATCAGATGACGCTGATGAATATGGAATTGGTGAATAGGGGACAGTCTATCCACTAGTTCAAAAGGTCAAAAGCAAGGGTAGAGTATTCCTTGGTTTCGACGACTGCTTCATTAAAACCCAATTTTGACAAGGAAGTCTTTGAAAGCTGTTCAATCTGCCGATGAGCCCACAGATTGAAATATTAACTCTCTAGTACAACTTGAATGTGCCACATTTCGTTCTTTTCTCCGATTGGCATAACTTATACATGGAGACATTGAAGCTACATATTCATAAGTCTGATAGGAATTTTGTCTCATCAAATGGAAAATTTTAACTTTAACTCTGTCTATCCGCTTAGCATTTAAGAGTGACTGTTATAGGAACACAATGATTTTTCCATCGCTTTTTGTATGCCCTAGGCAGTTGATTCTCTTATTCGAAAAGATGAGCAAGTTGTATATGTCGTAGAATAAAGGGATGACTGCTACTAATTTTGTTCAGTATGAGTTGATCTTTTCTCAAGCAAAACTCATACAGCAAGACAACTACGTGCACAGTAAGCAGAGATGGCTTCAAGTCGACAAATAGACAAAACTTCTCTACAGAGGGCGCATTAAGAAGTGCGGTTTTTGAGCAGATGTGACGTCATAGGATGATGTCACAATAATAATCAATGATTGTTAATGATCGAGCAAATCACTAGATGGCTCCCCCTCAATCGTTTCTACTTTGAAGGCCCTGGGTGTCGAACCGTCAGCCTTAATTCGGGCCGTACTTGTTCCATGTTTTAATTCGATCCAGACCCATGGGCACTGCCTGGCATAGCTCTGCTTACGTCACGAGTCAAACACGACTTCGGGGAACACGTGCACCACTATGTTACGGCACGGATGCAGAGAAGGTAAAAAAGGGTGGAAAGAGATAGAATAGAGATATAGAAAGACAGACAGATCAGATGAAGAGAGTATATATACCTTAAGTATCATGACCGTCGATAAATAGAACTGCGTATTGATTATTGCATTTCCCCATGCCGGCCGTAAGCTTTGCGTTTGTTTACTGAATATGACTGAGATTACCATGAAGTAAAGACGTAAATGACCATTGATTAAAGTGTTGCCTGTGTAAATATTGTAAATGTACTAGTACCTTCATAATGAGATAGGGGATTAAAGGGGTGGTACAGTTTCGGTTTAGAAGGGATTAGAGGTTTCCAACTTATTTTGATGATGTCCTTTTTTTTTAGATAATAAAAACCTCTTAAGAAAAAGCATATAATTCTAAGAAGAATTTTATCTTACGAAGTTTCTTTGATGAAAATTGGTTTTGAAACGGCTAGGATATCCCAAACAAAGTGATCTTAAAAGGTGGGACCCATCTTTAATTTGCTTTGTTTTACTTTGTGTTTTTTTTTTTAAATATCTCTGCCATTTCAAAACCCATTTCAGGAAATAAACTTTGAATTCCTCTTAAAATTGTATGCTTTTTAACATTTCATAAAGTGGTTTCTAAGTATCTCACAAAAAGATAAAAGCTGAATTCTCACCTCAACCAATCCTGTACCATCCCTTTAACGTTTAAATGGTTTTAACGAATTTCGCTCGGATGTTTATGGTGAAGAAAAACACACACAATTCTTCAAAAGTGACGCGGAAAATAGGCTTAAAGCAATTGACCCATATTCTACAATGTCTGTGTGTAAACTTGCAGGTTAATGATTTGTTCATCTGTCCATCTTACGGATTTCTATATTTGAACTGACACTGGCAGATTATCCTATCCACTCTAGGGAGTATTTATGGCAACACTTAGATGTCACCTTTACGTCAGGAACCTTGGTTGTGTGTTTTATGGGTCAAACAGGTTTGGGGGAAAAACCCAGCGAAAGACAGTTTGATTTGAATGAAAATATGTCTATTTTTGAACGGTGGCGTTTGAACACACACAAAAGAATCAAAGTGTGGAATTTCCCCTACAACGCAGAGGATTTTTTTTTTTTTTTTTTTTGCCGATCAGTGATACTATTCTCGTCACGAGTGCGTGCAAAAATTGATTGGACTCCAACCCCCCTTTCCAAGGCTTGTTTACTGATCCACTCTCTTAGTATTCTTCTCCAGATTCTAGTTCCTCGTCACCAGAGGGGCAGCTTGATACACATAGCAAAATTTCCAAGACAACATCTCGAGAAAGATATGACGTGGTGAGTGGTTAATGTAATTGCTCAACTATTTTGTCATCGGTATTTAGCGAGCAGCCAGGAAGCAAGCAAGAAGCAATCAGCAGCAACAGCAATAGAAATAGCGAGAGAATTTTCATTTACGAAGTAACGTCACGATACTTTGGAAAAATAAAGAATGGTCCGGAAAGGCAGACGTCCAGATCAAAACAGCCGACGGCGAGCCGTATCTGCCGGCCGAAACTTGGACGAAGGGTTCTCAGCACTGATAAAAAATTGTTTATTGTGGGCTTTTTCAATAGATAATAGTCCATCTACGTAGTCTCTGTCAGACCAAAATAGACGCAACGTTTAGTACTCCATGGACTCCACGGGGAAGTGCTCGAAGAGCAGTTTTAAGTTGATTTGGGGTGATTGTATTCTCTTTTTCTTTTTATTATGGAATTCAATACGCGCTGATGCCGGAGGTACATAATATAATACTTTGCAAGATGTTCTTTTATGCTACTGATGTAATATCTCGCAAAAGAGACTGGAAATCTACAGCGACATGAATAAGATGCCACACATTATTGCCAACATAAAATAGATCGCATATCGAAATCAATGTGTAGTTTCTATTACATAATGATCTCAAATATTTCTACAATCCATTACATTCTGTTCTGTTCGTTACTGCAAACGAAACGCCCAGTGTGCATCGGGTTAGGTAGGAAAATCACTGCTATAAAAAATGATATTACTTTGAATGAAATTTGAAAGAAAATCCTTATGGACATGATTGTTTGTTTTGGATGTCAGGTGTCATATTTCATAGCAATTCAATCGTCAAATACAGAACAAAATGTTGCTCTTACAAGTTTCATATCGAGTAAAATATATCATTATGAAACAAAGATTCGCATGTTTAATACAAAGTGAAGGTCCCAATAAAGATAGAATTATCATGTCTAGTTGTTTGTTTATGACGTCATAAATCTGAGAGTTATTCTTGTACAGTAATCAAACAGGGGAAGGCTGAGTGAAGAGTGATTGTGAAAGTAGTTGTGTGTTATTTCTTTCATTCCTCCGCTTTACCTATAGGGCACGGGGAGGCCGCTTGTCATATAGATTAAATGCCTGCTGTCTTCCATGTACTCCACCTATCACCATTGATATGAAAGAAAAAATAACAATTGACATGTTTATTTCATCAAGAGCTAATGGATTGAATTCTAAACATTGGGAAAAATATCCTTGAGTCAGATAGGCAATGGCAACTCGCGTGACAGCCTCAAGAAAAGACAACTGAATACCGCTACAATGTTTAAGTACAATGGGCAATCATGGATACACCTTTTTGAAAGGATGAAGTAAACTATAACTATAAACTTTTATTATGTTTGTCTTGGCCTAGAATAATTCAGTCGTACACAAAAGGACACAAAAGTCTTGCGACACAAGCTTTAAACTCTCTTAGGGCACCCCGCAAGACACCAACCCAATATTCGACGTCTCGGGGCTCTAAGGGCGCTCCTTACCAAGCGGACGCTATTGCTCCCACGTGACGCTACTTGGAAAATTGTATTGTCTGAGATCCAACGGACGGAGGTTGTATTGTGCGTTTTGTATATATGTATATATATATATATATATATATATACATATATATATATACTCCTAGATGGGTCATTTGGAAGACATTTCCATTTGTTTTATATGCAAATTTTTATATACATGTTCAATGGCAGTTTACGCAATGAAAACACGAAAATTGTCTCCCTAATGACCAGTTGTCTCCCTAATGAAGACACTTCCCCCCAATATGTCTCCCTAAGGTGCCAACTATATATATATATATATATATATATATATATATATATATATATATATATATACAATTCCTCTAAAATTTTATTCTGAATGTGCGGATGGAACTTCGCGATGCCTCGACATCCTGGTGGTAGATAGTGTTGCAACACGCTTCAAGATTTGTGTATTTCAGTGGTCTAGTTACCATAGCTCCTCAGAAAAAAAAAAGATGAAAAGGGCTCTTGGTGAAAGAGTCAATGTAGTATGCAAAATCGGACTACGTTGTAAAACAAAACAAAACAAAACAAAACAAAACACGGCAAAGTATACCATAACAATAACAATATCATGATTTTCTCAACGAAAGTGACATTTCCTTCCGACGATTTTTAAAGTCTTACGTTTAAAATATTGGTCCAGTTCACACTTGAGGTTCCCACACAGTAACATGCGTCAACATCCCATCGTCCTACAACTTTACTGATCAGAAAATTATCAGCAGCACCTATACCGCCTGCAATGTCTGTTTGTATCTCACATTATACATGTGAGATTCAAGAGTGGTTCGAATTCATTCAATGAACGAGCAAATTAATTTCCCACTGGTAATTGTAGTCATCGATTTGAAACGTGGAGCAAAAAACAACAACAACAACACACAAAGCAAAACAAACAAACAAAATCAACAAACCTATATGATTTTGCCTACGGCGATAGTGTTGTTGCATGCTCAACGGTGACACAATATTTGCTCCTGCGACAGTTGTTACTCCGATCTTACTTTCTCCAGGACTTAGAGTTAGGTTTAAGGGTGTGATAGGGTTTTAGGTCTATTTTGATGTGAGGATTAGGATTAGGGTTAGGGTTATGTTTGGGGGTAGAATTTATGCTTAGATACAGGGTTAGGTTTAGGGTTAGAGTTTGGGTTTGGGTTAGGATTCGGTTCAGGATTAGGATTAGGGGCCAGGGGGAGGGTCCGGAGTAAGTGCCCAGGGGGTAATTGCCCTAGATCGTTCATGGGAACAATTGTCGCAGGAGCAAATGTCATGGAATCGTGGTAAACATTTTAAATCTTTGACTTTGATATATAGCTTCTGTAGTTAAAACAAAGAAGAATGCCATATCGACCATCTTCTTCTGGTATGACCACAACGTAACAATTTGATTTCGACACTCTCTACGTTGCTAAACTGTAGGCAATGATTTGGTGAAAGCTTATCTTTATCATTAAACGTTGTATATATACATCCCCAAACCCTCCATCTCATTTTTGTGAGTGGCTACTTCTCTTTCGTCCTGCGTCAGTAGATGGCAGCATACATAATTGCATATTTGACATCATTAGATTCGGAAGGGGAGTCGGCGGTGTGGATGGCTCCTGTTGCATTATAAAGTATAAGGTGCCAACTGCAAGTCAAAATATCCAGTGAATGCTGCTTTGGCTGTTAGCCAATCAGGATCGAATCAGAAGGATCGCGCTATGGGAGATTTGCCTTTGACTTTCCTAACTCTCAGTCCAGTGAAACAGCGTCAGGGAGAGCTGCACTGAAATGACCTGTTTACAACTTGTACTCTAGGACTGTTGGACACTTTTCCATTACAATTACAAGCAAGAGCTTTTATCAATATATGAAAATACTACCCCTTTAAACCCTCTCGAAAGTTTGCTTTACTCGTAATACGTGATTGCACAGTAATAGCATATCTATTATGCGTACGTTGCCGCTGTGTCGTCGATATTTTGGAAATTTAATGAAATTTAACGTGAAATCGAACGAGTCCTAAAAACAGATACTCGTAGTCCATCTGTTCCGAAGGATCAAATTCCTATCCACCTTCCCACACAATATATGCACGAGGTTCTCAGATCCATGTTACTGGGGTGCATTTCCTACTCAGGGATTTAATGCAATAACTGACTCAATTTTCTAACTTTTCCAAAGCTTTCTTAAAAAAAACCCCACCACGATATGTGAGCAAGTATGCACTGTCAGCCACATCGCAATATGTACTTCATTTTCGATTGCATGCTATATAGGCAACAGTGTGTGTGTGTATGTGTGTATGCGTGATGTGGGGGAGGGGTGGGCGTAGAGGAAAATGCTGATAATATTATTTTCCTGTCGCTTTATTGGTGAGGAGTGGGCTGTGAGGTCGGATGAGATGTTTGGCGGTAGCAGTCATGTACTTAACATGTGTTCTTATCACGGTTGCTGAACCTTTTCTGGACGGCGCTACTTCGGACATTATTATACCTCCCGCATGATATGCAGTATATTAAATACTTGACCATCGCAATGAAAGCGTTAAGAGCATTTTTGGTGGAGGAGTGGTCCTCGGGCAAAGTATGTTAATTGTTCAGAAGTGGAATGCCACACTTTGGTAGTCGGCTGCTCACAAGTGCCCGTCCGCTGAGGGCGCGTAAATCGTCTTCGCTCGATGTAAACGGATGCACGAAAGTAAATTCTATAAATCCATGGAAACGTATACACGTCAGTCTTCATCCCTTCTCACAAATGCCGGGTTTGAGGGGGGGGGGGGGTGGATCTCTCTTTATCTACCGACATGAATATTCGTGCAATTTTAGATTCCTCAAGATTGTGCGCAGATTTTGCTGATCATTAACAAGATTATCGTCATACTGACTATAAAGTTTGTGCAAGCGATGAAAATCTAGCTATGTTTCTGTATCTTGCCATTTCTCAATACACTAACCCATCTAGCGTCGGGTCTTAGAAATCAGTTGGAAAGCTTTCTTCTACTTATGTGTCACATATCAAACATCTTTTCGCCGCCTTTTGTCACAGATGCAAAGCAAAGATTTTTGTGCGTTTCCATGATGTATTCACGAAACCTCTGATACAAACGGTATCGCGTCAATGATCAACAGTCTTAAAATGAGCCATCTAAAGAAATGGTAACTGAAAGGTACGTTGTGCAAGTGAAACCAAGCAGATTCTTCCTAGTATTGTACTGTTATCTCGTTTGTCACATTTGGCAATACAGTGCACTCCCGTTATAAACGAACACAGTTGTAACGAAATAAAAATCAGGGTCGCAAAATTATCAGCTATATGTTTTTTATTGTTTGTTTGGTCGGTTATAACGAAATTTTGATATAACGAAAGAAAACTGCCAAATCCAATTCTCTGAATAAGTCATATTTTCCATTCTTGCTTTTGTGACGTACGCAACTGGAAAGTGACTTCCCTTCCAGATCTCGACGTGGGTAAAAAGAAAGAAAGAAAAAGAAAAGAAAAATCCCAAAGCTGAACTGCACTAAATTACAACGTCTGTCTCGCCGTAAAATGCATGCCGCATGCTCCATTCTTGAGGGTTAAAAGAAAATACCGCGAGGCTATTTTTCTTGCACTTTGAGTCATCGAAAATGAATGAACTGCATTCTCTAAGTGTCCCTGCTTGACGCAAAGGTTTTACCGCCAAAGAATCCCTTGGAATTCTTGTTCTTTCCCGACCTCCTAACAAAGAAAGTGAAAACTGTGTGCCAGCGGGCACACTCTGAATTGGTTGTTACGAATTCAAAGTTAATAGATCTAGCAGTAGCGTTAATTTCCAGGCTGAATTAAACGCCTTTTATGCTCTATACACATTATTATTGTGGTTTGTGCAGCCGATGCAGTGTTCATGAGGAAAACTGTGTCATCCATTTTTTTTTTATCTTCTTCTTCCTTTGAAATCCTTTGCTTGAATCTCCAAAATGTTTTCAAAGTTTGCATGGATAAAGCGATCATACCTTCAGGCCCATAACGGAGATGTTTACGCATGTCTTTCTTAGCCTAATAGTCTATTGAGCAGTACATGAAGAGCAAGATGTCAGCAAAAATAAACATACTCTCTTCCAAGCTGCCTTTTTTACACGGTCTAATTTAAAGTTGGTTGGTCTAAAGACCTTTGAATAGAATTTGTTATCGTGTTATTCAACTATGTTTTCTGTGTATTTCAATGAATGTGACACTGTGAAAGGCCGTTGATAGCTTTAGCGGAAACAAACCAAATATTGTAGGTTTTCATCTTATTTCACAGTGGTGCCACAAAGTATACACTTTGTCGCACGTTATTGCGCAGACGTGCATGGTTTCGAAGGAAAGAAAAACCATACGCTTTATAATAACTAGTACAAAAGGAATTAAATGACGAAAATGCACATTTAGCAACTGTATACAATTCATTTTCTACTACATATTGTCCAATAAATACCCATAAGAATACTAGAAGCTTTCCTTTGTTTGATCTCTATAATATATAGATTTTACCTTGGTTTTTTTTTTTCACATGGAGAGGAATTTACCTCCACAACTTGGACGATCAGCTTAAGCAACAATTCGTGAAGATACGACTCCTTTTGCACACTCTAAAGGCCTGTAGTGGGACTTTACAAACATATAGCCCCTCCTTTTGCGCAATACATCGTTAAAGTGCGTAATATTCTGCTCGCAATAACCACTTCTCTGGCAATGCATGGTGATCATGATACAGATACTAAGATTTTCAGCAGCTTAATCAGGCGCTTTTGTCTGAAAAAGAAATGAAAACGCTATCGGCACCACAACAAAAAGAGGAGAAAATCTGGGATGATGATTGGAGAGCATAATGACATACGGATTTTTGTGGAAAGGTTCTCTTTAAACACGCATTAGGTTAACCACTAAGGACATTCCATCTAAATCGTGTCGTCATAAGTGATGTCATTTCTTGTTTGTGCAAGAGGAAAAAAGGCACGTCGATGGTTGAATCGGTTGCATCGCTCTAGTTATTTTGATAGTTCCATAAACTAATGAGCATTTGCATGACATTAGTTTTGCACTTCGGAAAATATGAAACAAAGAAGAATAAATGAATCGGATATTGTAAAATTATCACCCAAGCACACCCGAAGTTTCAAATTGACTAAAGCCTTCGGCAGTACGATAGAATATGAACAACTACTGAAACTATTCTTTTCAGAAGTAATTAAAGAGTCAATTTAAGACCAACCACAAACCTGCTGCGAAATGTAGTACCAAAGTGGTGTTCCTGATGTCATATTTTGGTAAGTAGTTTGTTCACACATGTCTATATGTATGCTAGTAAAGGCAATCTTGTCAGTACATTCTAAAAGCAGAGTAAGTTGTTAATCTAGGCGATAGTAACGCACTTCTTCCTTTTCCTACCAGTCAATGTTTATAAACGTTATCCCATTTCCGTATACACTCCAGGATTAGCTTGCCAGTGGAATACTTCCGCCCCGACTATATCGCTCACTGTCACTTAATATGTAAAATTGATATAAATGACGACAGAGTTTTATTCGATTCTATTAACAGAACTTGTCATACAATCATTGCCAGGAGGCCAACTAAGTATTGGTATTCAATTTCTCGATATGCCTGCTACGAAACAAGTCAATATTCTCCGTTTTAAACGTCACAGTATAGCGCGAGAGCGTAAAAGCATTCGGAAGACATAACAGCCACTATATGTTCATTAACGTAAGATTGTGCAATTTGTGAGGAATACGTCTCGAATGATTATTGTGACCACGGATGAAGATTAAACATATTGTTAGAGCAACACAAGGGGTCAAAATGAAGGTTGGTCATCGAACTGATGGAAGACTGATCCCAACATTGCCCCCTATATTGATAGTCTCCCTACAAAACAGAAGTTACGCCGAATTAGCTTGGCTTATTGTTCTCCTGATTAGAATCGACAATTTACTTCGTTGTTTCTACGTCATAATTAACGAACTGGGTCCTCTGTATAATGTATACACCGTAGAGCGATGATTATGACGTCAAGGTTGTAATTGTCTTAGGTAATAGATAGAGATGAATACACAATAAACGAAGGAAACTGTCACTTACCTTTGTATCGATCGCCCTGACCTGTGTACCAGACATGAGAATAGCAACTCACAAACTACAGTAACACACCAGGAGAATGTCCGTCCGGCTGGTTGCAAACTCGTAGGCTGATACAAATTTAAACAAAAATACTCGGCTTCCATGACAACCAAACATCCAACAAATACCAAAGCGCCCGGGACTGCAGCAAGACGGACAGTACCATTCATAAGTGCAGGTCTCGTCAATATTTGCCAAAAAGTACTTGTGAAATGTGTACCCGAAATGTATATAAAGCAGCCACAATATTGATATATTTCTTCAAAGCGGCAGCTTTTTTATACGTTTTATTTATATCTCTATCAAGAAAAAGGAGAAAAAAGAAGAAGAAGAAGAATATAGAAAAAAAAAGGAGTTCCGGCGCCTATAGTCACATCTTTTTTCATTCCTTGTAGAGACTCTACCATATCTATGTTTAGAACAAAAGTGCATGTCCAATTAATGGCATGACTATAAAGAGATTTCGATATTATGTGAGACCTCTGAGAAATGAAAAAAAAAAATGTGCCAACGATACGACGAATGATATAAATCTCAGACAGTTCTTCATTCGAATTTAAATCGGTCTACGTATAAGCATAGAGGTACATTCACACATGCACACATGAATGCATGTGCACGTACATGTGCATGTATACAAACATACATCAAAATACTGACATGTTTACATGTGCATACATTCCTTACTATCGTTGATGCATGGAGGTATAAGCTTAATATGTAATAACTATTTCAAGTTGATAGTCTATCACATGTGCTTGCAGAACGTTTATTTCTAACAAGAGTCTTTGCTTTGCTCTTTTTTTTTCTTCTTTTTTTGCCACATGATGATAAATCTAGCCCCACTTTATGACGCTTGGCTGATGTATGTAATGAATGTATGACAGTTATGTTTGCAAGTTTGTGTGTGTGTGTGTGTGTGTGTGTGTGTGTGTGTGTGTGTGTATGTATGTTTAGGTGTATACATATGTGTGTCTTTGTGTATGTATATGTGTATGTATATTGATATGATTATATGTGTATAATATACGCTCTTTATCAAAACCTGTATAAATCTTTGAACCTCACACCTGCATCAAGTTACGAACGACCGTATAGAGTGTAGAAGCAGAGCAAGCTTGTCTTTAAATAACTCACCTTTTATGAAACAAAGACCTCTATACCGGCATACAAATCCATTAGGACATTTCCCCAAATACTTCAAGTCATCTACAAAAGTGATATCCAACGTATGGGGATCCCACAGAGCTAACTTGTTTGTAAACGCTGGTAGTCCACACTGAGTACATTATTTTGTCGAAACATGTACGGTGACGCATTCCAAGGTTTTCTAGAGCAAGTCGAACAAAGCGGGACAAGTGGTCCGGGATGTCAGCGTGAGCGAACCCTGATAGCGCTGACGTCCCCACACGTGGTGTACTAAGAATCCGAAAATCCAATCACAAACACAACGTTGGAGATGTGTCAAGTTTAGCTCGTTGAGGTTTCCCTTGATGGATTACTTGAGAAATATGTGAGTTCCTAAAACTAACGAGGCATGGGTTTTATACGATTAAATCTAACGAACAGCAAGGTAATCCAGTCTGAAATATTCTAGTCAGCGTATTAAGTGGAGAGAATGTGTCTGGGCGAGCGATATATCGTGGCTCCGGAACGATATTCCAAGCGGTCGGACAGTACGCCTGCAGCGAGCTGAATTCCTGTGGTCCGTGACAGTTAGCTGCGACATGAACCGATCGCTGATCATCTCATTCAGTCCGACAAAAGGGGGATAAGGAAGCTGGTTTTAAGCCAGCAGGTGTTTTGTTGGCCCTGGCAATGCATTTTTGTCTCTTGCCGCGCTGTATAGCGGTACCATCCTCGAACAATGGCCCGTGCTCAAACTCAACCCAGTATCAAACAGACCGTGATCGATATACACTTTCACGGTAATTAAGATTGATCGATTACATGACGGTCAACACAAAATAACTGTTCAAAGCCAATATGTTCACAAGCACTCGATTCGTCAGTTGAATAAGTTATTCGGCTTCTTCTCCCTTTTTACCCCTCACAGATGGTGGACGTTGTGTATTTCCTTTTCAGAAATCCCCCCGTTGGATTCCAGATGTCAGAGCAAAATAACCTTTTGCTGTCTGGTTTGTATCTCGATCGTTGGCTCCTGTAAAATAACGCAGTCTTGTCAAGAAGCAACACAATGGAGGAAATTGTCTAGTTCTTTTATGTATGCAAGACCAGTGTTATTGTTCAACACCTACTACCGACCCATTATGAGCCAGCGGACCTGGCGCGGAGTAGCTGGTCCTTTAAATAGATGCAGATCACGCCAGCGATATGTACTATTTATTGCGGCAAAACTATTTGGTTCCGTGATTTCATCAACATTTTGCAGTCAAACAAACGAGTCTTTGCGCTCCGCTTCATACGTAAAGAGATCGTGGTGAAAATATTCCGGACGGGCATAAAAGCCATTTGTACATGACCTTTGTGTGGCGTGCGTAGACTATGTTTACCTTGCAAAGTGTGCTCGGTTGTTCGTGAGCTGTGAATCCTAGAACTGACGAACAGACAACAGCGCCGAGTAACAGGACTTGTAGACTACTAAAGACAGAGGGAGCTAATTACTTTTAGTAAGGAAAAACTGTTGGAGAAAAATTTGCAGCCTCGCACACATTTGCTTAGAATAACCGGATGTGTTTCAACGAAAAAAAGAGAAAAAGATAAGAGGTGCGGACATAATTGTCTGACAAATAGTTCGAGCTATCTAGCGAGTCAATAAGAGACATCGAGAATACGGCTCACGAGTTAAAGCAGGGGACAATATTGATCGGACCATCACATACCAACGGGTATCGTAAAGTCAGTCGAATCACATTTTGTCAGGACCACACTAACACGATTCTCGAGCCGTAACAATGGGAAGTACAACGCGCCACCAAACGGCAGTCTGTTCATGGATCAATAGCATTCGACCGCCGTGATCATCTCAGTCCCTGGACCGAGCTAGGTCATCTTCGATTAGAGCGCCCGCAGGCCTAGAGGTCATCCCAGAATCCTCGTGAACGATCGTCTATACTAGTATACCGCCTGTCAATGGCCACAGGCAACACTGGTAAATATCCGCCCATTCACTCACTGTCTGCGTCTAAATTCTTTTGATCACGCTCAGGCTCGGATTGTATTCATTGTACTATATATTGGGCGTCGTGAAAAATATGCCGTTATGTCAGTCCACGTCTGAAATTTTTAAACGCCGTCGAGTCAGCCATGCGTGCAAAATTTGTTTATGAAGTTATTGTCAAAAAAGTGCCAACATGCATATGATTGTTCCGTCAAGGATGCATTATTCTTATTTTTGTTTTCCTTCAGAGGGGTGAATGAGATACGTTTTTTTTCCTTCCTGATATGTCAAAAGATATTCTTAGAAATGAAATATCCCCAAAGGTATGGCGGAGTTCTCACCTGTGATTCTTTGCAATCGCTTTTCATCAATATGTCGCCAGATCCAGTCTTATAAAGACTTCTTTGTCATTTCAAGTCACCATGAGTCTGCACACACTTGAAACAAGATTCTCAGGTAGGTCCCGATGTCCAGGGAATTTTGACAACATGAATTTGCTTCCCCTTCAATTAGAATCAAGCGTTTGGGAAAGATGACATCTTACTGGGCACCATGGCAGTTCTTTCAGAGTAGCTTTAACTACGCAGACATGCTCTTCTGAACTATAACGCTGTCTAACATAGAACATAATTATGAATGTGTTATCTTGGGTAATCAATATCAACCATTAATATAATGATGTCTCTGTGTGGGTATGTTAGCGAACAGGAAAAATGTTCCATTAATAAATAGGAGTATATGCCAACGGACAATGTGCGAATTCTAAGACTGTTTGGCAAAAGAAAAAAAAAACATGAAAGAAAGAGAGATTGAACAAAATTCTTAAGGATACCTCAGTTTACGTGCTGAGCGACACAACCATGGAGCTGCTACATGATTCAACGTACTTTGTACACAATACACATTCGTATGGAAAGCTCAGGAACTTTCAAATTTTCAGAAACATGGGCACACCTTGGAAAGTGTTTATTTCAAAGCGTTTGTTTTGAACGTTGCAAGGCACATCTCAAACAATCCAGTATAACGTGACCTGGCTGGTCGACATTGAATAGTAACACCTGTTCTATTTGTGTGTGTAATGAATTAAAACAAAGGATCAATGTAATAATTACATCAGACATCACTCACCACAACCAGTATATATGAATTTATAGGATGTAGTTATTGCATGACCATATGTCCATGCATGGTGTACTCATCTTGCAATACACACAGAATACGCACACACAAGCATTTATGATCCATTAATGGATTAGATAAGGTCACGCAGTTAAATTGGTTATTTAATGGCAAGGTATCACGAACCATGATAGTAAACAGCGGGCTATCTCGCTCCAAATTATTGCCCCATACATCGCCCACACATCTCTAGTTTTCTACACTTCTCTTTTATTTTTCTTTATTTTTCTTTTTTTTTCTGCTGAGGTCACCCCCACCCCATCAACAGGATGAAAATGAGCATTGAGAAAGAATGTAGCAGCAACCCACACCTATTCAATTTTGTACTTCAAACACGTGCAACAAAAGATACCCAATATTTTGAGGCGGATTGTCGTCGGTCTTTACTTGGTCACCCACGCATTTCAAACACACCATGGGGTGTGTACCCGTCTGATCTTCGCGCCAGTGGAAGCCAGTGATACGAACAAGTGCACGCCAACTAAACTTTTCACACACACACACACACATACACAAACGCACACACACACAAGCCGTGGCGACTGCAAATGGTAGCAGTGAAGTACCTACGCGCAAAACTGGATGTTTATACTGGGTTCAGTGCTCTTTGCTCTCCAGTAAGTGAACAGATGTTGTTGTTATATTCCTCATGCAAGACGATTATATCGCACACAGGTCGCTAACCGACACTTTAGACCCTTTATCGTTGTCGGACGGACAACGAGTCTTGTGGAATTGCTGGAAGTGCTCTTTTATTTATGTTTTTTTTTCTCCCTCTGAAGAATATTCACTACTGAGAAAGAGAACAAGATTCGATTGCGTCTTAACAAAAACTCGAGTGACATGCTCTAGTTGGCTTTTTCAAACGTTAAGAGAGAGAGAGAGAGGGGGGGGGGGAGGGGTACAGAACATGAGAGCACGGCAAATATTTCGCCACGTGACTATTTGCGGAATTTCTGGCACGCGTGGGCAGGTGCATGTTTAGGAATTGTTACAAGAGGTTCGAATTATGACAGGTGAAATTCAACGGTCAAAATCGAGGGCAGATTAAAGAGATGATAGTCTCAGCCACACAAGATGTTGCATTAGCTTAGCTGATTTTCAAAGGGACTGTACAGTATTGGTTGAGGTGGGGATTCATGTTTTGAACATTCCTAAGTGAGATAATGAGAAACCTTTATGAAATATGAAAGAGCATGTAATTTTAAGAAGGATTCAACGTTTATTTGATGAAAACTAGTTTTCAAATGGCTGAGATATCCAAAAATGTGATAATGATAAAAGGCGACAGGCCACGCCTTTTATTAGGATCTCTTTGTTTCACCTTGTTTTTGGATACCTCAGCCATTTCCAAACCGATTTTCATGAAATAAACTTTTGATACCCCTTAGAATTGCATGCTCTTTGACATCTCATAGAGTGGTTTCTGAATATCTCGCAAAACGTTAAAAGCTAAATCCTCACCTAAACCAGAACTGTACACACCCTTTAAGTCAGTACACGGCTGCTAGCGCAAATTTACAATCGGCCAAAAAGACATTATGAGAGCAAATGAGATCTAATGTAGTGCCGTACGCACACTTATTAGTTCTAAAGCTAACAGTATGGAAGAAATGTGAATCAACACCATCGTTCCGGCACAAGCACCAAATGTCTTCTATCGACACGTGTATTGAGTTACTATTTCAAGACGTGACATTTATACTTAAAGGTGAGGTGACTTGGGCAATCACAGTGATATCAGACAAAAGATTCGAAGGTTATAGAATTTCAAATGTTCACACATTATAGTAATGATAATGGTGATGTCTCTCTCATTTAATTTCATTTCACTTCATTTCATTTTTAGTTTATGCCTGCACGTAATATTACTATCGAGGGTATGTAGGATATGACATCACCTCACAAATGACCCACAAATTTGGAAAAAAAATGATAAAAATCATTCATTTTTGTCCTAATTAGCAACTACAACTCTAACCACAAATGTCATTACTTCAAAGATATCATAACTCTACAATTAAGTTGATTTCAAACATTTCTTTAAAGTTGTAGGTGCAAGTCAATGAAAGATACGTAAGATGATGCATACTAATGTGGTCGTATGTATTTTCCCTGCTTCGTGAAAACATTGATAGTTGATTGATTGATTGATTGATTCATCATTTTCTTTTACATAATTTCTGAATTCTCTGATTTCTTGTTAATTTCATTTCATTTCAGTGATTTCATTTTATTGCAGTTGTCAATATACATTTGAACACATATAATATCATGAAATCAACACAACATTGTAATCTGTCCAAAAGTTTCGTCTTCTTGCACATGGAAATAAATTTGACACCTGGAAACATGGGGAAAGAAGAAGAGTGCTGCGTTATTCTAATCTATCGAGGTACAGTAATTTTGATTTCTTAAAATTATTTGAAGTTTACCTTTCCAAAATAAGTTTAAAACAAAACTAATGAAGAACATCAAAACACTTGACAGTGAAATCTAAATTCGAAAATTGATCTACACGGAATGACATATATTTCAAGACAACCCCTACACACACATACACACACAGACATGTACACACATGTATATATATATTTGCAAAGATACATAAATAAATAAATAAATATGTGTATATGTACGTGTGCGTGAGGTAGAAATCTTAATCTTTTTAAAATATATATTTTAAACATAAATATACGATATTAAGACGAAATAGAGCGATGTCTATACATAGCAGTAAAATAGGAGAAATGTATATCACGTTACAATCGCCTTTAAAGGGGACCTCCGGAAGATTTTCAGACTTTACATTTAAACAACTATAAATAAGTTATACTGAGTACAGAGTTTCAGAATTTACAGTGACTGGGATGAGGGATGTTAATGTTTTCAAAATTTATAACAAATGCAATGAACAAGGATGATGACATGGCAGCCTCACCTTAAGAATGCATGAGTTGTGGCTCAAGGAAGCAGAACATAAGAAGAAGGCATGCATAGATTCTACACAGGTGAACTTGTTAAGCAAGCGGTATTGTAATGGAATTACACCGCTATACATTTCTGAAATATGTGAGGCTTCTATGTCATCAACACTGTTCAGTGTAATTTGTGTAAGATTTTCAGATTATTAGTTTCTCTGCTTAAGGGCCACAGAAAATTCCACAAGTCTATACATGGAGCTGTTGATTTATGTACTACATTATGTGAAATTATGAAAATCGTCTGGAATGCCCCTTTAAATAATTTCTAGCCTACCTGACAGTTTGCCAGCATATCGTCTTCCACCCACCCACCCAAACACTCATAAAAGATAATATATCACTAAGTTCATATCAGATTGACCCAGAAAGAAACTTGAAACCATATAACAGTTATTCCCGTTGCTAGGCATAACAATAATCTGACCAGGTGCAATCTGACAAAACTATTCAAAATATGCTGGAATATTCTTAAATCATTCCAGCAACATACAGAATACGTCTATTTGCTGACGACGTTGGGTGTAAAGTGCGATGACCGGGGCTACAAATTATAACCCACTTGTATATGTTTCCAACTTAGATGCGTACAGTTTGTATCTGATCTATAAACTTTAAAGGTTCGTAAACAGCTCATGGTGTCCCCATGACTCTATCATATGCAAGACTCTATGACTCAGTGTATGATTATACATTTTAGTATTTGACAGGACTGAATTTATATATAGATATCTTTAAAACGTAAAGTTACTGCCCATGTCATGACAGCTAGTTTACATCCACACTGTGAGGGAATACCTGCCAAGTGTCGAGGACAATGATTATATTGTTATAATATAATATTCATGAATTGTTCAAGTTTGGGGATCATGGGGATCATAATGACTTTCTCTATGTTTCTGATTTTTTACATATTCACATCAAGTTTTATTGTTCAATGATATCATTATACATCGGTAGTATATAGCACCAGTATCGCGGGGGGGGGGGGATTGGGAGGGGAAATCATCGTCACAATGCTACGAAGGCTTATTGAGAAAAGGGGACTCGTCATTTTCTCACGAAGTAGAAATGGTGTGATTGTTTGGGGAAGATTTGTTATTCCGGTTTGGCTTCCTCTATTCCCCTGAAATTGCAAATCAAAGACGTGGATTTTTGGCAAAAATTGTCATATTACGGTGAGGAGATAGCTTGTTCAAAGATTACGTAGATTTCCGACGTAGCAGTGGGCTAACGCCCACTCGTGTGATCCTAACAAATCCAACCCGTGTCACAGATATTAAAAAAAGGGGGGGGGACGGGAACCCTCATCACAATATTTCAACAAGCGTTAAATCTCGTAATATTTAATCAAACTCAGTAAACACCCACCCATTCCATGTTAATACATGTATACGAATACATTTATTAATTCTTTCATCGATAAATAACAAGGCTTGCTGAACGTTTATTCCATAGGAGCCTAGCTTTCTGTCTCCTGTTTTCTTTTGATGTCATACAGCTGCATGCGAATGACGAAATGACTCAAAGAAGATTCATAAAATGCATGGAAATCTGACCACCAGTCTGGTTTTGATGGAATGCCAAAATTACCCCCTACGCGTCGCGACTGCAGCTCCTTGCACAATAAAAGCGGAAACAAAGGCGGGTCAGCAGCTAGACTTACTTTCACTTTGAAAGAGATTATAATGTCGAAACGACGATCTGATGGCGACAGCGAGACATTGGAATACCACATCACGTATAGCTCCTCTGTGCAGAATACGTCATGCAAAAGTAGGTTTCTGCCACATATCGCAAGAAGAGACCATCGATACGGGCATGACCTTAACTTTAACCCTTGTGTCATTACATTGGAAATACAAGGTAGCAGGGATTAGGAAGACATTTAATACAATACTACCATAGTTATGTGATTCTGGACCAATCGCCATCACTTCTATTGATGTCATGATATCTCTATATTTCCATCATTAGGCCTTTGGTTAATCATGTAGATGTCCAAAAAAAGAAATCCTTATAATATGGATATAGTGTCTTGATGAATTGTAATTGATCTGCTTCATTGTTTAACTACTTGATCACTTTTTCCCCAGGCCATAACCCTTTTTATCCTAGTCTAAATTATCCTCTAAAACATCTGAGTCAGTCTTTCTCTTTTTCTCCTGCTTGAAATTAGAAGATTCATATGACAGTTAATTTCAAATTCTAAATGATGCTCATGATGCGATACTAAAGTGTAATAAAGCAATGTAGCGATTCTCCTGTTCTGGCGTTTTCTAGTTTTTTTAAATGCTCTAATAAGGGACAGATATAGTGACATATAGTGACATATAGTACATTTTTTTAGTAAACGATTGCACACAATGATCCAGCGAGTGACGTAGTTTTCATTTGTAAATTATCTGTTTTTGAGGGTTTTTCAATTATCTTATATCTGCAAAATACCCAGATATGCATAGTTTGGGTATTTCTGATATTATAGTCACATGGACACAATTGATGGAGTTTGGGGTTCCGCAGGAGGTAGCGAGATTTTCCACTTTCCATGATGGGTTAATACTATGCATTCCAACGTGATTACCGATCTTTGCTCATCTTATCCCAAACAGCACATATCCTTCCTCTGATCCTGCACTGATCATGAATTCTTACCGCAAGAAGCATGGCTTATGATATCAGGTTCGAGTTCGTCTGGGTGTAAGAAGTCGAGTCATGACACTGTCATTGAGATAATCAGTGATCAACGCTGTTCCAGAAACACAGCAACACAACCTTGTTCGGAGTGCCAGTATGTTCAGTGTCGTATAGCGCGCAACATACATTGTGAAATTCAGACATACGTAACTTGCCCGTAGCAGCAGAGCATTACTTGGAGCTGAGTTGGAAGTGAATGTTGATGTCAATATTTTACTGGCATTGTGAACCTGACAGAGTGTCTCACTTTGTTTTACAATGTCGACACGTGACCAAGGTCAGTCACTATACTCACAACAATATTGCAATGACATGGATGTGTCTTGAGTACTGTATTTGCTCTGTCATCAGATTCACCTTTGAGGTTATTGGTGTAAGCTTTGGACTACGAAGAAGTCAATGATCGTATCAATTGAATCACCCAGGCAATGTATGGTGTTACGAGGCTCGTCTGTCGTGGAGAGAGACTAGCTAGGCTGCTTTCTTAAAACATACACTGAGTACAATTTCTCGAAACGTACAGTTTGAGGTTTGAAATGAAACCTCTGCTCCTGAATCATTTTGATTGTTGTCAGGGAACATCTGTGCTTTCGTATCCATTTGCAATATGTAGCCAGATCATCGAATATCATAGAAACTCGTCTTCTGGGTAAAAGTGAACGCTACATTTGTCCGAGGGTCCATTGCGACCGTGTTGACCGAGAACATCGCCATCTATGTGTAAAGTGGATACCAAGTACCGAGAAATCGATTGCAAATCAACAAGTGCATGGTGTCGGTGTGGCCAAGGTGGCGTCACGGTGTCCCGAAATTGACACAAGATGGCCATACGGATATGAAATTTTCAATCTCTTACGAAACTGCTCCCGAACCTGGTTTAAAAAAGCCAATAAAGAGCCGAAGCAAATACGATGCCTGCAGAATGTCTCACGATGACCCTGGAAGGCTACCCAAAGATGTGATGATCGAGATATTTTTGCCGACACTAGCGAAGTTGCTGCCGAAGCCTGAGAAACATCACAGGTCATACATGGCTTAAGATCCCCTAACAAATGACCATAAGTTTATACGATCAAAGCCAAATATGAACATTTCCTTTATTGTGCATCCATCTTTGCTCAGTTTCAGGGCAGTGTGACGCCTGCATCAAGAGGTGGAAAATGACCCTTAGTTGTATGTATCGCATGCTTTGTTAACAAGAAAACGCAAGCAGTGGTGGAGAGGGAGACGACATGGAATTAACCATGTCTGATTGAATTATCAGGATTGGACTACACATTTCGGTCGAATGCCGATCGACACCAATTACGTCTCGACGAACATCAAAGTGAAGACGACGTGGAGGTATACTGCTGCACCTCATCATCGGTGCATTCGCTAGTCGGCATCCCTAGCTAGCTATCTCGGGTTGAAAAAAGACTCATCCTCGTCCTCATCATTGGGAGCAATGTACGCGCATACCAAAATGTCACTGCTAACATAATCCCATCTCACGTCCGTACCGACCATGGTAAACGATAGTTCGTGTATATGACAACACTTTCAACTAGCGAAATTGATATATGTAGCGCGTTACCGTTTGATATTTCGGAGGTTCGTTTTTCCGAAAATAGCATAAGGTTCGTTATTCCGAAAAGGAAAAACAGGTACGTTATAACGAAGGTTCGTAATTCCGAAAACAAAATAAAGTTCGTTATTCCAAAGGCTCGTTAATCCGAAAAGGGAAAACAGGTTCGTTGTAACGAAGGTTCGTAATTCCGAAAACAAAATAGGGTTCGTTATTCCGAAGGTTCGTTAGTACGTGCTCCCCTTTTTCCATTTAAGAATTTATCAACCTTATGTCATTTTCGAACTATAGAACCTTCGGAATAACGAACCTGATTTCATTTTCGGACTAACAAAACTTCGGAAAAGCGAGTTAACATCACCCGTCCCGCGAAACGGTGAGCAACGCATTCAGAAGCATTATTGAAAATTTGGTGAACCACAGCATAGCAGTCTTACTCACTCCCACGGACCAAATAGACAGGTGACTCTTTGATAGGATGTATCCTCTCTTCTGCAGCATAGAGACATCATGCTAAAATACAACTAGGGGGATAAACGTTTCTTCTGTTACTTCAGTAGGTCAGTTTCCATTACATCCATCCATTGAATTGCTGACAGTTACAATATTTTGAATGGTCTCCGATTGATGAAGATTGTACGTTTTATACTTCTTGACAAGAATTCATGTTCGGTAATAATTTGTTGCTACGAAGGTGCGTAAGTTTACTGAGTTTCCCTCCTAGTCTACTTTTTGTTGTATCAAGAGTGACTATGGCTGGTGTTGAAGCACAACGAGTGCTTCTGACCCCTTGACAACACGTCAGGAGTTTCAGTCCTACACGGTCAGTTGATCCCTGGACTCTACCATTATGTTTTACTTTACTGATGACATGCTCGTACTTGACACTCTGGTAAGGTCGTAAGAATGGACTATTTTTTTTTCAAATGTTCTATTTTATGGTTGCACTTTTTTTAAAGAGTTATGAAGCTCGTCTGTGGTTCTTGACTTTCATAAACGCATGACTTGACTGGAATAATATTTACTATAGTATGAGAATATCATAGCAACGCCATTCCAATGTTACTCGTCACTGTGATGATCCACTAAGCTATATCGTATTCCTCAGTGCGTCCATAGCATCATAACATCGTATAGACAAAGTTTCATGGACAAGTTAATCACGTTCAAGATGTCGGTGTTGTCAGACCCTCTCCCTTATGAATGTCTTGCTATTTTAGGCCTGCGCTGGGTGTGTACGGTGAAGAGGAAGAATCACGAGAAACACGTGCACTTGATCGCACGGACAGCGTGCAACTCGAAGACTCTGGTCCAACAGTAAAGGAACATCGCCAACAAAACAAAACTATTTCTCCTTACGCAGCTACTCGAATAATTTTGATTTACATTCCGTCCATGATAATCTTGAACCAAACTTTTTTTTTTTTGCCTGTTGGGTAATCAGGTTCTTTTTTTTTCATCCTTGACGTGAGGGGAAAAGCACAGCAAAGGATTGAACATTGCCCCACCTGCGCGCCTGACAGTGGTTCACGCCATATTAATTACCATGGCAACTGTCCATACAAACCTTCGCGAAGTTCATACATTTTCTCTTGCTCGTCAAGGCTACGTTGGTCCTGTGAGTACCTGTTTCACCCTCAGTCCCCTACAGAATAATCCTCTGTGATGATGTCATCAACCATACCATGTCTAACCAACGGGATGCTACTGGCGTGACAGCCACACGAGATCGACGGAAGGTACCCCCAGTAGCATTCACCATCGTCAGCTTGACGAGTGGCATTCCTCTATCAAACTTGACATTAAACAATTGGGGCTTAAGAAAGGCACCACATCAACTTAGTCATGAAGACAGACAACCAAACCTCAGCTCGGCTTTACTTTATACTGCAGGAATGCATGCATGCCGTAAATAGCTGGGTAAAATGGCTCACAGTGATTCTCATACAGGCACCTGTATGGCCATTAGTCGCTACTCGCTTACCTTCCTTCTCACTATCACGACAAAAGCGAGAAGAACGACAAGAAAGTGTGTCACGTTGAGAAACATAGAGAAAAGAATGTGGCACTTGGCTAAAGTTTTGGGTACCACAAGAATCCGAAAACCACTTCAGAAATGTCTTCTCTGTTCGGGAGGACAGTGACTTCAATAATATTTACAGTGTTGACGTATATATATATATATATATATATATATATATATATGTATATATATGTATATATATACACATGTATATATATATATATATATATATATACATATATATATATATGTGTGTGTGTGTATGGGTGTGTGTGTGTGGGTGTGTGTTGTTTAACCAGTTTGCGTCTTATATCTAACACGGTTGATAGCTGTGCCAGGATGTGTGGGAATCTATGCGATTATCTCTAAAACTTATGTCTGGTGTTTACACGACCATGATTATGAAATTATGATTAATATGATCACAGAAATAGAAATACTGAACTCATTCGATTCATATTATTTTCCATTGGGTATAAGCTTTCCCGCTTGTCCAACAGCAAACAATTTGTGTTGAATTGAGATAAGAATTTCACCTTTACCAAAATTCATTTAACATACGGACATCATAATGTAACACAATGTACATTCGAAAAGAAAACGTCCTAAATTTAGATGTAACATATGATTGTCGCGTTGAATGTAGGCCTAACAGGTTGTATCCGAGTTATGATTATCCTCATAGATTTGATACAAGACACATGTGGTCCAGTAAGAAATGAGTTAGACTAATGTAATATACCAATTCAAGTGATCAGGTCAATCTGCCAAGTCGCCCCATTCTCTAAACATCGCATAGTTATACTATGACGCTAATAGGTCGTTGTACACATGTGTGTGAGTGCGTGTGCTTGTGTGTGTATGTGGCGTAAACTAGAAATGTAGTTAGACCCTATTTATGATGTCGAAAACAACTGTTCTCTGCTTTGATTCGTTGCCATCGATATGTCGATAAACATCCATCGGTTGTCAAATAATGATTCCACTCATAAAAATAGCTTTAATGCTCGTTTTCTCCCCTTCAGTCCGTACACAATTTGCTGATCAATTTGTATTGTGGTAGCCAACCTAAGAAGTATCAGCATTGAAGTATATGTGCAGACTTTTATTTTCCGTCTTTACAAAAGTCGTGTTGTACGCGTGTTCTACATCTAGAACCTTACCTTTTTTGCAAATGTTTTTATGAATGAATGCATGCGTTTACACTGCGTATATATTTGTGTATGCACGTGTAGATTTTGAATGTGTTTGGATACAGTACAATAGATGTTTTTGCCCACGTTATCCCTCTCGACCCAGGTGTATCAATGGGTACCTGTCAACAGTGAGCTAATAATGATGACAGGGTCAGCTAGGAGAGCAGTGGCAAAACTGATGAGACTACCCTGGATAAAAAAGACCGTATTGTTATTTTCATGAATGAATTACTGATTGTGATGTTGACTGAATTAGTAACGATAGATTTGCCACACGAATGAGTCAGTCTCGTCACTGGTTCCTTCGGAGGGGGTCCTTCGAAGGATGCTCGTTGAATACCGCGCTGCCTCCAAACTTCAAACATTTTTCTCGGTGTCCCGGCACGGAGGCGGAAGCATAAGGTCTTTGAGGACAAACTTTAACGGGAAGGGGGCGTATGTAAAGTCAAGTAATGCTGGGCCAAATGTCCCCTCTTTGCCTAAGGCATCAGTCGTTGACGTCCCTCAAAAGGAGGCAGGTGTGACAAGCAGTAGCAGCGGAGAGGAAAGATGTGCGTGCAGGCTGTGATGAACAACGCTGCACATCCTCACTTTTGTCTTTCTTGGCACTGTTCACTTTTGCAGAGATTAGCTGACTTCAACCCTCTGTCATGAAGAAGGGAGAGCTCATTGTCACCTGGATATCACCATCAACATCCATAAACAATGGAGTCATTCATAGGATATGAAGGCACGCAGGTAGACCGGAAAGAGAGACCGCGCGAGCTGTGGCGTGATTCACAACGCCATCATCATATCAACCATGCATTACTCAGCAAATATGGAACAGACAGTTGTGCGTCTGTACCGTCAACATTTTCTTTTTTCTTTTTCTTTTTTTTTTCAGGCACGCGTTGCGATGGCGTGTGTGTTAGTTTGCTTATCTCTTTATGTGGGTGTGTGTGTATAGTTGACAGAACACGCATAATGTCTTTAAAAAGTACTCCCACAACACTCGGAATTCATAGATTAGTGACAAAATAGAATGTTCGGAGCTTTGTATTTAGGGACTGCTGGATTGATGCCCTGATCTCAACCGCAGCTTGTTTCGTTTCTTAGTATTGACGTTCAAGTTGAGAAATGAAAAATCAAGATCTAATAGTCTGACAGGTGTGTAAAAAGTGGGTAATGTCACTGCTTTGAGTTGTTGAAGAACATTTTTATGTTTCTGTTCCCTTTTTTCAGCCATCGCAAAATAATGTTGAAGAACCAGAAATTCTCTCTCGTGGTAATGGCTCTGAAATGAAGTTGCGGATACTGTTAAACATTTCAAACGTTTTTAAGGGGCTGAAGAGGTAATTATCTCGTAAAGTAACTGTGCAAGCGTGCTACTTTGTTTTCGTGTGTGCTTATTTTCAGATGAATCGAAGGAAAGACCGAAGTTTGTCAACGATCAGACTCGCCATTTCGTTACTTTTGCGGGATAGCGGCCGCAGTGCCGAAAAACAACACAACATCACTACGGGAAAGGTACGACTCCATTCATATTCAATTTGATGCGATTTGACAGTGCACAACTTGCCAAAGGAGAACAACCAGCTTCACTGACACTAACACAAATTCGGACGCCGAGGTGAAATCGTCTTGGATATGACATAGTTACATCACGTAGTGTGACTGGCCTTATTAGCATAATCAAAGTTAAAACGCAGATCTCGATCACTATGAAGGTACACTTTTATTCATTGGAAATGGGTATCTCCTAGGCTTGGAGACTAAGTGGCGACCTGATAGCGACTCGAGTCTAGACTGGTTGCCGAGACGTCTCCGCGACGTCTCTTGGAGACTAGCCTGCTATCATGGTATCCGAGGCGTTGAGGGAAATTCAAACATGTTCGATTTCATCTGAAACTTTTTTCAGAGTCCAGCAGTTCTCGGCGAAGTCTGCGTGAAGTCTCCGCGGCATCCATATCAGTTGCAGCAACGTCTCAGAGTCTAATCTTGTTTGCGACGTCTTGTAGACGTGATGGAGACTGAGGAGACATTACGACCCAAAGCTGCCTGCGTAACGAATATTCATGAGGTAAATCCTCGCTTGGTTACGAAAAAAAGGCGCTACCGGGACGTTGCGGCAATGATGTGACGACGTCTTAACACAGTTGCTTGACCCACTTTGGAGACCACCTTACTAAGCACGTGCTTGCATCATGGAGTGACCCTCAGTCCTGGGTCAAGTCAGGTACAGTTCCAACTCCAGGGTATGTTGTAGTGCTGTCCCTCTACCGTGCCACCCAAGGCTACGGGGATCAGACGAGGGAAAAGAAGGAAGATGAAGCAGATGTAGCAGCCCCATGGCGGTATGTTGATGCTGAGGCAGCAGTTGATGCTAGAGAAGATGAGAAAAGTGATTCCAGCAGCAATCCAACTCGAAACAAAGAATATTGGTTTGATTGTCACTTTGTCAAGCAACTTCTCGGACGTCGCTCTGGATTCGCCTTAGGTGAGGCTGCAAGACTTTGTTTTGTGGATGTTTTTTGGTCTTTCGAGTTGCACGAGTCGCCGCGACTGCGACGTCTCTATCAATTCCTTAAAGGACAAGTTCACCTTCACAAACATAAGGATTGAGAGAATGTAGTAATATTAGTAGAACACATCATGGAAAGTTTGAGGAAAATCGGACAATCCGTTCAAAAGTTATGAATTTTTGAAGTTTTTGTGCAGTAACCGCTGGATGAGAAGACTACTGCAGTGTATGAATAACTTAGACGTCACATGCGTCCAACAATATAAGGAAAATATAAAGAGAATTTCACAAAATTTCATCTTTTGAAAAAAGTACACATTCCCCTGACTCATTACCGACATATGTTATGGGTAATATTATTCCCCCTGCCTTTAGAAAGAGGCAAGTCAAGAGCTCTTTTATTATGCGAAAAAAGTGAAAATATGTTGAATTTTCTTTACATTTTCTTTATACTGTTGTACGCATATGACTCACAAGCTGTAGTAGTCTCCTCATCTGTAGTCTCCTCATCAAGCTGTAGTAGTCTCCGTTTCCAACACAAAAACTTCAAAAATTCATAACTTTTGCATCGATTGTCCAATTTTCCTCAAACTTTCACTGATGTGTTCTGCTAATATTGTTGCATTCTCTCAATCCTTATGTTTAAGAAGGTGAACTTGTCCTTTAAAGAGACTATGCAATGCAAATGCATGTTGACTTGTGTCGATTCATGCTACCCTCGACGTCACTTATGTCGCCAAAAGAATATCTAAGTACGTACCATATATTTTATTGTAATATTTTTTACTATATGTCTTCATAATATGACTTGGATACACCCACAGAAACCTTCCTAACCAAGTTGTTTCTTGTGACGTCATCTGGCAATCATCGCTAAGGTTCTTATATGAATGACGAAAGATATTAGAATGCACCTTCCCGAGACTAAGCATAATTTGCATGTTTCCATATTGATTGACAAAAGACATTGCAGGGAAACATTCAAGTTATGGCAGGTCGAGGGGAAGGTTCATTTCAATTTCTTTTGTTAATCACATTAGTACTTTTGCCATGATTGACTGATGATGTCACAGGCAGAATCTTGGTTTGGTAGTTTGTTCGTTTGTTGTTTTGGGGGGCGAATTAAGTATAGGCTTATGAAAAATAGAAAAATCATTATACATTATAATTATGACACATATTTAGTTTTTGTTTTGGCCACGTAAGTGACGTTGAGGGCTCTGAACACAAGTCAAACACGTATTTGCATTGCATAATTCCTTTAACTAAGGGGATTATGTCATATGCTCTCTGTCTTCTTTGTATACTATATCGAAATCAACGGGACAATGTTACTAGAAGTTAATACTCATGTGAAAGTATGTATGCATGTGCGTGAGCATTGTTAAAAAGACGAGTTTGTCGAATTTTTCATGTCGGAAAAGTACACATCCAATCCCGTAGCTGTTATTGACAATGACAATCTAAATACATTAATGAAATACCGTAATTTGAAACGGCGGTGCCGGTGTCACCTCGTTATGGCTATTTTAGGAACAAATAAACAAAGTAATTGTCAATGCATAATAGCGCAAAACGATAAGAGTGCATTCAGGGATCTATTTTTGGCGGAACGAATCTATTTGCAAATCGATCTCGTACCAGATTACGGTGGCAGAACGGACAAAACAGTTCGCGCGCACTCATCACAGCTGATTAGCAGCGGTTTGCACAATATGCATGTAGAACATGTAATCTTTCAAATAGCTGTTATAACAGTTTGCCTTTAGCGTATTTACATCATGCCTCAATATTATTTCTCAATCCTGATCCTTCATGCTAAACCCTTATCCATAATTTTGTTTCGTTTTCTTAATGTGTTTCATATCTTGAAAGGAAAATCAAACATACAAACACACACACACGCACACACTCACGGGATTCCACCAGAAGACATTTAAGAATTATTTTAATTGAAGAGTTTACATCTGATGCCATGAACATATCCCTGAATTTTATCACATTTAGAATAATATGTGCGCCTCACATATAAAGGTAGGCCTATTAGCATATGCAGTGTTTAAGTCTTATTGACAATTAAGAAATAATCCGCTTTTAGATTCTGTTGCAATAATTTATTTATTCATTCATTTGAACGCATTTATACAGGATGAAAACGACCAGCTAAAAGGTGTTTTACATCGACGTCCTGTATGGACATTGCCGTCTATCCTGCACAGGGAATTACTGAAAGAAAGATACAAACACAAAAGAAAAAAAAAACCCACCAGAATAAAACATTTTTCGAGCAGATTTCAATCGAAAGGGCTGCCAGACTGAGATACAAATGCATAATTCTTAAAAAAATAAAAATAAAAAGTTACCAAGTTTTGGACTACTAATACAATGTACACACAATATACACATGAAAACTATGTTTCGTTAATCCGTTGCCTATAACAACAACAACAGGCACGGATGTCGATGATAGAACTAAAGTGGTTGTTTGTTTATTTCAAGGTGTGACATTTAAATGTTTTAAGTACTGTTGGGGGACTGTCAGTGACTGTGGAAACTATGAGCCAGAGTGCGGCTATTTCAAAACATTGGTCAAATCGCACATTCTATCAACGTCTGCCAGTTACTGTCAAGTTATCGCGTGTAAAGTTATTTCACTATGTAGACGCTCTCCTGATTACGACATGTATACAAGTCATACGATGCCCTGCGTGGAACAAGACACGCGATATGATCATTGTCGGTTGCCAGAGAAAATGTCACGATTAATTTCGTTACCAAAATTTTTTGGAAAAATGCATACAGCGAACAACATTGAAGCCCGTAACCAGGAGCGCCTGATAAAGCCACGGAACTAAAATTTTCTATTTGTGGCGTTTTAAATTCACAAGACGCTGTAGCTTTCAAATGATGAATTTGATATAGAATTCAACTGGCCAAACGACAAAACAAAATCAGAACCAGAAAAGAACGGAACAGAATAAACAAATACACATTGTACTTTGGCACTGGTATAAAGGCTTCCAGACATTCAGTTTTGAGAAAATACGCTAGGTAGTTACAAAGCATGCAGCAAGCATGAAGCATGCAGGAGGTACATTTCAACACCTGTTTAATTATATCATTAAGTTAAATGTAGATACGGAATGATAATTATGAAAATAAATCAAATCAAATCAAATTAAGTCATATGATATCAAATCAAAGCAAATCATATCAAATCAAATCAAATGGTTCGTCAGATGACATGCCATAACTTTACTACCCTCCCCCCCTCCTCCGCTTCCTGCATTATACAAGGTATCCCTGCATAATTTTCGGACAATGCAATGGAATTTTATCAATGTACATTACACCGCACATTAACACTTCAATTGTCTTCATGAATGACATGCCAAGGTACAAAAGGACATGCGGTCCGCTCTAATAAGCTCAAGATATGATCATATTCCACATTTTTGCCATTCTTTCGTAGCTCTGAAAATTGTGTAGACAATACACTATTCTTTGTGTCGACAAAAGTAAACATAAATTATACCGGAAATCCCACTCCGTGAAAAGACAAACGCTTTATCTCGGGTTAGTGAACTTTGATCGATGCGTCTTTTTTTTTCTCTCTCTCTGTCTCTGTCATTGGGCATAGGGAATAATTGAGCTTAACATAATGTGTATAATCACAAGGAAGTCATGAATTCTTGTAATTATTCCATTACTTGCTGTTCCTTATAATCATGGAGAGATTTCTTACTTTTGTTATCTTTGGAGTAACTACCAAAATTTCAAATTTTAAGATCTAATCAAATTGCCTGTCATTAGTTGCTCGTTGAACCTTTTTTGAATTCTTATAATTTCACCATGGTATTATGATTTATAAGTTTATATTCTGCCCATCAAACGCATTGTGCCAATCACGTCTATAGGTTAAATTCATTATTCTAATCGATGGAGTGAAAATACGTGAATAATACTACACGAAGTCAACCGAAAGCGAGTTTGATTTCGTGTGCTATTCTTTCCTATATGACTGCCCATGTTGAAAATTACATATTTCTGTACATCACATTTTGCATTTCTAATTTGTGCCAGTATTTGTACAAATTAATGTTTCCTAAAATACTTTGATCTTGATTAATTGCTAAATCAGACTTATTTCAGGAAATTCATTTCTTTTGTCAAGAGCATAGTTGAATAATATTGAAGGATATGAGAAAATCATAAAGCGAGAGAAAGGAATTATAAAACTTGATAGAGGGCAGAAAACGTCTATCGCTTACAAACATTTAGTTCAATGATACAGAAGAATTTCCTTAAGTTGTAGAATACAGTGTCTTGTCAAAAAGGCTTGTAAAGCTTGGTATTTAACTACAGGGCTAGTCACCATCATAAGTTATGTTTAGACAGTGATTCTTAACTTCGAGGATAAGTTATATTAACATCCAGGACAAGCTCGTAGTTAAGTATGGGGCGCCAAGTGTCGCATGGTCTTTTTCGTAACAAAATTGTGTGTGTGTTTTTTTTTGTTGTTGTTGTTGTTGACAAGTGACAACGTAAATTTCGTCTCAAAATGACAATTTTGTCAACGAAATAACAATTTCTTCAACGAATTTGCAATTTCGTTACGAAATTAACGTTGTCACTTGTCAACGAAGAAAAGAATTTCGTCACGACATGAGACTATGCGACACTTGGCACCCCATACTTAACTACACGCTTACTCTCGAAGCTAGGATCACACTCTGAACGTAATGATTGTCGGATATCGAAGCATAACAAACTTTAGTTCACGTGTGCAATTATACCATCTGGTCATGTTCATGAAATGTATCAAAAGTAAAGCAAAGTAACATGGCGGTCGTGTGAAGTGCTAAGGATACACGCAACACCTGCGTTACCACAACGGTAGCTCTTATTACCGTGTGAGTACATATTACATCATCATATTGCACTATAATTACCGCTGTTACGAGTACTACTCCTTCTGCTTTCATTACCTACCATTCGCCAATCTCACAACTTTACTAGACAAAAGAACACTAATAATAATGAGTAGAGGTGTTTTTAACGATTTCAATAAACAGTTATCTGTTTGTTTGTTTGTTCATTTTCCACGTGAGAAGATGACTGGACGGGTGCTGTTCGTTATTCCGAAGGTTCGTTAATCCGAAACACATAAATTCCCTATACCTAGAGTTTCGTTAATCCGAAAGTGAAAAAGTGTTCGTTAATCCGAACTTTTGTGGCGTAATTCCGAAGGTCCGTTATTCCGAAGGTTCGTTATTCCGAAGATTTGTTAATCCGAAAATGAAACTCGGAAAAACGAACCTTAACGAATCTTCGGACTGAAGAACCTTCGTAATAGCGAACCTTCCGAACAACGAGCTGTAACCGGCTGGACAGCCCATATTCAGCTACAGCTGCGGCCCGTTGCATAAAAGTTACCATTATGGTAACTTTGCCATCCAATGGTAACTACCATGGCAACAATACTCAACAGCCAATCAAAATCAAGAATTCCATGGAAGGTACCATTGGATGGCAAAGTTACCATAATTGTAACTTTTATGCAACGGGCCCCAGGTCCAGCAGGTGAGGCGGGGCCACTTCACTGGGTTAAAAGCCCTGTTCTTAATGATAAATGAATGAAGCGGGATCTTTTAGGTGCATGAGTTGTGACTCTCTCACGCACGGGACCGCCATTTTATGTCCTATCCAAGGGACAGAGTGTTCCTTTGCCTCTGGCTAGAGGGGTTGGTATGATTACACACAGTATTGCTCAGTCCAGACTCGGGTATCGAACCCGGGCCGCTTGGGTCGAAGGCAGACACGCTACCGACTGAGCCAACTCACCGCTCTTATGATGATATCAACAGCGATAGTGACAATTTTGATAGTGCATATTCTTGATTACCACAGTCAAAATGATGATAACTTCTGTTCAGTGATAGCAATCATTAACGGTAGTACCATATGTCCCACAACTCATTAACAACCCTTCCTTACCATAATGTTACCTGCTCTTCCAGCCACTGTCATTTTCCTATATATACTACCACTTAAAGGAACTACATGCGATTCGAATGCATGTTGACTTGTATTGATTCGCACTATTGGGCAAAAAAACAAAAACAAAAACAAATCTAACGCGCTATATATTTTATAATATTTTTGTTTTTCTTCAGATTACTTGGATTTTCTCTCTCTCTCTCTCGCTCTCTCTCTCTCTCTCTCTCTCTCTCTCTCTCACACACACACACAAAGAAAAGTTAAAAAAAAAAAGAAATGCCTTCCAAACCAAGCTTCTTCTGATGACATCATCGGTCAATCATTGAGGAAGTAATCATTATCAAAGGACATGGGGATGCACCTTTCCCAAAACCAAACATAACTTGCATGTTTTCCTGCAGTGTCTTTTGTTAATCATATCAGTATCATGGAAACATGCAACTCATGCTCATTACAGGGAAAGGTGCATTCCACTGTCTTTTGTTAATCATATAAGTACTTTAGCAATAATTGACAGATGACGTCACTGGCAGAATCTTGGTCTGGATTTCTTTTTTTGTGGGCTTATCCAAGTAATACAAGAAAAGTAGAACACTTGTTTTACATATATGACACGTATCTACATATTTATTTAGCCACATAAGTGATGTTGGGGATATAATGAAGCAAGTCAACATGCAATAAGAATCATAAACCACGCCGGATATTTTGCCCATACCAATTGTTTTTTCCATCAAAACAGAATTCTGAAAATTTCAGACTTATTTTATTATAATCTCGGAATTTTCATGTATAAACTAACAACTAATGAATTACCATCTGTTTTTATCCACATGTTCAAAAGGAATCGTTCTATCCACTGTCATCCCACTCGCCAGAGTGACGCCTATCACCTTCCCCGTACTCGCACTATTTTTGCAAAGAAGACAATTATATTTACTGGACCCAGATATTGGAATGATCTCCCTCTAGATATCACTTCTTCCTTATCTTTATTCACCTTCAAACGCAAATTAAAACAGTTATTACTTAGTGGATACACACTACCAAGCCTTTAGCAACCTTTTTATGCTCCCAGTCTTTTGTCCTTGTCCGCAGCACCAAGTTACTTAAGTGATTTCATGGTACCGATACATCTTTTAATAATACAGCATTTTTGTTATTCAAACACTGCGAGATTTGTATGCAGTCTGGTTTGTGCGATATCTATGTGGTTCATTAGTTTATTACTCATCTATTTTTTTGTACTGGTGTAATTTTAGTTGGTCAAGACAAACATATCCGTTCTCCGTGTAAAATTATATGCCTATGAACTCGGGAACCTACAGTTTTACAAGCTTTAAAGCTTTTATGTAGGCCCCATCATATTTCTTATACTTACTTGTAACATTTTCATACGATGTGACCATGTACATTTGTGTCAAGTATATTTTCTTTTTCTTTTTCTTCTACAATCAAAAGACATGATTGTATATATTTTGTACTCTTGTTTTGTTGTCAATAATTTTGCAATGTCATCATTGAGAAAATGGAAATATGAAATAAATTTGAATTGAATTGAATTGAATTGAATTGAATTGAATTGAATTGAATTGAATTTGCATTGCATAGTTCCTTAAGATACGTTCAACGATTACTATCTTCAGTAGATAACCTTCCATCGCTACGAATTATACTAGCAAGAATCTCACCACTTACAATCAGTACCAATATGAAAGCAGTCAGCGTAGTATATGGTGGATAAAAATGTATGAGTAGGATGATGGACATCATTGTGATTTATTGATGTTTCTTCCTTCCTGACGTATAGCGAGCTATGCCATTACACTGTTCCTCAAAAATAATTTTTAATACTTGGAATCCAGTTTGCACACATCAGTTGTTGCTACGTCGGGCACACCCCGGGCATTTTTTTCAGGTTGTCAAGAACCATTGTGAGAAAGGCATGTCCAAAATTTGAATATGTTAGTAAACCGGTCTTTTGTGAATATCTGCACGTGTGTGCACATCCGTTCACTACTCAACTCTTTAGGATTCTGCATCTATTGACACAACTAATATAGGTAATACTATATCTGAGGACGCGACCAGTAATCAATCTATAATGATGTCAGATCCAGCAACTAGACAGTAGTGTTGCATAATGCGTGGGAGTAAATATATACGTCTGCACGTTCGTGCGTTTATTACAGTTGACTGTTGCACAAGCTGTTAAACGCGTTGATTGACAACTGCCAGTATTGATACTGGTACTACAGCAACCGATATTGCGATTAACAATCAGCGTATGATTTGGGCTAATAGAACAACAAGAGGAAAAGATGTTGAACGGAGCGTGGGTGTGTGTACGTCTGCTCGTATTATTCGTTGACTGTTGAACGAACTGTGATGTGCGTGTTGATTGACATGCGGCATAGAACCTGCCGTAATCCTCAACTTTGGGTTGATGCCAGATAATGCTTTATGATTAGCCTACCTGTTGTGTGTTGTAAGGGGATTACTTATATCTTCCTGTCATGTCGCAACGTGCTTGTTTTCGCCCTTACATTTATCTCATAAAGATACTGATAAACTATTGATATTGCTTCGTAATGATATAGCTTTCCTCCGGGGAAAGTGATAGCACAAAAGGAAGTTATAGAACAACCTAACAATTAAAGGTTGACCCAAAGGAAAACAAAAGAAAATGAGAACATTTTCAATCCCGCTTTTATCACGCAATGTCTTCGTATATGGGAATATTGAAAATGCGTCTTAAAGCAGTCAGTCTGAGAAATCATATTTCTGTAAAATGTGCAGTACCTCTTTGATATATATATATATATATATATATATATATATATTTGCTATTCAACATTACTATTCTATTAATTTGAGTTGCAGAATATTGATTACTTAGTATGCCTTGATATGCAGTAAAGGACGATTACATTTCTTGTTTCTCTTCGAATTGGCTTTCCGTAAATTTTCATGTGGGAATTTGTGCAAATAAAATGATTTTAAAAAAGTTCATCGTAATCGTTCTCCAATGTGAGATATGATGTGAAATTCAGAGATGTTATTTTATGATGACGAGATGATCGTCAAGGACTTAATGGATAAGTATTACAGTGACAATAGCTAAGTGCACAATAGCACAAACGACACCCCCTCCCCCCCCCCCCCCACACACATACACTGTGCAATGATTAATAGCCTTAACATTATGAGGAAATGAATACTATAATGTTAACAATTTTCATCGAAAAAAGTGTACCCTTTACTCAATGTATAATCCGATGCGGGCATCCACAGAACAAATGCGGAACTGTCTAGAATGATTCTATCATCATAAGATCGAGCTTCCTTTTTCAAGCTCGCGTATTAGATCCTCTGTATGATTCTCTTACATTCTATTACCCTGTATGGTTATGAGCATCCATAGCTGTATGACTTCACGATCGTGTTAAGTCTCTCTTTGATTTGATGATAACATTATAATTATCATAATGATTTCATTCACACAGTGACATAGGATGTTAAAGAGCAGATATACGTTCATTTCATCTAACACTTCCCCCTTTGTTGTTCTTTTCAAAGAAGCAACAAGCTGAACACGCGATTTCCGGTGAGAACAAAAACAAATAATGCCTCTATGCTTTATCTTCAGAGACACAAAAATGCGAGAAAAAAATCCGCCTATTGACACCCAGACAATTATCTGTTTGTTTGACTTTTTCGTCTCGCGTCAAAAACTCCTTTGTTGTGAAATATTTGAGGTTTATGTTTTTCGTCCTTTGAGGGCTTATGAATTTAAAGTCTGTTTTCGAGGGATGAATTGCATTCCTTTTCAATGCTGTGTCAATCCACAAATAGACTGCAAACGAGAAGGGAAAGGGATCATCCTTATTGCCTAAACATCGGAAGAGATCAGAATAACAGGAGCGTTTTAGTGAATAATCCAATGAAAACAAAATTGTCTATTGCTTTGACCCATTTTCCTTTAACTTTGATTTCAAACTGCGACAAAAATATGATCATAGTAAGCATCGTTGTCACGGGTCATTGCATTCATTTTATGGTGTCTAGACAATTGGGTGGGGTTTATTCGACTACGATAACGCTTGAGCAAAAACTACAGTGCCCTGAAAACAAATAAAGATGTGAGCGCAATATCATTCAATTCAATTCAATCATTTATTGTCCATACGAGGATGTCCGTTTTGTTTATATGCTTCCTACAAAAATGCAATACGTTATATGAACAACGTTCAAATGACATGTACGACACACGAAAAAAACCTTCTTGTCGACATTATAAAACGTAGAAAATGATTATTCAACATACCTTATATCAACACCAATGATCAAACTTCAACGTATTGGTTTATCTTGGTATATGTAATCTGTGAATTCAACTAACACTACTGAACTGATTCGGGTGATTTGTTTGTATGTCTTAAGTATGCAATAAGATAATTCATTATGTCGCATATTTCAAGTATACATTGCACCAACTAAATATTCTTGTATATATTTTTCAATCTATGCTTTAAAGCACATTGTTTTTTTTCATGACAGCTTAATGTGTATGGTATATCGTAGATGGCATATGCCGTACGTATGATTTGTCATCAAATCTGATGGCGAAGGACCACAAAAGAGAAGATCGAAATTTAGCTAAGAGAAGATTACAATTACGCAAAATCTCAACTATCTTTGCAACAATAGACATTGGTAAGTCACGATTCAACAGCTGATTTAACCTTCTTTAGATTTTTCTCAGCTTTTATGTTTCGTCATGTCATCAGAACTATTTGGTATGCTTTATTCACTACACCCGCAGAAGATCAAAATTTAGCTAAGAGACGATTACAATTATCCAACATCTCAACTATCTTTGCAACGATAGACGTTGGTAAGTACGTTTCAACAGCTGATTTAACCCTTTTCAGACTTTTCTCAGCTTTTTGTTTCGTCATGTTATCAGAACTATTAGGTGCGCTCTATTCACTACACCCACCTCTCAATAAAATAAGTCAAAATCTAAACACAGGAAGAGATAACGATCATGCTTTTGTGAGGGGATTTCCAAAGAGCTGACAAAGAAATGAAGTTTGTGTAAAGGGCTGTTATCATAAATATGTAGCAAACTAAAGACATTACGCAGAGCATCTAATGATAAATGGCAGAGAGTTAAACCCCTGTATGGGCCCCTGTACGGAAAATTGATGCAATATCAAGTGGCTGTTTACTGAATACCATGAAAATAAACCAGCGTTATGTCGAGATGAAATCTTACTTTGCAATCAAGTACATGTGCTTTTAAAAACGCAATTATAAACATTGTTAACTTCTTGATAGATTGGAGACGGCTAACGAATATATTGCATAAGAAAAGGAATACAGTTTTATTGTGTGACAAATTAAGACAGAGTGAGTCTTTTGCTCATTATTTTTACACACACATGCACACACACACACACACACACACACACACACACACACACACACACACACGCTCATAATACCATACTAAGAAAAGAGAAAGCGCTACCATACAAAAGTGTTATGATCTGTTAAAGGACGCAGCATCCACAGGCCGCCGGAAATAGTGTATCGCATACCGCATTGGGTGGTCAAAACTAGGCGTATGTAAAGAAAAAAGATTAAAAAAATCAACCAAAAATCAACCAAACAAACAAACAAAAAACCCTAACCTATCCTTATTGACAGCTCCAAACGAATCAAGTATTTGTTGCCATCATCATTAGTCACTCTGAGACCTTTAGTAATCTGTTGACCTGAAACGATACAATACTGCACTGTCCTTCGAAAAAAGACTCACAATGTAGAATGAACATCGATGATAGAGATGGTTTAAGGACCTTTATTAAACTAGAAGGAAAATCAGAGAGAGAGAGGGACAAAAGCAATATAAATAAATGATTCTTACATCGTAATGGTAGTAAGGACGGAAGTCATAAAACAAGTTCTGTGTATAGAAGACAACATTCAGCTGTTTCATTTGCAAATTTCACCTCGAGAGTACCCTAATATATTTAGAAAAAAAAAAACAGATTTCATAGCGATTGCTCCAGGTAAGAAAAAAAAGCAAAATAGGCTAGAAAGAAGCCTACACGCATCGCATGTGTGTGTGTGTGTGTGTGTGTGTGTGTGTGTGTGTGTGTGTGTATAGGAGTGTGTGTGTGTTTGTGTGTGTGCGTGCGTGTGCGTGCGAGCACAAATGTGTGTCTGTGATGGTGTACTTGTGTACAAGTGCGGAAATAAACATATTCTATGTATGTCTTATTTACTGCAGGCAGCAAATGACTTTGGGACTGTCTGTGTACTTGAAAAGCAAATTTGTCCACGAACGAATCCCTAATGGTCCCGATAAGTTGGTTACCTTTCTTTTTTTTTACACGACTTAAACTAAAACACCTATAAATGATACAATAACACACATACACACACACACGCACATACACTCACACACGTGCATGGGACAGAAATATAACTCATATCATAAACACGACTGTACTTTCAAATGTTAACACCCATGATGACGTTGTCTCTTCGATGAAGGAAGTTATCAATTTGAAATTTTCACTGACCTTGGGGGACACCCAACTTCTTCCGCCACTGCCAAGCCCCGTCCCAGCCCGCGTAGGCGGTTTCCCGGGACCCTGCGGCTACATCTCATCAGCTCCGACATTCAAACGACTCCACAACCCGCAGTACACACATTTTATATCCCCACGCGTTAATTAAGTTTACATGGTGCTAGACCCAATACTGGGCAGAAGTGTGTTATAGAAAAGAAAGTGCTCCCGTGATAGGACTGGAACGTGTGAAGATTTGAGGGGGTAAATTATGTATAGCTTTTATTGAGATTACCCATCGTTTAAAACCTTTGTTTTCCCTGATACCACGCAAAAACATTAGCATGGTATATAATGATGAATAGGCCTACATATCAAATTAAGTATGAGTACGCTTGCATGTTTATACTCATTATCATGCATACACACTACATTTATATCCATGGAAATAATTGCAGATATATTTCTCATTATAGGTGTATACGTACACGTGTATTTACATGTATTTGCAACAATAAGAAAACAAAGATGGCTCATACAAATATACAGCGGTAAGAGCGTGTGATGTAGTCGCTTCTTGGTATCAGTGCACTAACACTCAACCCTCGACATTCAAGGGTCATTCCATGGGGTTGGGTCTTCTCTAGATTTTCATGTTGTGTAGGGAATAAAAGTCATATTCTGCAAAATTTATCAAATAATTGTCCGTGGTTTGCAGTTATTCTTGGAGAGAAATGTGTGAAGAATTATTTGATGAAAAAAAAACAAGCCTGTGTACAAATGTATTTTGTCTATGACTGTTTCACTAATGATGTCCCATGGTTTTTTGTGGTTTATGTTGTGACATAAATATATGCCATTTTCATGGCAATGTAAAACAGGAATATACAACCTTTCAGCATTATGCCTATCATAATTAAGAGAGGCAAGGTGACTTCTACAAAGACTATAAGGCACATAAACATTTGTAACAAAATAAGAACACCAGAGCATCTTCAAGCAACCTCATACCTATGTTACAAACGATGTCCATGGCAATTTTTGTTGTAACATAGGTATAGCATGGTTTTACATACACTTCCAATCATAATATGATTAGAAACTTTATTTCTATAATGAGATTTATATTTCAGGAGTATTCTTATCCAAAAATTAGCATCAAAATCCTCCAAATAAACGAGAAAATATGGAACATATCACTGTACTTCAGTGCGATGTCCGGCCTCTTCGTGTAACGTAGGTAAGGAAAGATGCGTCTCGCGATAAAAAGAAGAGCTACTAACTTCAGCGATCGTATTCATGTCACTGGCAGTCCTCCCCCAATGGCAGAAAAACTACTCACAGCCAATATACACCTACCTGGACAGCACAAGATCTGTTTTTCTGCCGTTGTCCATGTAACGTAGGTACAGGAGTTTTAATGTTTCTGATGTCAATTGGTAAGCTTTTACGCTATTTTACGAAAATAATAACATTTGTCATATTCTGTAACTCTATTAGAGGAAAAAAAACGACATCTAAACCTCTGAACTGGCCAAAAATACCGTGGACGATGATACTGTAGTCCCACATACTGAGATATTTGTTACAGGTTCATGTTCATAATTTTGATTGCCAAATTTTCCGTCCATGCCGGTCTCTGCAAAAGGAGCATATATTCCTCTCTTAGAAAACCATACAAAAGTATATCAGTGTATCTTCACTGCAATATTAAATTGTTTTACCTCCCGATTATTGCGAATTTTTGGACCCTTTTGTCATTAGGTATCTACCAAGGTAGACGTGCTAGAGTTAGTATTAATCACTATATACTAGTTGGAAAACGTAGATGTCCAGACTGCATCTGAACTAGAGAAATAGAGTTTGCCTTATTTTGCTGGTGATATTGAGGGAACTAGGAGCTGTGAAATTCTTTCTCTTTAACAGATTTACTTCGAAAATGTCAATGTTTTCCTTCCAAGATTTCACTGACCTGTTAGATGCTCTGATGAAGTTGTTAACATTTCACAAGGATTCACCATTTCCATTCCATGTTCACCCACTGTGAAGTCTCAAAGCTAAAATGCCAGTGTCCTATTCAGTTTGGGTGGGTAGTGGGTAGGAAAGGCTTCAATAAAATTATGAACCCCAATCAAAATTGGACTATTATTGCTCTACACTATCATTCAAAAAGAGGGCGACAATTTCGATGGGGGATGAATATAAAATAGGGCCTAGTATTATTTTGGGAGTCTATTAAGGACCATAACCGTAAATGTAACCCTGACCCTAGCCCTAACCTTAGCTAGGACACTGGGGGCAGCGACCTGCCCTTCCTACAGTGTAGCTTGCATCTGAAAACAAGTTTTTAGCATAGAGTATGAAAATGATATTTTCCTATGTTTTATATGCTATATCATTAATATTTACATCATTTTAAGCATAACCCATTTTTTTTTCAATTTTGGTGGGAGGTACACATGGAACTCTAGCTAATGGGTATGCCAAGAGGTAGAAATGTAAGCAAAATTGTTAAAATTATTTAATTTCATTCATAAACACACAGATACATCAACAGGAATATATAGTCAACCCCGACAAAAATTTTCTTTTAATTTTTTTATTCTATTTCTCTTTACACCTTTTGTTCAGTTTTTTGATGAATCTGCCATGGCTCCTCCTCTACCACCGCTACGTGTTAAACTACATGAAAGAGTGAAAAGGACACATCCACAGCACTCCACAAACAGAGAGGAAGCCAACAAAGCAACACCCAAGAAGAGCGAATGTAACAAACTAGACAAGAAGAAAACTGCACAGAGGGAAAATGGACAGAAGAAAAACAAAAATCGAGGGCTAAATGGACATTGGACAAAAGAGCAGAAATTAATTTCAAACAAAGAACATGGAAAAGACAAGAAGACTTGTCTGATTTCTCTTTATTAGTTTTCTTAGTTAGTTGCCAACTAGTTGATGATGTTGTTAGTGTATATTAGGTCAAATTGTGTAAAGCTTCACTTTCTTCTTCTTCTTCTGATTAAGTCTGCCTTCTTTCATATCAGAGTTACAAAGAATTGAAGTCTGTGTAACATAGGTATTGTTCCACAGGTGTGCAGTAGATATAATTCCAAAGAACTGTTACAATAGTGTTATTTGTGGGAACATACATAAAGTCTATATGTGTAGGTTTTAACATCTCACACCACAATAAAGGAAATCAGTTGATATGTCATAGTGTACCTATGTTACAAAGACATACTGTCCGTGTAACATAGGTAGTACACCGTGGGCGAGGTTGTTGTCTGAAAACCCCTGATTATAACAATAAAATCATGTTTTCACTTGAATACCCATACAAATCACTTGCTTCAATTGTGGTGCTTTTAAGAATATTGTCATTGTATCACTCTTGATGAAAAAGTTAAACCTTTGATTGAAATTGTTAATGGTTTGTAGAAAAAAACATGTTAATAAAAGTGGCTTGCAGTTGACATCAGAACATACAATCTTACTAATAATGATCTCAGTCGCCTGTTACATAACATGTTGATGTGCTATGGACGAAAAAAACGTGGATGTGTTCATTGTTATCATTTCAGAACACAAAATGATGAAGGATGTCAACAAATGAAGTCCGTGTAACATAGGTATTTTGCCATACCTGTTTACCCATGCTGACTGAAAGTGTGCGAAGTAATAAACAGATTTCTAGTGGAATATGTTGAAGAATGGGAGTAACAAATCAGGGGGAAAAAGGAAATTTCAATTTACCCAACTTGAATTTTCAACTTGTATGTCACAATTTCAGTCCCAACCCCATGGAATTGCCCTCAACCCTCAACACTAAACACCAGCGACTGATTGACATTTGGATCTAAGTCTCTATAGGAAGTTGTTGTTTTGCTTTTAAGAAATTACGAAGATCATCTTAATGACAGCATGCGCATATTGGTCGAGTTGTTATTTATACTTATACCTTCATCGTTCGCTGGAAAGATATGTCATTGAAATGAACTGAATCTTAAAAAATGTTACATGTTTTATTACACATTATCCACTGTACGTAACACCGAAATAGTGTCCTGTCACACCATGTCATAGGCAGTATATGTATAACGAAGTAAAAGTATGAAGTGGTGCACTCGCTTTGATATATACAAGGAGCTTGATTGGGAAATACCATTACACCAGTTTAAAGTGTATAACGTGTGCTTTTAACATCTCTCCATCAGCTATGTAAGGTTTAAAGGTTGCCCAGAATGCAATAACGTTTTGAAAACGCGATCACAAATTTTACGTGGCAGTAATAAGATTAGCTAAGACACCTGAAAACTAACAAATGTATACAATTGCCTATTTTATGTCTAACCCCTTGCATAGTCAAAAATGAGTAAACTGGATTGTTTGTTGACAAATCCCATTTTGCTCCTTTTGCGGTTTTGCGTGAAAATTAAAACCGCGCATATCAAATGCATGGTTGTGCATCAAATTTATGTGCCATCTAGCAAATACATGGGCCATTTACACTGTGTTTGCAGCTATTCACGTATGAACAAAATTTCAAGGTTTTCTTCAATATCATTGTATGTATAATATCTTCCCGTGGTAATTCCCTCTGATGGCACCATGAGTATATAATGTCGAAATACATTATGAAACATCAAGATTGTTCTTAGAACATACATCTATAGCTAGCCTGCAAGTTTCACTTGCACGTTAGTTAGCCTGCTTCCTATTCGGTTGTTGGTCTGTGTTGTAGAGGCAGTTCTGATCTGGGTTTCATTAAATTCAGGACTTTTGATGATTCATCTTTCCACAGAACTAGTTCATGCTGGAGTGGAATGTATTCCTTTGATTCTATAAACAGGGCGGCAGCGTGGATGATCACAATTTCCCTCCGTTGATGACATCAATGTGTTAGCTTTCAGCGATTTTTAAGGACTGGCGACAATTACCTAGCTACTTAATCAACGCAAGATTGCAAATACTTTGGAAGGCCTCCAAATTATGTAGACCGCTTTCACACAGTACTTTGGAAGGCCTCCATATATTATGTAGATCGCTTTCACGCAGTCGAGCCACCGAAAACATTCGATATTCTCTGCCGTGAATCGCTCAATTTTGATGAAAATTCACCTCACTCTTCTCTTCGCATAAATTTTCCTTTTAAACAAACTTAATGAATGCGATGGTTTATGAAGTGTACGGACGGAAATGCATGCGTGGGACTACGCACGAACCTTGAGGTTTCCTTAACGGAACCATCTGAAGGAAATGCATACTTTCCAACTTGTAAGTGTGTGGTTAAAGCGAAGGTGAACGATTTCAATGACACAATCAAAGTGCAACTATATTTCATCCGACAATTCCAGTGAAACGGAGAGAAAGAAATCAAAGACCAGTCCGTATCACTGATGATCAAATTTCCGTTCAATGCTTAACATGAGTGTTATGAGATGGTCTGAGTAGAACTGCTCACTCTAGATACGATTTGGAAACACAAGATATCGGCGTATAAGTGATTCGCATTACAAGTTACTACTACAGCCTACAGTTTTATCTTTAATTTATATGTACCTTAACCTTTGTCCATAATTGAAAGCCATTTCTCGCACAAGTTTGAGGAAGTGCAATAAAGGCGTCATTGTTGGCGGGTTGCTGAACAGATTCATATAGACGAGGGAAAAAATGTTTTAAGAAATATGTATATGTATGTAGGAAAAAAAAATCAATTGTTCCAGTTCAGACGTGAGTGCATTCCAAGTTCGTTCTGTCGTGACGGTTCCATAAACTAAGGGAGTCCCCTTTGCTTCTGCCGATGGTATGATTGTGTATCTACCCTTCGATTCGATTGTCTTCCGAGCAGACATTTTTCTCGGATCGTGGATCAATATGAACGGGTGTTTTTTTCCCTATTAGTCTCTTTCTTTTTTTCCTTCCCAAAATGTGTGTACCAGTCTGCCAGTTACTTTATGAAGCCGTCTCATTCATGAACAGACAGGGTTAAGGGGGGGGGGGGGAGAGAGAGAGAGAGAGAGAGATCTTAGCAGGGAATGGCATTCATAATTGTCTGTCTTAAGAAGTTTCCACAACAGAAGTCGAATTCCAAAAGGCGCCTGGATTCCCTTTTAATTGTTTAAAAAGAGTTGCTTTTGGTGGGGTACGAACTCTATGATGTCAGACATGACGCTAAAAGTGCGCATAAAGTTGAAATTGCGACGGGGCTCATGTCGCAGTTGCGTGCACTCTGATTCGGGCAATTCATACAATGCAGACTACTGACTGGCCAGCTGGCCAGCGAATATAAAACACTAATTTTATTGTACAAAATAAATATGGTGAATGATGATCCTTTTCGGCAAACTTCTATGGCTTTGTTGTAAGAACGTATAAAATCCTGGTGTGGCAGGCACTCTGAGCCCATTATGTAAATGTAAATGCACATCCCTCCTGTGTTTGTCACTGACATCTGTCCTCGCAAGCACAGACTTTACAGGCGATATTAACCCTATAAAGCCCAAGCCTACCAGATTTTCATTCGCCCTTAATCCAATTTTAACCAAATTTGGTAACTTTTCCTAAAATCTTGTTCCGAACATTTCGATATATAATTCAGCTATATTTGATATTGCTGGTTGCCATGGCAACCATATACTGACAACCATGTCCGTCAGATTTTGCGTATTTTTCTGTTCCAATTCCAATTATCAATATTATAATATATGAAATGGGCGTTTCTTGGCTGAAATTTGCTGAAGAAGCAAAAATGAAATGTCAGACGCAGAAGGGTATACAAAAAAAAAAACCGCATACATGTCAACTTGCTTCTCATGGGGTCAAAATATAGATGTTGCAGTTTTGGTAAATTTTCATTGGATATCCCTTTTTTCACTCGCCTTTGAATTAAATGAAAATTTGATGGTCCTTTTCAACTTGGAGCTTTTGACATTCATTTCTAAGGCAATAATGATGCGGCTGCGTAATATCCGACCACCCCCAGCAGGCACTGTTGCAGCCACTATAGCTCCTTAATATTTTATTCACCTTGACGTTGGATGAAGGCATTTATTAAAAAAGAGGTCAACCTTAATCGAAATGAAGTAAGCAAATTCAAATCAAAATATGGAGTAGAACCAATCGGAACCAGTGGCAACATGACCACCCTCGAATCGCGCAAACAGCGAGGTGTATGGTAGGAACTCAGCAATAGTGGAGGTTACCAAGTATAGGGCCTACTCTCTGACGGTCGTTGACGGAGAAGCATGTCTTACTAAATGTACCTACAACCTGCAGTATCAAACAGTAGCTTGTCCCCTATCTCTCTGCCTGGTACCATCCCTACTCACCGATACGGCTGTGATTCAAGAGGTATGTGTGAGCGTGTGGGGCAGCAAAGGCCCCGTTTGACGGCGGCAACTGCTGTCAGTTTATCCCGAAACCTCCTTTGACTCATCGGGAGCATGCGCCTTCAGCTGTCCGCGTCTTGCGTAATCCATACAAACCCTAGTCAGAAGCTTTGACAATACACTCACTCAGACCATAGTTCAATACACTTTACATGCCAACACACTATAACAATCACATTTTGTTTACATTATTATATCATAGTGAATGCCGTTATATCACAAAGTAAACACAAGACCCGTCTTTGCTTACCTGTCTGACGAACAAGTCTCTGTGTCACTGCCTAGTTCCGACGATAATTATATTCCAAGTATTGACAACCGAATCACCTTTCATGCTATTCCGTTTAGATTACAAATTTCCGTTCTATGCGTTTCCACATGATTCCTTCTGTGATTTACTGAATGCAGGGCATTTCTAACAAGTGAATACACTCATAGTCAAACTTCGAACTGACACAAGCGAGGTGAGCGCGTGCACAATTATATCGATCCGGTCCAGCAGACGAGGTTATGATTAATTACGGAGCGGGAAGGCGAAAAAAGGGTTAAAAGCCACAAAAGTTGTAACCACAGTTTTTGTCTTCTTAGCGGGGGGTTGAGGGTGGGGGTGGAGTAGGAAAGGACAACCAGGCGCCTACCTATTCATGTGAAACCGTGACACGTGTACATAAGGCACTCGTGTCTTTCGAGCTCAGCAGCTTTTCGTAGCTCGGTGCAAAACCGAATTGCTACGTAATGATCATTTCGAGAATGTTGTCCGGCTGCTGATGTGCTCATGTGGATTGCTGCAGGTTGACCGAGCGAGTGAAGACGGCACTGTGACAGCCTGGTCCATCAATGCTCAGCGTGGCGCGAGCGTACGGGAGATTCTATTTGGGTCTGTATGATCACCTGAAACAGGACGTATGTCACGGGTTAACATATACGCACCGGATGTCGACATGGGAGTCACCATCGGATTGGCAGGTGCGTCGTCAAACGATGGTCACCAGTATTCACAAAAATTGTCCAGCTGACCAACCGTCCGGTGGTATGTTCTCTCAGCGAGCTTTAGTCATCCCAGCCATGTACAGCCTGAGAAACTCCCAAATTTTGCACAAACTCTGTTTTGCAGGAAGAGATCGACGTCCCTTGGTCGTGAGGGAGACCGATCTGTAGCAGAATAAGCAAATGTTGAGCCAACATGGACCTCTGAGTCACGCACAAGTGAAGATAACCGTAATTTGCTCGAAGCTGGTGGCAAATGGTGACTCCGACTAAACTTCCAGTGCCAAACACGAGATCTCCAGTACTACCGCACCGCACGCAACACACGCTGCTGTCTGGCTCACCTTGTTATAGAAAATGTGGCATTTAGTTACATTTCCAGATTTTCTCCCCTGGCAGGAGAGTAGACAGCAGCAACAAGGGGTACCAGCTCGAGTCCACTATTCACCAGCGCATCGGGGTTAGCCACGCCACCGCGGTGAGGAATTACGTCGCTACGTGCTCCCGCTGCCGATAGGGGCTCGATGGCTGCCAAAAAACCCTACCCCCAATCAACTGCCGATCCAGCGCCGCTGTCGCACTCGTCACTCTCAATAACAGGCCGTTCCGCCATTTGATTCCCATATCCGACAGGCAGCGAGTCGAGACGGCGTAATGTGTGCCGTTTTGTATGCCCCTCCAGAATAGTCACTTAATTGCATTGTGAAATATTACGCCGGAATGCTGATGCCAATTTACCTCGGATTAAAAAGAGAAAAGGGAAAAATCGTATATGCATAGGACTGAATAGGAAAACATGGCAATGATTTCGGGCACGCCTTGCGTAAAAGTAAACATCGCCCAAGTAAAAACTGCGTAGCTTCAAAAAATGGAATATTACTCCTTCTAGACAGTGATCTTATAAACTTGCCTTGGCAAGAGTTCGCAATTAAAGGACATAGGCCTACGGAAGATTAATAAAGCAGATTCATGTTAACTGCATAGGCATTTATACTGTCGTACACATATGAGTACACCTGTACAGTAATGTCCACAGAAAGAGCTATACATCCACAGTTAAAATATCCGCGTTAACACTTTACTCACCTTTCACACACACACACACACACAACAACAACAACAACAACAACAACAACAACAACAACAACAACAACAACCGTTCACATATACACTATGTATCCATGTGTGGTATATGTGTAGGTTTGAATGTTCGTTCGTGTTTGTTTGGTACGATGAAAACTGAAGTTGCGCAGATGATGAACAGGTGGAGGAAACATGGATTGGCTATGGTCACTCAAACTCCTGGCCCACCTGATGTGAACAATTGCCAAGCATCGCTTGCCCGCAAACCAGTTCTGGCTGTGACCAGAGCATAAACCTATTAAAAATGGAGTACAGTATATCCCCGTAACCTTCCGCAAAAGCCCCCATTCCACGGACCATCGGAGGCTCATCTGATCCCCCCGATGCAAAAACTTCGGCGTTCCGATGAGTTCCGATGAAATCTGATCCGACAAGCTCCAGAGACTGGCACCAAGGTTCACTGAGGGTGATACCAACGCTAGAAGAGCCCCAAAAGCAAGACTCAAGTTAACCTGTCCGATGACTGTTTAATCGTCGGAAATTCTACAGAATGTCATAGGTCGACGGCTGGTACACGTCCGATAGTTGCACGACACAATTATTAACACACATGGCATCGAGGCAACACTTATCTGACGCTGACAGGACTTGGCGACTGGAAATGGCGTCCGACTGGAAATGGCGTCCGACGGCGAACTAAGCTCTGAGCTTAGTTCCTTTATCGGACGATCTTGCCTCATCGGATCACGCCCGATATGTCTGACATTGACCAGATAGTCGACCAACACAGGTTGGATTCATCAGACTGCGGTTCGATACACTTCGGTGGGTGGCAGGAAGCAAAACACTTTGCTTCCGACGAGTGACCCCCCCCCCAAAAAAAAATGAAAAAAAAAAACCTATGTGGAAGGGGGTATAAGGTGGACATCCGACCTAGTCTTTAAGATTGATTAGTTATCTGAAAGAGAAAAAAATATCGAAAAATCTGATGCAAAATTAAGAACTAGTCTTATTCATCAAGGATGATTTCTTCAGTGTTTCCACTGGTCTTTCAAACGGTCAAGGTTATCTACACTTGGTCAATTAAGAAAACGAAGTGTGGTAGGGAACACATCTTCAAGAATGTACACACAGGGCAGGAATTCGAACTCTACACCTCCTTTTCTGATTCCAAGAGACCTCAACAGGTGCTGATGATGTCTATTTATATCAAGTCAATACATGAGATCCCGTTCAAAAAAATGCAAAAATTTAGATTTCGAAACTTTTTTTTTTTAATTTAAGGCATAATCTGTATGATCCTTGTACCTTCATATTTGTTTCATTTGACTGTACCCTTTGAAGTCATCATAAACTCGGAGTGTCTTTTCACTCACACCCACACGAACAGATCAGCTTTACACCAACAACAGATCAAATATTCTTGCAACATTGATTTCGCATGCGTGGAATACGCATTTTGAATATGTTATGATGAATGTCCTCTTCGAATTCACATCACTTCATGTCGGTGATTTCGTCCATAACTTTGTTGGATATTTCATTGCGAACACAACGTGCATGTTAATGCTCTAGTATTAGGGCCTACACAGTAGATCAGCGATCAAATCCACAAGGTCGTTTTGCATTTCCCGTACACCGCATATTTCTCGAGGCACCTAATCGAATTACTAACAAACTCATTGTCAATTTCCCCAAGTTTTACTTTTATGACATTTTAATCATCCACAGACCGCCTATCAATCATGATTTTAGCCAGTTATCTATGCAGTAAATGCTTCATTTTCGACCTATGTTTTATTGAATCAGGTCACTCAAGAACATAAATCTGATGAGGTATACTCTGTGATAATGGAACCTTCCCATAACTATTTTATTCCTGTACTGACGTTATAGGCAGGGACCTAGCTATGGAATGACCGTTTTAAAGGAATTTGTATGCATACATACGTAAACGCGCATACATTTTTACATAGTCGTATACGCACGCGCTTGCATACCTACCTACCTACCTACCTACCCACATACATACATACATACATGCACACATTATAATTCCGCATACGTGAAAGAGCACAAATATGCATAAACATATACGACTACACTAATATTTTTAAGAAAACGCACGCGTGTAGGACTACTAGTATGTGTGTATGCTTGTTTTTGTGTTTGTACTCGCGACCTATTTTGTGATCGCATTAGATATTGTCACATGTGATTCTTCTTCAAATGTTTGTCAAAGATTACCATTGGATATAGGAAATGGAAAGAAAAAAAAATCGACGAGGGCAGCTGAAGTTCAGCTTGGTGCAATAAAGTCACATCCCACGCAATTTCTCCTCCAAAGGGTCAAAGGAAATAAGTAACGTTGTGTACACATTTCGCATGTAGCTCAAATCACTCAACTGAAACACAAGCGCCTGCATATCATGTTACTGGTATTGCATTCACAACACAGTGTACTATGAAAGCTGTCATCCCCCTTTTTAAAAAACAAGCTGACATTTTAACCTAAGTGAAATGTGAGAGAAGAGTGAAGCACTTTCATTTTCACTTTTGGGCTTTGACTTTAAATAACCCATCGTTTACTGGAACCGATTGTAACATCCAAAAAGTGATTCTTTATGGTACAAAAATACAGGGGTTTTTTGTGTTTTTTTTTAAATAAAAGACAACAGGTTAAGCCAGCAGCAAAAGTACACTAGTTGATCATTACCAGTACGTGAGCACAACTTAAAAAAAAGTTCTATAGGATTATCGGAGGGCGGACTTTCCAAAGACCAATATTGAATCCAATAATGGAGGGTTGTTAGAGTGAAGATGTTACTTACCCCAAAGCATGAGAACGTCATGTGATGATGTACAATAATGAAGTGATATAATGTCTTCTGTTTGTAGGAATATGGGATATTGTATCAATCCACTTTTATTGCTTTTACGTGCCGCAATAAAACACAAGAACTTTAAAGTAGGATATGATTAAATGAACTGAATATGTTTACATAACGGTGAAAATCAGATGTAGATGTACAGCTGAACCAAAACTAAAAAGCAAACATATTGTTAGGCGTGCCCGATGCAAGTTGTGCTTTTTAGTGTCACGCCTCCTTCCATGTTCATAAATTTTCATTGTATATAGATTTAATTGTAATGATTTGGTATGAAGGAAATAAATGTTACTTTGAACTTTGAACACTGAACCCATTGATTTCGAGAACCAAGTTGATCCCTTGCAAAGACTACCAAGATTGTTAATCTCTAAGGGAACGGACTGAAAATCCACAATGTATTAGAAAACAGTCTGACATGAGTTTTCATTTTTACCAAGAAGGATTACATTTTAAGAGCAAGGGTCTCAGTCATGTGACCAGCTTTTACATCTAAACTTTATCAGTACTCACATAAGCAACCTACTTTATTGAAATGGTGAATATGATCTTCTCGATTAAAGGTCCTGTTTACCTTTGGGAACAGTGATTCAAAAAAATTGTCAAGATATGGCATTTAATGCATATGTGTAGGTCTGTTGTACCACAAAACATCCTGTCATATAAAAGTTTCGCGACAATGCCTAAAATATAAGGAGATATCTGTATTTTTCTCAATAAACCTTAACTGTAGACGGTTTAGTCTTTAAATATCTTGTTATAACTATTGTTCACATTTTGTATATCTAATAATACTTAATATCGATTTTACCGATTCAGATTTTTACAGTGGTTATTTCTATCTGTTTCTATCCCTAACTCACATCTCAGAACTATTTTAAAGCACTAATGCTGGGTTTTTGTTTTATCTGCAAATGATAAATTATGCCTTTAAGGAGATAAGATAGCATTATAAAGTTAATTGTTGCGCGAATTTTCTTGGCTTCTGTTTTAAGTGTGTGCAAAATGAATCATGTTTTGACAGATTCTAAACGTAACGTTGATGTCATTAACATATTCTGTACTTGCCTTACATAGCATTCCATTATAGGTGAAATCATGAATTGAAAGTCAAATGTACAATGCCCTGGCAACCACATCCTTCGGGGTGTATGGTTTGCACGGGATGGACGAAATATTTTCAGCCACAAGAATAACGTTCAAACTACTTTCACTTTCGTTGCACCGAGTCTTTGAATTGTTCAGAAACCATCTCTCGTCTCATTATCGGATAGTTAGTCATGATCTGCGGAAGAACAGTATCAGGACTGAAGTATGTGCCGTGCTTGAATAAATGAATGAAATGAAATGAAATCCGTAATTGTGTCATCGGTAAATAGGAGATCGCAGAAACAAAGAAACAAACGGCCACTAGAAATATCAATAAAAATCAATATTTTGGGTACCATGACATGTCAGAATCGCATTACTTTATTCTCCTTTTGAAACGGCTCATCAGATGTATTATCTTTGTTTATAAATGTTTGTGCATTTCTTGTGTCCTTTTCACTTGTGATGTAACATTGTATTGTGTTTTGTTATACTTAACTGCCTACCACAGGTATAGTAAGCTAGGAATGTTCACATGCTTTAATCTTAAAGAAATAAAGTACGGTATACATATATATATATATATATATATATATATATATATATATGAAGAGTTTGTTCGGAAAAGCTGATAAGTCCATTTTTGAGGATTTTGAAGTCCGGTCTCTGTCATAAAGTACAAAATATACATTTTAAATTATATATTGGTCACTACATATAAATGTAGAATTGTGAAGTTATTGTCAAAAGAAGCAAATCTTTTCTTATCATTCTCTTTATTTTCCTTGACCTTTAATCGCAAATATCTCCATTTGGCAAATATGGACTTATCGGTTTTTGCGAACAAACTCTTCGTATATATATATATATATATATATATATATATATATATAAGGAGAGATAAATGGACGAATAGACATACATAGATGTATACAGAAAGAGAACGAGAGTAAAAGATATGAAGGAATAGACAGGAAGATAGAAAGATAGAAAGATGATAGATAGATAGATAGATAGATAGATAGATAGATAGATAGATAGGCAGAGATAGACGAGAAAGAAAACAAGAGGCAAATAGATACAAATGCATAGAAAAGATACACAGAGAAAAAGAGGAGAGAGAGAGAAAGAAAGAAGAGAGAGAGAGAGAGAGAGAGAGAGAGAGAGAGATAGGAAGAGGGACCGGGGAGAGAAAAATTTCCCTGGAGGCAGACCTCGTACACTTCCTGTACGTGGGTTGTCCAGGCAGTTTATGTCAATGACCGCAGGACGGTATCAATCGTGTATGTATATGGATAGCAAGCAAGCCGCCAGAAGAAACTTGAACGTGATATTTCTGCCTTGGGATAGGCAATTTTCCTCCCACCTACCGGCACAAATTCGCGACTTGTCATACTGGAAGAGTGCGTGCCTGCGTCGCCCACGCCCCATTAGCAAACCCGGGGCTGCTTTTCGATAAAATTGTGTTACAAGCGAAGTCGATATGTACGGAGAAGCCTCTTTTTTTCCTCACCATCTTCCTTATTCTATGTCTTTAAAAAGCCTCTGATCGGAGTAAACATCTTGATTTCTGGTGTTTCTGACAGAACATAAAAGCGGGACAGGAGTTCTTTTGACACCATGGAAGTGATACCAATGTATATGAAAAAAAAAAGAAATTAAGAGCAACAGTATGGTACTGTATTCCTGCGCCAACACATATCTGGCTGGTCTACCCTATGAAATCTCTCCCCATAAACAGCACGAAATCAATTTAATCAACAGCACAAAACACGGCACATGAAACTGGACAATCCGTTTTGAGATTCGATTAATTCTTTGGGGATTTCGCAGCTGGCGTATATAACTATTTTAAAGAAAGTAGAATATGGTGCCTGAAATTCGGAGAAAAGTCATCCCACGAGAATAATTCTCCAGGATAATTCTATGGTGTCGTGGTGAGGTGTTCTTGTAGGCGGCTTAGGTGATGAAAACACTAGTCTATTATTAAATAGTGGCGTAGGTATTCACAGTATGATCGTTCGTGGGTAGAAAATTTCAAATAAAAGAATAGTTCACATTTGATCTTATCAATTGAGGTATTCATTAAATGTGTAAGCTTTTATGGTGATCAGAGAGAGAGAGAGTTAATGAATTAATACGGATAGAAAGGATAGAAAACAATCTTATATATCATTAAGTAATAAGATGTAGAGACAAAATATGAAGTTAATGTATATAGATGAGTGAAACAGAGTCATGGCGCAAAAGAGGGGGAAAAAGAGAGCAGCGTACAGCTGCTTTCTAAAGTATTTTTGTCATTCATACGTTTGCAGTTGATTTCCAAATATTTGTTTTCACCCGCAGACAATTTAGCAAGTCCCACGAATATGGGCGCGTTAAGAAAGTGGGCACTATCATAACAAATTGTGCAATAAAAAAAGTCAGGATAGGATGGCTTCGTAAATTAGAGCCGAAACAATTCAGGGAAATATGCAGTGCTAAAAATTAGCTAAGACAGTGCTGAACGATCGAAACTGTTAAGGTACAAAGTCGCTTGAAAGTCGTGAAAACTTTGACCTATTTCAGACAGTCGAGTCATGCTAATCTCGTTGCTGTTGTTTCAGCATGTCAAGGGTCAAAGGCCATCCCTTTGTTCGTGTGAGCTGATAATACATCGCCTGTTTGCATTTTGTGTTTAAATAATTATTTATTCAATCAGTAATCACGTTAAAGGTGCATTGAAATTGTGTCATATAGTTATCGTTCAACTTTGTGGAAGTGAGTGATGTGAGACGAAATTACTTTGTAACATGAGATATCATTGTATCATCATATCATAATTGTATATTGCCATGATTATGTACGATTATATAAAATGATCTAGTAATCTGACTCTCTCCTTCTATATACATAATATGATGTAATATAACAGAGCAATACTTTATCATATCATATCATAATATATATTCTAATATGATATAATATAATATAATATAACATAAAATGATGTAATATGATATGATATGATATAATATGATATAATATAATATAATATAATATAATATAATATAATATAATATAATATAATATAATATAATATAAAATGATATAAGATATGATGTAATATGATATGATATGATATAATATAATATAATATAATGTAATGTAATATGATGATATATCGTATTATATTGTATTATATTTTATCATAAAATTATTATGTTATGTTATGTTATATTATATAGATTCCACATATTTAATAGATATGTGTGTGTGTGTGCGTGTGATTTTTTTAGTGGAGAAAAAGGCCTGTAGTAATCATATGCCAATGATTTAGTTAGTAGTGATTCACAGTGATTTGACTTGACGTTGCTTGAATGCTGGAATTCATCCAAAGTCCCTCAAAGGCACTATTTTCAGCTGACTCATTGTGACCAAATCAAACTACTGTCAACTTCAAAGGGGGTGCATTTGCACCTTACTCGTGTTGATTTGAGTCTGAAAAAGTGGTCTGGACTCCAGTCGTCATGTGCTTCAAAGGAACCGCTCTTCTTATTTTTTCTCTGCTTTTCAAAACGCCTTCATATTCTCCCAGTTCATTTACATTTTGAGTAGATAGTTAAAATGGATCGGTCCCCAAAGTTATATTTGCAACTTTTCTTATCGATAAAAGGCCTCAGAACTCCGCGCGTGTTTTACTTGTTTGGAAAATATGGTAGTGATATGAGGCACGGCACAAATGATATAATATGGTAGCCCACCAAAGAAATTAAGTGATCAGTGTTAATAACAGTGATGGTGATAATAATAGTAATGTTTCGATTATGATGGTAATATTACTCATCATCATCGTAATTACATGCGAATAAAATGATAGAGATATAACAGAAATATTTATTAGATCGCAAGAATTAAAACGCTGCTTAAATACTGAATACAGAGAATTCAATATAAACTCTCAAACGGTTTCAAGTTTCAAGTTTATTAACTCAATCACCCCACGTGGGTATGTGAGTTTAGTGCATTTAGGTTTATGGGTTAAAAGTTACCTTTTAAGTTCAGGAGGAGCAGGGAGAACTTGCTATATGAGGAGAGGATGGAGACGGTATAAGTTTGTATGTTCTTCTTTTGTTACAGGGATGGTACACTATTGGTGGGGATGAGAATTGGTCTTTTAAGTTTTTGCAAGATATCAAGAAAACACTTGAATGAAATAGTACATATAGCATACCCTTTGAAGAGGAATTCAAAGTCTATTTGATGAAAATCAGGTTTGGAAGGACTGAAACAGCCAAAAACAAAGTAAAACAAAGCGATCGTAATAAAGTGTGGGTCCAACACTTTATTAGAATCCCTCCGTTTTGGATATCTCAGCCATTTCAAAACCAATTTTCATCAAATAAACGTTGGACTCCTCATGGAATTACATGCTCATTCATATTTCATAAGAGGTTTCTCATTATCTCACAAAAATGTTAGAAACCTGAAATTAGGTCTCAACCAAAACTATATGATCCCTTTAAACACAGTTTCTCACCGCTTCTTTTCTTTTCTGTAATTGCGTTACTGTTGCCATTTCTACTTGTTATATTGTTACATGAAAATGTATTATTACACTGTATCTCAGTTATTTGTAACAGAATAATTTTCTTATGTTGTATAGTAATACTGAAGTGAATTGATGTGTCTTTTATTATTTGATTGGAAGTGAATAAATATCACTTTCAAAATATAATGTGTGAATGAGTGCGTATGACAGAAGGAAATGTTGGTGCATGGGTTGTAAACGACTCGTCCACCCCCCCCCCCCCACCTCGACCAACTTTACTGATGAGTCGATGACCCCGTATGAGTGGGACACGTTCTTTTTTTCCAGGGCTATGAGGGGTTCGTTCTTTTTTGATTCAAGCTTATCATACTTATTGTCTTTCTCTAAGGCATATTGAATTTCACTCGGAAACGAGAATCGTAGACTATCACCTTCCTTCATTAAAGGATCGCCATTCACCTTATTTGCTCAGTACTTCACTGAAAAGAAAACGCAACTCGACCGATTAATTCGAGAGTGTCTTTGCTCCCTAAATATCGTAATTACAAGACCTTATAGGCTATCGGGTCACTGTTTTTATACATGGATCAGATGCAATGCCATCGCGCGTGGGAGTTGTGTACATGACTGAGCGTTACTTCAGAGGGTTGTCCATTGCCACTTGACCTTTAGGCAAACCTTCGAAATCAGCCATTGCACAATTCATTGACATTGCGATTTGAGAGGAAATGTCCGCACCATCCCTCAAAATCTCGGCTTGCAAAATCATTTGGTAGAAATTGGGTGTGCAGGCTGAGTCACAGAAAGAATGTTGTATATCAATTCTGAAAACAACAACAACAACAACAACAACAACAACAACAACAACAACAATACCAACAAACTTCTTTGATAATTATACAACCCTCTATAATATTCGTCATGGTTAACCATGACGAATATTATAGAGGGTTGTATCCTGAGAAATCCTAGGACATTCCATAATTGTGTCTGAAATCTTATTCAAACAGATCCGTCACACTCATTTCGTTTGTTTGATGACGATTTAGAGTTGAAAATGAATTAATATCAAAACAGACTTTCAGTAATTTTAAAGTCATAATTGTATTAAATAAAATGAATATTACCTTAACACACGAAGATAGCGGAATGTGATAGGAAGTTAACGAATATACATGAATTAAAGCTACAATGTCTATGTAAAATCACAGTTCCAGTTCTATGGGTCCACAACTATTATTTCTATTATTTTTTTCTATCCCCTGCCCCCCTTTTCCTCCTCTAATCGAGGCATCCACCCTCGTCGAGTAAAGGCATAAAGAGCAATTCAAATTCTATTTAATGAAATTTGCTTTTGAAATGGATGAGATATCCAAAATAAAGCTATCCTATTGCGGTACCCACCTTTTATTAGGATCTCTTTGTGTTACTTTGCTTTAAGATATCTCAGCCATTTCCAAACCGACTTTCATTAAGTAAACTTTAAATTCCTCTTAGAATTGTATGCTTTTTTAAATGTCATAAAGTGGTTTCCAAGTATTTCGCAAAAAGTTAAAAGCTGAATTGTCACCTCAACCAATACTATACCATCCCTTTAAGGTGGTGGACCAGGTCTCCAGCATTACCGTGCTCCAGGGAGATAGTTACTAAAGCTTATGGTGTGACGTATGCTGCTACTTTTAGCAATTTTACTCTGCTTAATTGCAAAACCAAATGTTCTTGACGTTTTCAATGCGATTGCACTTTACTACATTATCTCGTATTTTGCTATTCTTTACTGGATATGTGCCAAAAAGCCATCATATTGTCAAATGTAGAAGTAAACTGTCCACAAATTAACATTGTAACTGAATATAACAAAGCAATAAGTTAGAGGCTCTCACGCCGCACGGCTGCATGACATAATTTCAATTAGGGCCTAATAGTCCCCTTTCCCAACTACGCCATCTGAACTTTGAATCTTAATAATTCCCCCTGAATTATTCTCCTCCACCAATTATCGGCATTAGGAGGGCTATATGATGTCAATCAAACTCAATTATGTAACAATGACTGAGCATATAAGTTACTTTATCATTGTGCATATTCAAATTTAGATATATTTTTGCGCTGTTTTTGTTGTTGTTTTTTTCTGGTTAGAGGAACAAGTGCTATTCATCCCACCTATATACTCAATGCATTAGAATACTTGACATGCACTTTGCATGTATCAGTTGCTGCTAAGTTGGGAATGTTTTTTTGATTATCGAGAAAAGTCTTTGTTAGAAAGTGTGCAAAAGGTTTGAGTATGTCAGTAAACTGATCTATCTCTCGACACGCATGGATTGCATTCGGTATACGTATATCCTAGTCCTACCAGTAGCTACCTCTGGACCTGCCCAGACAAGCTTTAAACGATTTCCTCTCGTAGAAATAGCAAATGATTTCGAATAGCATCGTGCCTAGAACTGCTTTCCTCTTAACGGCCGCTTACCTGAATCCACACTGTTTTCACTGCAGTTATACCCGCTCACTTAACTACTATATTATTATTATCACGATGCTCTCCACTTCCATTTTAACATTGCTCCTTTAGTTTGAAACTGGGTAGCACTCATGACCTGCTACGGTATACTAGCTAAGACGTGCTCAGTTTGTATGTGTTTTGTTTTATGTGAAAACTGTAAAAGCTTAAATGGCCGTGTGATGACGACACTAAGATTGACATTTTGAAATGACATCACTGATATAGAGTGAATGGTAGTACCGGTCATAAAGAGTAGGAGTTGTGGGGAACGTACATCACGGGACCTTGTCACGAAATCGCGTTTACTGCATCGAATGTGCATACAAAGGGGAACGCGCGTTTGTGTTTAGCTCTAGTCTTACACTATGACCAAATATGGAATGCAGTCCGTGTATTTGCTCTTTGTTGAACTATGAAGGAGTAAATATATTTCCGTTATGGCATTGATTGCATTAATACCAAACCGGCCATGTGTGCCATTGTCCACCACTCCCCACAGCTACGCCATAACGAGCTCACTCACTCCGCCATCCTGTATACGCGTTAGCACCGGCGCGGCGTCTGTCGAGAAAGGGGGGAAAATGTTTCTCAAACAAAACTCACCATCAAATTACAATATTCTTATCCCCTTCGTCGTACCCCTCTTCTTTTCTGAACCCTCTTTTTAAACAATGCCGATCTCTTTTTGTTTGTGCTCATGCTCAATACATGGCGAGCCCGCCCACGCTCCATGCACGCGAGTACGTGTGCCATGGCGAGCCATACGAATTCCGGCTTGTCATATTTCACGCAGACAAAAGCAACCACGGGGTTTTTTCTCCTCACACCGTAAGTAAACAAACCTGCTCTTTGTAGTCAACATTCTTGTGGGTTATAAGCCCCATTGTGCGTTTTATATACAATCCGAACACGAGCGTTAGATGTGCTTTGTTGTATGACTGCCTTCTCTTTCTCTCTCTCTCTCTCTTAGCATTATAAGTTTTTGCTTTCTTCTCTTTTTTTTTTTAAAACTGACAGCACGGAAGATTTGGAAAGGACCAGAGCTGAACTTGGCGCGATTCATGTCTCTTTCACTGCTAGAGGTCCATCACGGTTAGTTTCATCCGAACAGCGACAGCTGCGTCTCAAACCACAGAATAAATATAAAGAAAGGAGAACAGAAAAGTATGTTGGGCAGAGACAAAGAAGTTAAAGGCATGGCTGTCATTATTTCGATTTATCACTGCATTTACACGGCTTCATCCTTCTCAATAATGTTTTCACGGAGTGCACAGACGATTTGGTTTTAAGACAGATAAGACATGTTGGTGATTTATTCTGATTCTAACTGAATCCATGTAACAATTGTGCAACCATAGATCAATGGAATATTACAAGTCTTTAAAAAATCAAATCTACTGCACCTTCTTTCGTCTCCTTAGCTGAAGTTCCACTGCATTAAAAAGTACACTGAATTCATCAATATGTTTTGCTATTGTATCGTTATGTCTTTGGTCATCACTTAGTTGGGTTTAAAGGCAGTATTAGTCTCACTACAACCGTGTCCTTCTGTTGAGGTCTATTTTTAACTCTAAATCATTCGATGGTCCGACCTTGATGGACAGAAAGTGGAGTGCAAAACTATTTTTAGCACATCAAATTTTGCTCGCTTTCACGTGTATAACGTGATGGTGCACTTCTGCAGCTGGACTTTGTTATGACCAGTTATCATAACTTGCAAATGTGTAACTTGTATCCCTCGCCTTAAAGGGGATGGCTAGTAACCGATCAGTTGGAATCAGTGGGAATGCTGAGGGATGATTGTTCAAATCCTTGTGGGATTCATTTAAGAGTACATTATATATCTACTGTTGTGTGAAAATTATTTGCTTCAGAACGGTCTCTTATTCAAGTAATGTGCAGTTTAATGTCTCCAGGTTAGCGTGCCTGGTCAGTAACTGGGCATTACACTGCACATTACTTGAATATGAGACCGTTCTGAAGCAAATAATGTTCACACAACAGTAGATATTTAATGTACTCTTAAATGAATCCCACAAGGATTGGAACAATCATCCCTCGGCATTCCCACTGATTTCCACTGATCAGTTACTAGCCATCCCCTTTAATCTCACTGTTTCTGATGGATTCTGTTGCCTGTGAATGTGAGGGCGGGCGACATCGCCATCTTGACAGAACATAGACTACATGTATATGTTACAACGTCACTGCGCAGTCACACCTTAATGAAAGCAAGAATGTGCAGCTCCTTGTTTACTCGAAACAACAAATGCCAACAGACAAACAAGCAAACAAGCAAGTAGACAAACACAATAACAACAAGTACAAGAACAATAATGGCGAATGTCAGGGGAAATATACGTCTAAGTCAAGACCAAAGATAACATTTGGCAATCTGTCATTTTCTATTCTAAGATTTAGACCACTTGTCATTGAATTTCTCACCCTGACACCTTCTGACCTCAACATGACAGTATGTGTTTGCACGGTTTACCGGGAGCACGAAATGGAATATGCAGAGAAAAACACAAACCAGCTAATCAAAACAAAGGGGCGTTGCTATGGCAAATGACATAAACAGGTGGAACTGCACGGATGTTTTGTTTGTGGACAAATTACGTCTCCAAAGGTGAGAAAAATATGTGGCGTATTATGTACATCGTGTGTATTATTTCTGTGTGGTTCGTCAACAGCTGCTCAGTTTTGTTGTTATTGTTTTTTTTTAAGCTATGATGTCAGAGATTCCTTTAAAAATTGTGAAATATATTGGAAATTCGAAGTGAAATGAAAACCACAGATTTTAGGGGCACAGTAATCCTCCGTCTATCTATTTGCCGAGTCGTTAATGCGTAAATATTCATTTTTCGCAGTAAGTGCTTAACTTTAGGCCTACTTCGCCAAATTTCCCTAAACCAGCAGGTTCGACGGCAGCTACGGCACATGGTTTGGTTGCATCAGCATGTTACGGAAGAACTTAAAGTAACGTAGCACTGTCTGTTATAGTCTTATTGTGTTTCCCCTTACTATTTTCTTTGTATATTTTTTTTCCTGTGCGTTTGTGTGTGCATGCCCATTGACTAGGAGCTACGTTCGCTTTTTATGTTTGTGATTATGATCATGTAGGATCTTGGTTTGATTAATGACAAGTGACGCGCACGCGCGTGCGTTTGAGTGTACATACTTTTATGTAAAACTATGAAAATGTCATTGCAAAATCAAGTATGTGCACGTGTGTGCAGGTGTGTGTAGGTTTGTGTACCCATTCATTGCTACATTTCAGCTTGCCTCAAAGATTGTAAACGAGGGATCAACCTTATAAAAGAATAATTATTACACCCTTCAGGTTATGTGTGCGTTTGGGTTTGTTTTGAGTTCTTATTTTTCTTCGCCTGCATCCCCTGCACCAGTCCCATTCTTCCACTGATGACAAGGCAGCAAAACTGGGTTTGCGTTACAGCCTTGAGCGCGAGATGGCGCTATGGTATTATCTGCTATTCAGCAAGATAAACGATCTCTCTGGCAATTGATCGGTGTGCGACTGTTTACTCCATGTGGCGTTGCAAGATATTACCACACTGACATTCTTTTATTCGGACATCATCCATTTTTAACTTGGTAGCAGTAGTTTGGTGCAATCTGAAGGAAAAACTCCTGCTTTTAAAGACGCTAAATAGAATGGTGATCTGAATTCTTCTCAAGTGACCCATCACAGCGGTAAGTACGATTTGTTTGTGTCAAGCCCAGCGTGATCCTGATAATGATGTAAAAACTCAGTATGCAGGGTTGGTCACATGAATAGCGCCATCTACAGATGACTTCAGGTTTGACTTGTCGATGTCCCGGGTTTTTGTTTTGTTCGAGTTGTTTTGGGTCTTATTCAATTTTTGTTTCTGTTTTTTTTTTCTTAATCACAAAAAGTATTACAAGAACTGGAAGATATGCACTTTCTTCGAAAAAAAAAATCATTTTCCCAACAATTATAATAAATAAAAGTGAAAACAAAGTAACAATATTTGTATCAGCAGACAACAGACGAAAGAATTGTGTATGGATAAATAGCATCGTTTGACATGAAAATTATAGTTCTATCAAGTTATGTGATCACTCTGATTTGTCTCATATTTTCCCTCTCCGAGTCATTTCATGCTGATAAGCTTTGGAATAACTCATTAGTGATCATACAAGCTTGCCATTAAACGATTACCGTTGCACGCTGAAACTATACAAGGATCAACGTTCGCTTCGAGATACTCATTCACAATGATTTTTGGCCACAGCTCAAAGTTTTGAAGCCGACTTTCACCATTATAATACTGCATCTGCAAATCTACAAGGGTACCAAAGGTATGCATTAGGAACAGTTTCATTTCTCATCGATATAGGTAAGTGACTGCAATGTTAATGCGACACGCACGATTGCCGATGAGTAAAGTTGCTGCTACATAACCAAGGCGTTACAAGTGACGGAAGCCTTAACAAATCAATTCCTTTTATTTGGAGCTGCTACATTTCTTTTTCGGACCACAAAAATTTTAGATTCAAAGATTTTAGAGGCCCGAACGTGCCTCCAATGAACACACACACACACACACACACACACACACACACACACACACACACACACACACACACACACACTCACACACACACACACAAAAGTTAGTGTTGAGCCCTGGTTAAGGGTACCATCATCCAAAAATGCCAATGTAAGTTGATGAATATTGAAAAGATACAATAATTATCTATGTCAATTTAATTCAAGAGATACCTCAAGAAAACGCATTAAAAGTTTGAATCAACTTATAATGTAAGAATGATTTTGACATTCAAGTCCTTGTTAAGGGTAACATCATCCGAAAATGCCAATGTAAGTTGATGAGTATTGAAAAGACATAATAATTATCGATGTCAGTTTAATTCAAGAGATACCTCAAGAAAATACATTAAAAGTTTGAATCAACTTATAATATAAGAATGATTTTGACATTCAAGTCCTTGTTAAGGGTAACATCATCCGAAAATGCCAATGTAAGTTGATGAGTATTGAAAAGACATAATAATTATCGATGTCAGTTTAATTCAAGAGATACCTCAAGAAAATACATTAAAAGTTTGAATCAACTTATAATGTAAGAATGATAATGACATTGAAGTCCTTGTTTGTAGGCTTGCCCGCCATCACTGCCCGTCAGCGCTCATAAGGCATCTGGTTATACCTGCCTGTAGTTTGCTAGAGTTGACTCGAGTCGTTTCTCTCCCAAACCTTTTCGCATCTTCACAGTACAGAGAAAGAGAAACAACATATGTGCTGTTGTTGTTGTTTTTTGATGGCGATAGTCACTGTCTACCCGACTAAGGATGGTCTGAAGCAAAAGATAAAAAGAAAAAAAAAGAAGAAAAACATGAGGGGAAAAAAACTGCCTTATTTTCATAAAGTCAGTCGAGATGACGTATTCTTCTTTTTTTTTTCAGACCGATTGTACAAAACACCGTTCACGTAATCATGATGCCAACTAGAAATTGAAAATTAATGTCTTTATGATACCTGCGCAGTATTCTTGGTATTAAAAAGAAAACCCACTCCGAAAATGGACGTGAAAGAAAGCCAATGGAAAGTTTATGGCTTTTGGGACTCTAGCACTGCATTATAGGCAAGTGACTGCAATGTTAATGCGACACACATGATTGCCGATGAGTAAAATTGCTGCTACATAACCAAGGCGTTACAAGTGACAAGGCGTTACAAGTGTTTATTTGTTTATTTGTATCATTTATCTTTTACAAAGTCGAATGTTTATGTTTATGATGTAATTCCAAATATATTATGCGTTATGTTTTGTTGGAAAAAGAAGAATGAAAAATAAAATGAATTGAATTGAATTGAATATATCCTTTTACATCAGTTCCTGAGTCAAGCTTGAAATCTTCATGATTTCCTGGCTCTGTGTCATCATTAGTTTTGAGTTGCTTTCCCTGTGGCTTTTCTTGACTTGCTGGACAATAATGGTGAACGATTTCTATAGAATCACGAGTGCGACGATAATTATTTATCATCACCCTTCTTCTCTCCTCAAATACCACCTTCCTGCTTCGTGTTACTCTGAAGCCGTGAAGGTAATTCAAATGAGCGTGAAGTACGCCCTCAGATGTCAGTGGAGCGTGAACCTGCCATGGGTGACAAGATCTCGTGATTTATGGTATTTATTTAAACCAATACCACTGTATCTCTCTATCTCGGCGGAGATGCGCGCCCTTGTTCCTCGTTGTAACTCAACTGGAGATAACTCTTGTAAGAGATGCTCCCTTCCTCCTTGGTGCCACACGTGTCCCTGCTCGTCATCACGACACGACACGGAATGACATGCGAAATCAAATCTAAGGCGTCCTACAGTCAGCGTGTCTTTATCACATTATCTCTCTCTCTCCTCTTACCAGTCTCTTGAGAATGCACGCATGCCCCGTCGCCAGGCGGCAATAAATTTACTCGTAACTTACATATCGACGGGATGTAGGAGGAGGAAAGAGCCCACCTCTGGAATCTCAGCATCATCTTCTTACTCGGCATGGCCCTTATCATCATCATTATCAACATTTTCATCATCATGAACAGCATCAACAACAACATCATCATCAACATCATCATCATCATCATCATCATCATCATCATCATCATCATAAGGAACAACATGATCAACATGATAATCATCATCAATATCATCACCACCATCACTCTCATTATTAGCATCATCATCACCATCACCACCACCACCATCATCAGAAACATTGTCAACATCTTCATCAGCATAAACTTCCTCATCTCCTTCTTCATCGTCATGCAATCATTTAATTTAATTTCATTTCATTTAATTTCCAACATATAGTAGTAACACAAAATAGACATTTGTAGTAGTAACACAAAATCAGTACAATGTTGTGACGATGTTATACGTAACAATGTTGTAATCATCAGCTCCATCGTTATCATTCACGTCAAAATCGCCAGGTTATCAATGTTCTTATCATGATGATGTTCATCACATCATTGATTACCTCATCTTCATAATCATCATTCACTGTCTTATACTGCCGCCGTGATCATTGACTTCGATGCCATCCTCATTATTATCTTTACAAGTTCATTGCATTTATCCGTGTTGTTTTCTTTCTCTTCTGTAATAAGATTTCATAAACCAATAATAACTCACTCTAACGATTGTCAATTATATCACGAGTGCTGGAGAAAGGAGTGTAGTTACGAGATTGGTTCCCTACACAGAAAGTCACCTTTCTCTCTCATAGTGTTATGTCGTGGGAATAAAATTCGTCCACCACTTTGGCCTTTTGTATTCATAAGCATTTCATAATAAGTCGGATTTCATTATTATGCAATAAATTTGTATCCACACGATTTATTTATTGTCAAGTTGACTATCGTAGCCCAATCTTATCTTTGCTGCACACTATTACAAATGATATATACTTGAACGTTGAATGATTCATACGCATAATTTTGAGATTTACACCTCGTTCGTTGACCGCCAGAGAATTCGCGCTGTCACTACTAGTATACAAATGCAAGTTTGTTTGTTTTGTCCCCTTGACTTTTATTCGATTTTCATTCAAATCATCAAAATGATACAAGCAAACATGTAAAACATTGTAGCTTATCAATTGCACTCATTCTGAAGATAAAAATCATGATAAAAAAACTTTCCCTACAATTCATCATCACTATAACATTAAATGAATAACTGCAATCAGTAACTTGCCAATCAGGGACTAATAATTATAACTGAATTGATATGAACTAAAAACCCCATTAGAGCCCCCTCCATATCTAATACTTAGAATGAAAGTTCTTAATTTCTTAAATTTCATGATTATGCTACCTCCTTATATCTCCTCCTCCTGAGCTGAAAATAAATATTGCATATCATAGACACCCCTCCCACACACACCCATGCATATCACATCATCAACACATATGCACATCACCACTCATATCCATCTATCCATCAACATGCATATACCAAATAATTTTCCCGTATTTATTTTAGTTCCATTTAATCTATTGATTAACAATCCACTTTTTAATATAAATTGTGCAAAACAAATTTACCAACCATAACATAACATATCATATCAAAGCACACAATAATTGAAATGAGAATGACATTTTTTTTTTAAAAATCTACGACTCCCCTATCCGCCAGAATTTACATAGAATATACTTTTCAAAACCAATTTGTTCATTGTGCTATGAAAGGATCACTCTATGATTTCATCGATACTAACAAGCAACTGAATGAAATCAATTTATTTCTACCATTTTTCAAATAATCATAAACAGTCAACAAAACGAAGAATCAACGTCATCAAACAAACAAGAATCTTTCCCTTCACTAATGTATTATTTATTCCTCTCTCTCCTTTTAATAGTATAGGCCCTCCTCCCTAACCCTTTTTTAAGATATCAATTTCAATTCATTTCTACTACATTTTTGTTTAAGAATACAATGTACAAACGAACGTGCAATTTTTTTCATATATTCATCTTTACATTAGACCCACAGCTCTATTCATTCTAAGATGAGACGTTAGCACAGAATATGAATTTGCCATCCAGCTTTAGCCAACAATGGAATACGTTTTCCGAAATCACAGAAAGAATAGCGTTCGCGCCTGTTCATTCGAAATTGTTCAGTAAACACTGAACTAATCTGAATTCAGTCTTAGGTGAAATAGTTTAATATCGAAAACAAGTACCATTTCATTTGGTTAAGTTTTCCACGTGCAGCAAAGGCATATCAAAGGGCTTATTTTGGAAACCCAACTGAGGGTATATATCATATCTAAACATCACTTATATGGAAGAACAGCGTTGCCATGTTGGCAACGCTCAATATGGGCAATCCACCCGTTTTTATTGTTTTTATACGGAAATAAATACCATATACTTATATCACTGTTAGTGAAGCATATTACAGAGAATGATATGATTATATCTTCACAAGTCCCTTACCGATTAAGACAAGTCAAATTATGACAGTGTTTATCTTGAACCAAAAATAAATTCATATCCGGTGGTTAATTTTCTTATTTTGCTTTGACTCTTTTTAAACACCAATCCAAATTGAATTTCACGTCTTCAATAGCAAAGAAGACTTATTGTATATAGTTCAACCCCTTGACTCCGAACTATTAGTATTGCACTTCTCTTTAGAGTTGATACACCGTATACCCTGTTCCCACAATCAGTAGGAACCACCGTTCAGAGGTTGTGAAGCGATATGCTTAAGATGACTGCTTTCTCGTCTCTTTTTATAAAAAAAATCAAAGAACGATTTGTTTTTTTTTATGCCAAATTGAAGCGCAGCTATGCGTAATAAAATGTGCGCACATTTCAATGCCAAGTATAATTCATAAACTGGATTGTTGATAATGGGGCTATTATCTTTAAAGTCAGTGTAAATTGGATTCTAGGGACTGACGTCTCTACGTTGCTGATGTCGCTATACTGACACTGACTGAATTCTATCAACCAGGCCAAAATTCAATTGACTAAACTAGCTTGTTTTTATGTAGGCCCGAAAGATTTTCTTTGTTACCCTAACATTAATGTTTTACTGAATAATAATCGGATATGACTGTAAAGAAAATCTAACGCAAGCGTCCTTTCTTGCACAAAAACAAACAAACAAAACAAAATGGGAATTGGTATTGACATATTCACGATCTCATTCACAGAGGTGATTTCTTGTTATCTGCTTACATGCAACTGGCGCCTACTTCCAAGTGATTGCGAAGTGAAAACGAAGTTTTCTGATATAATGATGGCTCTATCTGGAAGGATGTTACAAAATTATTACACAGGCTGAGAGGGAAAATAATTACCCCGTCGCGTTCTTTTCCCTACCACCGAGCCGAAGTTTTCCCATTTGAACGGAGTCAGCCAATCGCTCCGCGGCACGCGACACCCCGTGCTCCTGGAGTGGGACTCAGCAGTCCCTTCAACGGGGGTCCCGGCCGGATCGTGCCAACGGAGAACCCGACCTCGGCGTGGGTGCCAGTAGTGTCCGGCGAGCTTGAGATTGCGTACACGGGAGGGGACTCTGCGGTCTTGAATGCGTGGAATGATGACGAATGTAGTAGACAATCGGCTATCAACAGAGAATATGGGCGTTGACCGTGACTGGTCATCGTTTTTTCATCATACGTTAAAAGACGCGATGGCGACCTGCTTCCAAAGTGCACAAAGAGGACCAGCAATGAAAGAAATGCGGGATATTTTTACCACCACTCTTTGATGCAAGGAAGAGGCTATGTATAGGTTTGACGTGGTTTAGCACACACAACGGAATCTGGAAGGACTATTACATAGAGCAAGTCACAACTTGGCAAGTAATACGGGTACACCCAAATAGGCGCGCTTCTTTCTTGTACAAAAAGAAAACAAACTTGCAAACCGACAATAAGAAAACGATGATGATATATGAACGATGTAATAGTTTATCTGATGTCACCATAATCACCAATAGTTCCTGGGTTAACTCCATAATCCATCTTTGTCAATATAGATGCTGAGGAATATATCATATTTTATTGTCTTGTAATGTTATATCTTATTATTTCTTTACTAACACTATTCCGTTTAAACTGTGGAGAAGCAGTATAACAAATCGTCAATAAGCTTGCTTCCTATTTAGCAAAAGTTTATTGTTATTTGCAAGCAACTGAGATCAATAGACAATGTTAAAAGAAAAAAAAATGTCACAATTTGATGTAGATAATTTCATGCATAAAGCTACGATGAAAACAACTCCAACAGCATTGGGCGATGAAGCCAGAAAAACACAAAATGTTGCTCGTTGCTCTAACTTGAAGAATGAAAAGAATCGTCGGGGACGGGGGGGGGGGGGTGGATGAGCGACTCTGGTTTAAGAACATGGCCCTCTTGGGAACAGTCAACACAAGTTTATAATGCGAAGTTCACCTTATGTTTTAAAGAAGTGATAAATCTTTTAAACGAAAGTGCGTTTGTAGGAAGATTGTAGATATTCTGCTGTTAATGGTCAATATTTTAGGCCTGTTGGAGTTCAGTGGGTATGTGTCTGAACATGGCACTTGAATCCAAACATTTTTTCATTCAAACAAAGTAAACGAATGAGAAAAAGTAAGTATGATATATCCTGCATGTAAAATGTATTCTTTTTGTAGCCTTCTTGATAAGATTATATACATATCCACATGTTTTGTCATAACAATCAGGCCTACATCAAAACACAAACTATTCATGAAATAATCAAATATTACTAAACAAATACCAATGAAAAGAAAAAGAAATATTACGAAACTCTACATGTAAAATGCAAACATGTGAAAAAGTATTGAAAAAACCTGAACTTCTCATCCATCAAAATACAAAAAGCAAAATAAAACAAACACAGCGAAGCTAATACAGTCACCATAATACATCAAATTACACCGAACTGCAATCATCTAATTTTGCTAAATAATGATTACTGGTTTATCTAACAATATATCTAACAAAATCTCATATTTGCCACACAGCCCTTTCAAAACAATTATTTTAAGAGTAAACATCAATCCAGCTTTTCTTCACGAGATTTCAATATTTTGTCTACTGGCAAAGTAAATCGTCCCCATTTTGAGATCTTACTAAACATCAAATATTAAAGAAATAATGTACTCTACGGCTTCTAAAACATAACCAAGGAGGTATCGCACACCTCTTTGACAAAACTACATCAGTAGAGCATTTTACTTGAACAGTCTAGGATAAGTTCGTCCCAGGGTCAAAGTTATGACAGCTTCTTACAGGCCGCGCGCGCGCTAATAATACCGGTTAATATTTGGCGTGCAATTACCGGAACTGATTTGCGCGGGAAATTTGAAATGATTACTCCTTCCGGGTTACATCCTGGCCCAGAGTGACTGGGTGTACACTAATGCGGGGAATCCCTGTCCCTTTCAGTGGGTGTCTGTTGGCACGATGAATGGGGCCTCTGACTGGAGACATTGGAAAGATTATGACGTGTAAATTAGAGGGACTCGTCACTCATCTTAAGGGAGAAATTGGCCGACACCGCAAGATTTTGGATAAGTACGGTTGAGAGTATGACCTGCGTTACACGGAAGCTGAGAAAAGGGGGGAATGAAAACAATCAAGCCGAGGAAAAAATGATTAATTCAAAGCCTAGGTCGCAGAACATGTCCTCTACAGCAGTAAAAAAAAGAAAGAATAGTCACTGGTGTTGTGAAAATGTTTTATCACTTTTACGTCAGTTTTTTTTTTTTTCAATATGACTCTAGGGGATGAGAGGGGAATATTCAGCTATTCAAAAGTTACTATAACATTAGGTGTGTCTCTTTGTTTGTATGTCTGCCTGTCTGTTCGAATGTCAACACACTAAAGATACAGGGCGAATCATGCTCATGCGATCCTCCATGGTAAATAAAACATAACTCTCAAAATGGGAAGCAAAAATGAAACGAAACAGGTGAGAAAATTTTAATAATGCGCATCCTTGATTACGGTGGTGTATTTGCGGCGTTATATATCTATTCCTGGCCTCGCAGATACCATGGAAATAGACACTTAACTGCTTTCATAGTCTCCTTTCGGTGTCTCTCTAATCAATTAATGGCTTAAGCGGATTAAAGAATAGAGCTCATTAATATCACTTGCACACCTGAGGTGAGAGTGGGGAGGCGTTCACACGTATGACAGTAATGCGTGAATCATTTTATTGAATCTCTTTTAGCGATCTTGTGATTAAGCTAGAAGCCGTTTCTTGTTGGTATATAGACGGTGGTGGCCAACGCCTCGCAATGTTAGAAGGTAAGAGCTCATTGTCGTGTGGTGTTGTCTTTGTATCCGTCATCAGAGACACATTCTTCCGTGCGTTTAAAGGTTGCCATTCCCTCGTTGAAATTCATTTGTGGTTCATGGAGATAAAGAGGAAGAGTTAGCACATTGAAATCAGAATCTTAGCATAGATATTCTAAACAAGCTTTGTCTGCCCAAGATATACACGGAATCCTTTCAATCTAGATTTCTTTCAACATGTGTTCTTTGTTTCCTTTAAATATGGCGACATTAATGTGGCGCAATCTCTTATATATATGCGAAAGGGCATTAAATGCACATGGATTGTTAATTTGGCATTCAGTGTACCGCTATTTCTTTAAATATTATCATAACTATTCTACATGCTGGTTCAATGTATAATTATGTCAATGTATGTTAGTTCAGCTTAAGTTACTGTGGATTACACGAAAAAGCTCATCATGAAACCAAATCAGTTGTTAAAAATGTCTTATCAATTTTCAATATGTCAACTAATTTTTTGTTGGTCAAGTGTTCATAGAACACAACCGGCAAAATTTTGAGTTCAGCATTTTTAGTGAGCACTTCATTATTTTCTGAATCAATCAAGGATTGATACCATGTAAATAATGATAATAATAATAATAATAATAATAATAATAATAATAATAATAGTGGCTATTTGTATAGCTCACAGGTCCAATTTTCGGTGCTCATGCCTTTTTATTAATATTGACTGATCACCATAAACAATGAAAGTCTTGTGTAGTTGAGTTTCTTCCGTCCGTGCTGCCCAGTAATGGACATTCAGAATTCCTCGTACAGAGGCGGATAAAGATGCAAGGACGACCACGTGTTCGTAATCCGAAGTGTTCTTTCAATACGAGGTGAATCACAAAGCGGGTGGGATCTAATTAATGTCGGAATTGCTTAATGGCCGAGGTGAATCGACTCCACCCTTTTTCGACAGAGACCAGATAGTTTAGGTTGAGGTGAATTAAGTGTAGAATGTGTCTCACATGTATCATACGCGACTCGAGGGCTGTATTTAAAAAAAAGGGGGTGTGAAAAAATCGAGTACAGTGTAATTTATGCATAGTAAAGATGTAAGGGTATCATTTATTGCGTAGCCTTTCCCCAATAATGCATAATATGTCTTGGTTCTATGCCTTGAAATTTTCTTTATGAAGAAAAAAAAAAGAAACTCATCTTAGACAATTCTTCTCTATGAATGAAGACGAAATAATGTGCCCCTAAAAAAAAAAAAATGTTATGGAGGGTTTCTGAAAGACTGATAATGGACTGCTATAGTAAAAACCAATGGTGTATGTGCAACCCTTCATCAAGTTACTTCACAAAATATAAGGTAATGTGGCTGGAAATCTAGAAAGCCCTTGTTCCTAAGTTGGTCATTTTTTGTCCCCATATCATAATGACGAAATGTTTATGGTAAAGGGCACGATTGTCGGTTGCACAGCATTGCAAATCACTTTCGCAACTTTGACTGTTGACTTTGTGTTCTTCAAGGACATATAACACGTTTGTGTCTCGGGTGATCACAGGAATTATTCCATTCTTGCCTTTTGAATGTTAGCTCTATTGTCTACTAGTTCAAATATTTAATGTTTTCGTCTGTGATATCTTCTTTTTTACTTAGCAAAGACTTCAGAATTTGGTAATGACGTAAATTCTCCCAGGAACCCATATTTTATAAGCCTTTGTTGTTGTTGTTGTTGTTGTTGTTGTAATCGTCGTCTTATCCTCAATTTCCACAGAACAGTTCACTTACACAACGAAAAATCAGGAATATTTTCCAAATAGATTTAGTTTTGTGTGCTGTACCAATGTTTTGTTTTGTCCATGAAATCTACAAGTTTAAAACGAATAAGACGATATTCGTCGGCGTACAAATAACATGAACGAATTGCTCTTAAAAGATGTGAGTTTCTAGTGATTCATACAGTTACATGATAAATGACTTATTTATTCATATCAAAGACATCGAAGAACGATGGAAATGAGGTTTTCATAAGTGTTGTTGCTTGTCAACAAACAAGCTGTAAATGCTTTTGTAATTGTGTTATTAATCATCCAAAACATTGAGAAAGTACAAAATATGGATGAAAATGTAAAACATCCAAATCTGCATAAAGTTTAGAAGCACATGTTAAGGTTACGACCTTCAGCGATCGTATTTTCGTATGAATAATTTTCTTAAGGTGCCTTGGAAGAGAGATGAAGAGGGGTGGGGTGTGTGTGTGTGTGGGGGGGGGGGTTGGTGGGGTGGTGATTTGGATTTTCTTTGGAGCTATATCTACAAGTGGTTTACTTTACTTTGGAGTGCCAGGGGTTTCAACTGACCCTTCTCACCTCAGTGTACCCCCGACCTTTTGCGACCTAATTCTTTTGGTACATTGTCCGCGCACTCATCAACGACATCTTTGCTATTAGTTTTGAAGGAGGTTGACCGCAAGGGGCTGACTCCTCCGCATGTCACTGGTCCGGCTACGTCACCCACTTAAAGCGAGTATGAATCACGTAACTCTCATCTTCACGTTGTCTCCTGCTACCCCTTCTGCCTTGAGCACTTGTTGAGTTGAGACGAATCAAATTAAGGACAAGGCGATGATTCAATGAGCATGTACAGGGCAAATCCAATAATCCCCATGTTGCTACTCAAGGTTGGCCTGACTTTTCCTTACGTTAAGTTAACATTCGTGTGCGCACATTGCAGGTATCGTATATACAGGAAGTAGCACACATAATCAAAGAATACAACCGGTTCGTTTCTACACCATGCAAGAGATATCAGTACATGTATTTATTCAACCATGGAAATGTATATGACTTCGTTACATCACACATTAAAAATGAACTTCTTTTTTTTTCTTTTTTTTTTCAGACAGAGTTTTAGTTTAACACTGCAGTTCATAGCCGTGTGTGTCAGTGCTGACCGCCATAAAATGTGGTGACATTACCCCAGTACTGCCATGCACCCAGTTATACACCATGGGTCAAACATCTCGTCTAAGGAAGCAGGCACCAGGGAGGTTTCGAACGTGGGGTCTTTTGACTTCAGGTCCAAAGCCTGTTCACTATCACAGTTTCCCTTAAACTCAACAACCAGAACACAATACACCTGTTTCGTTTTCAAATCGTCGTTGTTGTTTGTTTTTTGTATGTTTTTGGTTTTTTTGGGGGTTATATTTATACTTTAATGTTCTCTTTCAAGTTTTTGGACGCACAGTGAAGCCATACATAAAACAAAAACAAAAGCACAACTAGAATGTATTTTGGCGATATTATAATGAGTAAGTAGTTTACACCACAGGTTGTTCAAATTGTCGTGTGTGTGGGTGTTTTCTTTTTTGTGTAATTTATTATTATGTTCTCTTCAGTTTCATCTTTCACCATGAGGAATGGGACGAAAACTTGATGTTTGAAACGTACTTTGTATAAAGGAAATGTGCAAAACTTGTTATAGTGAAAGCGTATGCATGCATTTCCTAATTCATTTTCTCTCTTTTTTGTGATAAATTGGCCTTTTTCTTTTAAATGTTCCTGTCGTCACTTTGAATACTGAAGTTATCTTTCCATTTTCCCGTATGATGACACGTTTAATTTCGAAAGCGACCATCGCTACATGACTACCTGTCGTCATGTTCTGGTATTATCAAAATTTCCCAGATATTCACATATACCTAAACTTTATGTAACGCTAAATACAAACATACATGCACTCACACATCACGCACACACACATGCACCCACCCACACAAGCATACATACACACACTTTGAAATTATATACACTCACATCAAACGAGATAAACTCTTATGGATTATACCATGTATACTATGCACATCTTTTTGCTCTTCCATCGAGGCCACCTTCTTCATCAAACTTGCTTAAAATGCAAGAATTTGTCGTGATACTGACACAATCAATGTGTACACACTCACAATTTTTGATGGCCCGATCGGGCCATCAGAATAATAATTTCCCAGCATCAGTATTCCTGGTGGCTCAGTGGGCCACCGGGCTACCGCAAATATTCCTAGATGAATAACATCAATATAATGATCAGTCAGATATATTACGATTTGACACTGGGACAACGTAGGACATAATTGCATTTGAATTAAAAAGAAGAACCTGGATATTTCTAAAGTTTGTGTACGAGCTGTATATAAGGCAAGTTGTGAGGCGATGATATCGTCATCTCACTATTTGTATATTCATATGGACTGTTCAAAAACTGTTTTGTGAAACTCTGCAAAATTTCTCAATTTCCCAACTTTTGATTTAAATCTTTATCCAGTTTTGACCAATTTTTCACGTTTGTGCTTACAGAATTTTACTCTTTCTTATAAAACTGAACTACAGCTGGTCTGGAATTCCCCTTTACCTCTTCTCGTGGATCAGATGCTATCATCTCAAACAAGGAGAACACAAAATGTCTTCATGTTTCCTTTGTCAAGTTTCCTTGCTAATACTGTATGTTTGTAAACTCTCATTGTGAGCTATAATTTGAGCGGAGAAATGCAACATTTAGGGTTTTCTCTCTTCTTTTTCACTTACTCGTAATAACAGAAATAGACAGATGATCAGGTGAATGAATGAATGATGTAGACATACGCTGAATCTCATGTCTATAATTATATAAACACGTGGATACAAACACACGCGCACACATACACACACACATACACGCGCACACATATAATATATAATGTATGTGTATATCTATAATACATGTATATATAAATATATGTATATGTATGTATATTTATGTTTGTCTGTCTGTCTGCTAACATACAAACATGTTTGCCCTCTCTTCTACCATGTTGAACGTGTTTGACACGATGTGGGCCCAAAGAGTGGCGGCCGGTGGTGACCGGTGGCTTCAAGTGGCGCCACCGTATCCAGTTGCAAAGAGACGAGGTCCCGTCGAGACAGAGGCAATGCAGTAAATCTGAGGGCGCAACACATGGTGGCGGAGTGACAGGCCAATCATACCGAGGTGATAGCTTGTAGCACTGAGACCGGAAAGGGGGGAAGACGGGAGAGAAAGATGGGTATTATGTTAACGGAAATCCACCATAAAACGAAAGGACAGAAAAGTGCACACGTGGAAACTCTTATCGAAATCAACATGACGAGAAAATGAAATGATGAGAAGGACAAAAGTGAAAGTTAGCCGGAGAACTGTCACATGTCATGATCTCCTGCCAAACAACGGGCATTTGGAAGAAAAATGTTTTGCTGGTAAGGGAGAAGGGAAATTACTGATGGGTTTTTGCACCTAGACAATTCACACCATCCGATACCGCTATATTCATTCCGAGGCCATTCATCAAAAGTGCATATCATAAATTATCGGTAATTACTACCATTTTTTGGGGTGTGTTTCCTGAGGGACGTGTCGAAGACGAAGTGGATGAAACTCATAACTGGATCCCACGCATGGAAGATTAGCTGGTGCAGCTAAATATGGACTATCCAGCCATCTGGTCAGATGGAAAGTGAAAACAAAAACAAAAACAACAAAAAACAACAACAAAGAAACAGCATAGACGTTTCCCTGTGAATAATGTATACTTATCGATGATAGTCGTGAGATAAAATCTAGACTAAATACTGACTGTAAAGTGTTTGTGACGAGTCACTTTACATGCATGTATAATATTTGTTTATGTATGTTAATCAATAATTATATCATATTATATACATACATAATTATATGTGTGTACTTATATACACACACAAATTGAATCAACGCTATTGAAATGTGCCACTCATTGTCAAATATTTTACTGCTGTACTGAACAATCAGTGCCTATTCCAGCTCGCACGGTATACGTGATGATCATGATGATAGGTAACAAATAATTTCAGATGTTCAGTACAATAGTTTTGTCTGTTTTTTTTTTTCCTAGGTTGCTGTTTCGAGCTCTCTCTGTCAAAATATACATCGCAAATCATCAGAATTAGCATGAAGTGCTGTAGGAAAAAAACACGTGTAGTTGACGGAAGTTCCCATGATAACTACATCTAGTTTTGATGAAAACTACACTCGTAAGCCAATCACGCAATACTAGTACGCAATAGTGTAACTAGAACTACACGCCCATATCAATACGGACGAATTAATGTTTGCCTGTTTTATTGCTATAGTCTTATTTTTGTCCTCTCCTCTGTCTTGTGTCTTCAAACAACTTTTGCCATCCAACATCATTTCATCACGACTTCGTCGTCGTATAGATATGAAATGTACAGCCATTTCCGAATGCTGCACGTGTCTGTCCATCGGCTGCAACAGAAACCTGCACAATGATGGTTCCTTTTCTCATTCAGCTTCCTCATCACTTTAGTTGTAATAGTAATGTCTGGATTACTGATTGTATATTCAAACGTTTAAATCGTGACAAAGACAAGAGGAAATAAACTGAAAAAAAGAAACCAGACAACAGCGACAACAAATCGATGATGGCGGTCATTACCCATGACAATCGATTACTAGTATGTGCAGAGAGGAGTGAAATCATTTTCACACGTCGTGTTATAGTAGGCTATGTTTGATATGTCGCCGTTTTTCAGCAGCTCGCCACATTTCGTTAGGTTGCGATCCCTTTTGAGCCTTTCTCATGCTGTCCGTTATCCATTAATAAGCTTATCACTTCCATCTGAAACTTCAGTCAAGTTCTTAATCATTCGAACCACTCTCTCAATGTGCTCAATGATTGGTTTACTATTGCTGCTGCTGCTACTATACTACTTCTACTTTAGAGAACATTACTTCTATTACTAACTTAACTACTACCTCTAAAGATATTGCAAATACCGTTGCTGCATTTGTTCGAAATATTCAGACCTTCGCTATTGGTAATATCAGTCACGCTGCTGGTTGTGCTTAATGTCGCTGAGCACTGTTGTTATAATCGCAATACTGTTCAAATGTCCGATAGCAGCGTGCTGTACACAAAGAAAGAAAAGACAATGTTCCGAGCGGGGAGGAGAAAAACCTGAAGGATTTATATCACACCTGAGGTCGCTTTACTGTGTGTGTGTTCAGAAACCCACAAACATGTTTGATCTTGTTTATTTCCTTTAGATGCCCGCAGCTTGGACGCTCTTTGGCATTATACGACGAGAATTAAACTGTTTTCCCGTCCCTTTCAGTTTCTTCTTATGTCACGAAAGGATGGAAATTATCGGAGATGCATCGGATAAAGGCATCTCTGCACGAGAGAACCACAAGAGATGAAAGGGAAGAGATGAGGAGAGGGATAGATTGAGCCTTGATTGCTTAATAGGAGCGGATATCGTGCATATTGAATCTCGGTGATCGAGTGCAAATTGAATTACGCCTCACCGCGCGGTGGGCTCGGCCGGGGAGACCCGTCTCTCACTGCGATTCGCCGGGACTCCAGCGGCGTGGGCTCGATTTGTTTTTCTGCTAAGATTCCGCGTGAATTAGGCGCGGGGCTGGATGCGTACTTTGTGGAATGCATGGATAGGGCAGGGCAAGACTTCATCCGAAGTCGATGGAGGAAGCTGGAGAAGAGATGGATCAAGAAGTGAGATTATTTAGGAAGAGGAATAAGAAAAGAAGGACGAATAGATTGATGAATAGTAAGGTAGAAAGAAAGAGGGAGTGAAAGAAGAACGGGTATGGAAGAAATGACAAAAATGAAGGATAATATCATCGTAATTCCATATGAGATGGGAACAAATAGAAAAGAAATATGTTATGTGATGTGAGAAAGATCAGCGCGAGCATATAAACGATGACGTAATTGATATGTGATTAATAGCTCAACAAAATGCTGATGGCATGACATAAGAATTAATGGAAAGCTGTAGTTACGTCTGTGCACCTATGTCCCTTGTCGTTTGTCTTTTCCAGCAAGGGAAAGAGAGGGAATTGGGACGAAGTAGAAGGGGAAGGAGGGGGGGGGGAGGAGGTGACGAACCTCATTTACATTGCAAATTGTCCCATAATTTAAGCGACATGATAACTGGTGATCAGGTAGAAAAATATGTGAAAAAAAACACGAATTATTTCAGACCATCACTTAAAATTATATAACACATGTATATTCTGAGACTTGATGAGGGAAATAAGTGCTAACATCAAGAGAATAAACTGGTGAAAATACGGCACAAACATTAACAAAAATCAAAAGTGAGATGTCGTGAACAAAGTCTTCCCGGCGAACCTTTTCCTCCATATCTGAGGAGGAAAAAAGGTGCTGAATGTATGTACGAAGGAGTAAACCTGGAATCATGAATCATCATTTTTGCGCCTTGTTGTCATTTATCACTTATACCCTGTCTGCGCTACGGTTTTATATAGAGTGTGAATTAGCTCGCAGAATGTAGAAATAAACCAAAGTAGCCAACCGAGGCGTTTGACAAATCATTTCTCACACTAAAATCACTTTCGTCGAAACATTTTCCTGATACATGCAAGCAATGCACGTGTATCAACAAGCGAAACTGATGAAAGAGTCGTAGTATTTCTTGGTTGTGATGTTACATTCGGTTTTTTTGTTTTTGTTTTTTATCATAACATCCACACAAGACTACAATGTGATATTATGATATTACATACTTCCCCTCAACAGCCAGGCCAAAACCTGTGTAGTGGAGTAATAGGTAGATGGAGATTAGTAACTTGAGAAGAAGAAGAAAATAGGAAGATGAAATACCATGTGATTCATTGCCGTACAGTCAATTGGCAGTTCGGTATTATATCGCATCAGGGAGGCGAGAATGCGGCATATTAAATTATGATTATCAGATAGAAGTAGTGTGCACAGTGCCTGTCATGCCACAAATCAAACATTCCTCATTATTGTGATTGAGCTCAACTTCACGTAAGAGCTATCTCTACTGGAGATGACGATTGTAGAAGTATTTACTAATGAGTGATGCGTGAGGACAATAGATGCCCTGAGCGTGATGCTCGAGAATTCCTGATCTGAATGTGTGATTTTATGCAGCTGTCATCCGTTCGAATTTTCGACAGAATAGTAAGAAAAATGAATGGATGAATAATTATCCCAATGGAAATACATTATCAAACACTCAAGCCATCTAACTGTCCACGCTATTCTGATATCCGTCTGGAAGAAATAAATTGAATGTGTATCAGTACATCCTCTGTGGCGAGGGAGGAAGCGCCGAACCATTTTTTTTTTTTAGCGACGATCGCATGAGGGCGTGTTCTGGAGAACTGAGAGAGCTAGAGAGCATCCGATTCAATCCGCGTTCCCAATGCTACATGGGGAGAAACAGCAGTGTTAGCAGAACTTTATAACCCCATCCAAAGTGATTTCTGAGAGAGTCTAGACAGTCGTTTGCGTTTATGGTAAGCCGTGAAGTCATTCCTTAAATACATTGCGAATAATGGGCCAGAACTCCACTGTACAGGTTGTAATGTTCAGAATCATCCATATCGTTACTCCTTTCTGAGTCAATAAAACCAAAATATTGACATCTCATGTGAGATTAATTAATTTTGCAGAGAGCGTGTAGGAATAGATAATCATTCCAGCTGCAATCTAGGTGTTAGTGTGTTTAATGAATAGCATTTCTAGGTATTCTGAGAAGAATAAGTTTGTTTGTTTGTTTGCTTGTTTTTCTAGAGACAATGATGGCTAACAAAAAAATAATCAGGGAGCCTACGTGGTAACTGTAATGGTGAAGTTGCCGTTGACCACATTCATTTGTGACCCAGTCTCACAAATAAACTGCATCTTGCATTGTCGTCTTCCAGTACATCATTTGCAAAGTAAGTTTTTTACAGATTGATATTGTAAAAAGTTAAAAACGTGTCTCTTGTGATTAAACGAAGACTGCATATCCAGTTAGCATATACACCGTATACTGCCTCGATCTTTTTTATGTGGCTTCATCAGTAAAAGTATCGATAAACGTTACGTAGCAGGGGAAAAACCCCGTGGAGCGAAATAGTTTAACCTCTCCAAAACAGTGAACTCCGGGGGCCAATGGACGTACCTGAGCCCAGCCGTTCACCGCCGATCAGTCTACGACCCGGATTTGGCGGGATTTGGTAATCACATACCGCACTAAGCTGGCTCGCACGCTATCGTATGCGATATTTGGACACTGGAATGAGGGAATCAAACTATATATATTGCAAAAAATAGTGCGGCAAGTGCAAGGATAACAAAGAAATATAACAACAACAGCAACAGTAACATCATTGCGTATAAAGGAGAATGAGTACGGAGTGACGGTGACGTAAGCCGGGTTTTGGCATTTGCGGTGAAGGTGCTACCCTTGGCGTGCCTGAGGAAGTTTACCACGAATTCCTAACCACGTGAAGAGAGCGAAAATAACCCTTCCGACGAAGGTTCGATCATTACTCTCATAAAGTCAAGTGAGTGCAAGTTGTTTTGTTGAAAACATGTTAACATTTCCGACGCTCTCATAAACAGCCATGGTTATATCCGTATCCATACATTTAAATCCAAACAGTAAAGACTTTATAACATGATTAGCGGTATACTTTTACACAACTTTATTGTTTCGCTTCCTCACTATCAAAACTTCAGCGACTCGAAGTCTCGCGGACGAATCTCGACGAGGGAAATAAATGCAATGATTACGCATTTTCCAAAATGTTACCCAGGTCTGTGGCGTCCATATTTTCTCGCAGAACTCTCGTCATTGGCGTATAGGCCCTATAATGCATCAGCTTTGACAATCGTGTCGAGGAACTCTACAATAAGCCATGAGCTCATAACTATCATGAAATGTTTTTGAGCTTTTTGTTTCATTATTTGTTTTTTCATGCAGTGCTGACTTTGAATTATACACTACTCTGAAGCGTGTATTCAACTCTATACGAATAGGACGTTCGTAACAAATTGTATCAAAAGTACACCAGATTAACATAACTGCTAGCATGGGGTACTGCTTTGATTGATTTCACAATATGACGATTACAGGCAATCAAATGAAATTCAATTTTCAGACCTTCATGTTACATTGCACTAATTAACATTTCTACATAATCATTTATATCTGATAATGCGTAGGGCGACTTGCGGTCGTTCAATTAAATAAAGACTGCACATAATAACATGCATCATGACCTTCTGACTTAATATCCATAAAGACCCGTTGATAATACCAGGTATCATCATTAGAAAATTGCCCTTTATTTATTTATCTATATGTGGTTTGTGACTGAGTCTTCATTTCAAGGTACAATGAGCCTTCATATGACCGAATCTAGCCAGGGAGTTGAGAGTCTCACCTCCCTGGTCTAGCTGATCCCCACGTGAAGGCTGTTACATTAATTTGTCTATACGACTTTTCTCAGACATCGCCAACGTTAGAAATGGAAGCAATAAAAGATCGAATCAAATTTGATATGACGTACCTCTTCTATTAGTTTGGTATTGCCATTCCATTTTTTTTTTTTTGGTTGCTTGTTGTGGAATTGTTGATGAGTAAACTGTCAACAACGAATGATTATCTCTCTTTTTAAAGACCCTGTAGTGTGGAGATACCATGGAGTGAGAAGGCTGGCCCGGTTCGGATATATTCGAGAATCCTCGTAACGAATTGTGTATAGCTTTATCACTGATCTCTATGTAAGTACACACACAGCCGAAGAATCTCGACTGGAGTCGACCGTCGCCGATGATCGTAGGCATATGCTTCGATGTCCACATTCCCTGACGGTGCTTTTCGTGGTTTTCGAATGTACCATGACCACCCATGAACCCCAACTCTACCGACCCCAAGAAGAAATCTACAAAAAAAGAAAGTGACTGATGATGACGTAATAGGCACATGCAAAGAAAAACTTGTAAGATTTCCACTCACGTTAGCACAAACGTTACTAAATTTCACTTTTGATAAGAAAACAAGAAGACAAAAATTGATTATAGCCAATACTTACGACTGATCTAGATTGTAGCCATCAGGCACTTATTACTTTGTTATGGGGGCTTTAAAAGCTCCCTTAGTTTGAGGGAAACTTTTGTAGTTCATTATGAACAAAAGTGGTAGGCAACGAGTGTTATTATTTCTCTCCCTCAAATTTTCTCAAAAGATGTTTCGAAAGGAACATTCCAATGAGTATTCTTTAAAAAAGTGTGTACATAATTATTGCCTAATCATTGTTTTGCAAAGTAGTTTCATTCTTTAAATTGTCGAACAGTTCAAAAGATATCGAGCTTGTGTATCTTAAAACATTCACGTACTCAACACCACACATCGCTTTTTATGATATGTATTTTTTTGCACAAATCTTTAATATTTTCAAAGCTCCTGTCTTTGTTACCACGCATTTAATTCAGTATGACATTATCATAGATTTAAGAGTGTATTTTGTAGTATATTTTTTATTATGTGGGTATAAATATAATTCACATATATGTGAAAGCTTGATCGCAAACCGAGTTTACTCCCTTCTTACCAAATTGAGATGTTTGCTAGTAATATATAAACTTGCTAAAAACAAAAACAAAAGTAATATGAAAATTTGGGATGATTCGCTGGTAACTTCAAGAATATTTTTTGTTAAGCAACAAGGGACGCATCACTGGAAAGATGTTATTTTGCACTATCTGATGATGGACTTATTCGAAATGTTAATAGATGGCGCTTAACCGATTTGAGATCACGCTCTTCACACCCACCCCCCCACACGTATATATATATATATATATATATATATATATATATATATATATATATATTGCCACATATGCTATATAATATGTGCAGGCCCTATATAGTTATAGATGCTATACATTGTAAATATAAATGTATATAAATGTACGTTACATAATTATATATAAATGCTCAAACATGTACACCCCTATATATAGATTTAAAAAAACCCCGATGCAATGCTTTATATATTGATTCAATTGATTTATAATAGCTATATATATATGTATATATATATATATATATATATATATAATACGTGTACTTATTTAACATTAATCTATTTTCCAAGTTTATAGTTTACAATGTCACCTATAACTGTTATGTATTTAATATTTTCATGTAGAATGATGATTGTGATGACTGCAGGACATCTTTGGAAAGCAGTTTACAAAACCAGTGGAAACCGAACTGGCGAACCCTGCTGTAAGAAATAAATGAAACAAAATGAATAAAATGTTTTAGACATATAGTTATTTAGATATATGCAAATGTATATAATTGTATATGTTATAAATGTTATTTACATATGTATATACATGTGTATCTAGTTATAACTGTTATAAATATGAATATACATGAATATGTTACATAATTATGTATAAATGTTCAAACATGTACATCCCTTTATAGATAAAAGAAACGATGCAAAGCTATATATATTGATTCAATCAATTTATGATAGTTCTACATATCTTTGTGTCTGTAACGCGTACTTATTTACCATTAATCCACTCTCCATGTTTATAGTTTACAATGTTACCTATAACTGTAATGTATTTTGTATTTTCATGTAGAATAGTGTTTGTGATGACTTTAGGGCACATTTGGAAAGCAGTTTTACAAAACCGAATAGGTGAACCGTGCAGTAAGATATAAATAAAACAAAGCAAAAATAAAATATTTTAGTCATACAGTTATACAGTTATACGTAAACACACACACACACACACACACATATATATATATATATATATATATATATATATATATAAATATGTGTAGGCCTATATAGTTATAACTGTTATAAATGTCAAAGTGTAGGAATATATTACATAATAATGTACAAATGTTCAAACACGTACATCCCTTTATAGATTTAAGAAATGATGTAAAGTTTTATAATTTAATGAAATTTATTCGTAAAAAGTTCTATATATATCCATGTATCTTTAACGTGTACTTATTTACTGTAAATCCATTCTCCATGTTTATAGTTTACAATGTTACCTATAACTGTAATGTATTTTGCATTTTCAATTGATTAATGATAATTCTACATATCCATGTATCTATAACGTATACTTATTTACCATTAATCCACTCTCCATATTAATAGATTACAATGTAACCTCCCAACTGTTATGTATTTTTTATTTTCATGTAGAATGATTTTTGTGATGACTTTAGGGCACCTTTGGAAAGCAGTTTTACAAAACCGAACAGGCGAACCCTGCAGTATAAGATACATAAAACAAAATGAATAAAACATATTAGTCATATCTATTTATATAGTTATATATGTTATGTATATATGACATGTATGTCTATATATTAAGCAAAAGTTATAAATGTTATGAATGTAGATGTATGAAAATATGTTTTATGATTATATATAAATGTTTAAACATGTACATCCCTTTATAGATTTAAAAACGATGCAAAGCTTTATATTTTGATTAAATTGATTTATAATAGATCTCTATATCCATGCATCTATAACGTGTACTTACCATTAATCCACTCTCCGTGTTTATACGTTATAATGATACCTCCTAACTGCTGTGTATTTGTGTTTTCATGTAGAATAAAATGCAGTATAAAATAAATAGAACAAAATAGATGAAATATATTAGTCATATAGCTATATAGTTATATATGTAAATATATAGGTAGATTATGTGTATATAGTTATATCTGTTATATGTTATATATATTATATATATACATGCATATATATGTGTGTATGTATGTCTGTGCGTGTGCACGGATGTATAATTATGGCTAAATTTTTACGTGTGCGTATTTCTATTCTTATGGCTGTATTTTCTCATAGATAGTGATTAATCTTTTGGGCTTCTATCAGTCTCAGAGCTTGAAAATAATCAAATACTTAGTAAAGTGTGGATGACTACATTTAATAAATGGTAGTTGGGCATCATAATTTAGGTCGAATTGGGCCAAGATGGCCCAAGACGCAAGTGCGGCATTAAACTCTTGATCTGGGCCGCTAATCCGGGCTCAGCTCCGGCTTTGAGTTCGCACCCAATAGTGCATCACCTCTAGGCGATATCAGTGAAATGAAGAGTTAATCCACACAGAAGGCCAGAGATCATGAATCAGAGAACTGGATTGTGATCTTCCCGTCCTAATGGCGTGAGGCTGACCCATGAGTTATTCTCTCTTATTCTCCCCCTCTCCTATCCTTTCCTTAGTTTTTCGCCGACCCGTGGGGGCGTTTATTTTGTGCCCTTTCACAATAGAATTTTTAAACGCGCACCTGTTTTTCTTGATTGAGCCGCGATACGCCACGCTGAAGAGTGCCAATTTGCTCGTTACATCACTATTCAAGGGGCTTCGAATGCTAAAATGGGGGAAAGCTTTAGATATATTTCATTATACCCTTTCCACAGAAACGTTCGATGATGTTCCTGCGGTGGGTTGCACGTAATTTAAGACTTAAGTTACATTGCATGTTTCTTTTTTTTTTAATGTCCATGGCGTCAGCTCTTTTTGAGTTTATAGTATGTCACAACATACACTGGAAGAGCAAATCCTAATTATTCCTCTAGGAAGATTCTGTATCAAATCGATTATTTTCTGCATGCTATTTTCTACTGAATAACAAAGCGCTTAAACAGTAAATAATGACCCAATGGACTACGCTATACCGAAGACAAGCAAGCTGTTCTTCAACTTGCCTGATGCCAAAATATAGAGTGCATTGAACAGTTTCGGCATTTAACAGTACAATTTTACACATTCTTGGAGGTTTATAATGTAGATCTTCACAAGCATGCAATTCCCTCGTAATCCCTGCTATTGACAACAAAGTTTTTTTTTTGGTATTTGTTTCTTTGTTTTAAGTGGGATAACTTGTAGTTCTGATACGCAAGATGAATTCGTAATTGAAGCTATTTCATATATTTGATCTCATCTTACAAGTCCCACATCAACGCCACTGTAATCTGAAAGGAAATGTTCAATTGGTCGGTACACGCGCGTTCGAGGAACACTCGCGCGCTCCTGTCAATCAGGCCCTGTTGCCATGAAAAAGGGGGCGTGGTCATTGAGTTTTCTCTGTCTCGAAGGGGAGAGGGAGTGAGAGAGAAGGGAGGGGGGTAGAATGGGAAGTATAAGGCCTGCTGAGATTTTGAGCGGAGATTGCTAACTAATTATCGGGTCTGAATTTTCATTACCGTTAACCCGCCCCTGTGAATGAGCGTGAGCTGTAATAGAGTGTGGTGAGGAAATTTCCTGTGCGAAAATATTATCCACTTTGAAAGAGCTATGTAGAGACAGCCGATGAACAAGGAGGTGATCTAGTCATCAAGACGTCGTTAGTCTTCAGTTCAGACCACTTTAGAGTGGAAGACACCGTTTGTCATCTTCGGTTCCTGAGATGCCAAAGTATTCCTGATATCATCACAGTGCATATCTGTTTTTTGAGGAATGCCCTCCACAAACAAAGTCTCCAAGTCCTTTCAAAGTAGCTACTACTTTCGAAGTCAGAAAGAATCCCGTGTTCTAGACTAAAAGTACAAAAAGTGTTCCACGTGCCAAAAGTTGAAATGGTGGTTGGATAGCCTATTATCCGGTCGCATCCTCGCCCGAGTGGCGCTCTTGCTAGCGAGGACAGGCGCGGTTGGCATAGAAGTATGACGCGACTTTCTTGGCCGCGTATATAAGCCAGCTGAGCTCGCCAAGCAATGGCCACGGACACCGCACGGCTTCGCTTGTAGAGCTGAATTCCATTGGATGTCAGTGTTGTTGTAGCGAAGCGAACCCTAGCGGACTTCCGTATTGCGAGAGAGGTACACGTGCACTTTTCCACCCTAGCTCTCTCTGTTCCCCTCTCCCTCTGTGTGTGTCTGTATCGGGTTGGGAAGTACAGCCAGTCTCGTAGTTGTCATCTCTGCGAGCAGGATAACCAACAAATCCACGCGCGTGGCGGTGTGTTTCGGCGATCCCACTTGACTACTACTAGCTTCCCACGTAGCCACTTTTTAAAGTTTGGCGCTCGAGGTGGAAGCTTCAGTCAGGTTACACCTCTCGACACACAGCGGATACCCTAAAGCTATTCCCTTGACATTTTGACAATTTCAAGGTTTTTTTTAAATCCCCTCGGAATTTGACACATCTTCGCTCTATTCTGGATATTTTCTCTTTAATATTTTATCACCCGTCTACAAATTTGCACCATCTCTAAAGGTTGTCGGTGTGCCTTTGAAATCATAGACGTTATGGAGCCCATAAGAAGCAGTTGTCGCTACACAGAGATGCAGCCGGTTTCATACTACGACGGTTACCCGACAAACGGCGAGATGAATGCCTACAACGCAAATACAGCCATCAACTCCATGTACGCAAACTCGTACCCACACGACGTCCATCCAAACCAAGCACGGAACGGCAGCCACTGCTACGGCAGCGATTCAGCCAACTCCAGCCCCGGCGAGAGCTGCCGTGAGGAGGACTTAGAGCACGTGCTCGCGCCCGGCTACCCAGGGCAGGGTGAGCGGCGGTGTCTGATGTGGGCTTGCAAGGCGTGCAAGCGAAAGAACGTGGCAGTCGACAAGCGAAAGGCCGCCACTCTCCGAGAGCGACGGCGACTTCGCAAGGTGAATGAGGCGTTCGAGGCTCTGAAAAGGCACACGTGCGCGAACCCCAACCAGAGGTTGCCCAAAGTCGAGATTTTGCGGAATGCCATCGAATACATTGAAAAGTTGGAAAGGTTACTGCAGGTTGAGAAGGCAAACGGTGACAGCGAAATGGATTCGGCGGAGACCAGCTCAAACACATCAGATGCTATGGTAAGAAGGAGAGATAAAAGTAAACCTAATGTTTATCTACGTCTTCTTTTCCTATCACTTCAGTATCGTTTTGTCAATCAGCTCTGCGTTTTGTATGTTTCACTCCTTACATAGCTGACGAGAACGTCATACGTGCATTGTACGTCTTCAGCCGGCCGGTGTACAGCAGTTATGTGTGTACTTGATTTGTATTGCAAGTATGATATAAAATTTTATTTATATTGCTTCGTCTTCTGCGCGCTTACCAGCAGGTGTATATCATGGTAAAGGAGAAAGTCTCATCTCCCCTTCCTGTTTATATCATACTTCATCGCATCACTTATGTTATATGAACAAACGTAAACTTTGGAAAAATGTAACTAAAATTTCTCAGATAGGAGTTGCGAACAAAAATAAACACCGAATGAAATATTGAAGCTAAGTCAATCTTTCATGAATAAAACGGACAACATTGTTCTCGGCTCGCTTCTAAGCGTCAGGAAATTCCACAAACCTTTTGACATTGCTGCAGGTTATATCAGAGTGTGCTTTTGTTTTTTGAAATCGTCCCATGTTATGATATACCGACTGTAGACCAAGTTAAAGGTATGATTATTTTTCAAAACATTTCATTCCGTAACACGGAGCTGCAGACCCAAAATGATGGCCAGAAATACGAGGTGCTATTCCAAGGTATCGAGGTGTCGCACTCGCAGGGTCGTTGGGGCTGGCAGTTTATCTTGACACCTGTAACCTCGTGTTGAGTTATTTCGGTAGAAAACCGCGATTTACTAGCAATAAATGTCAGCGCATCAAGGACGAAAATTCACAGGGACCAAAAATATATCCCTGGCCGTTTATCCTCAGTCCTCTATGCTACCGGAAGTAAAGACATAGTAAGGACAACAACGTGTTGAACAGCATATCAGGGAGGAATGATTCCATTACATAGTTGCTATGGGAACGTTCAGGTAGTACGGTACGTACAGGTACGGGTACAGGTGTAGTGGTACAACGTGGTCCATACCTTTCCAGAGCGGTCATAGATAACTGAAAGTGATGGACGAGGACATGTAGTTGCATGCATATAACTCTAGCGTAAGCACATGCGTCTGAAAAGACAATGCGTTAATGAGATGAAGAGGGGTGACACATTTGATTCTATAAACAACGTCAACATATAGCCTAGGAATAATCATGACTCCAACTGCTGTTTTTCCCCACAATCTCACTGGATAATAGTATTAATACGGAAACTCGAATGGGCAATAAAAGATTATGTAAATGAAATCATTGGCCAATCAGAAGCCTCGGTTTTACACTATTTAACTAAGAGTTTAAGACTGCATTTTGTACTATCGAATTGATTTTGTAATCGATTTGCAAATTTTTGTGTTACAGGTCAGATGTGTTGTCAGAATGCGCAGGTATATCGATGGTTGCTTTGTCCAGTGTCTAGCCGATACCTAATGCTTTCACGCGCCGTGTATGATTGAGGCCACCAAACTTGTTTTGCTGAGACGCAAACGGAAGGCTGTCGAACCTTTCGCAAACCGTCAATCTAACTTTTGCGGTTTGCTTTGAAGCTCACCTATACAGCCCGCTCCTTCCCTAGCAACATCAAGTGCGTCACAGATGTTCGGCGCCAGTAGCATGGCATCGCGTCGGGGCAGCCCCGAGGTACGCCGACTGCAACGCAGGCGAAGGAGCCTGTTTTGTTTTGATCATTCCAGTCATCATTCAAGGAGGTGCTCACCTCTTGCAACCTTTGCAGACTTCGGCAAAGCAAGGAACTTCGAAGTTCCTCGGGCAAAGCTAATGAGGAGATGCTCCTCGACAACTTAGAAGTAAATTAACATAAGGATAAAATGCGACAAAAGTTCCAAAATGCTTTCTGTAATTCCATTCCATCTTTCCTTCAGTGGCTACGGGCGACTTGCGTGGTGCATTTGGCCATAAGCAATTAATTTATGAGGTTTCAATGGATTGAATATTACTTATTTACCAAAATTAATTCAGCAATAGTCATTTAAGACTGCGTTAAGCGAATGTATTAAGGCTCCCCTCCAGGATTACTTGAAACTTGCGGTCAATGTGTAGAAGGGAAATGAAATGAATTATCCAAGTATTACTAGAATTAATCCTCTTCCTTCTCCTTCTCCTCATCTCTCTGTTATCATCGAAGAAACGGGCATTCGTATTTGGGAGAAAAAAACCCACTTATTGAGATGCCCCTATGCTTTACGGGGTAATCGTCCTATAAATTTCATTATCTTTTTAGATGTGATGTTCGTAAGCGGTGAACCTGTTATCATCGTAGAGCAATGTCAGAAAGTACCTAGCAGTAGTACCTCCTTGGTTGAACTGAACGCATAATTGTAGAATACATTAAAGCTGAAATCGCTTCTACAAAATACCATCCACTGGACGATAGATTTAACTAGGGCAAAACTTTTTAAAAGTTTTGCTTCAGAGATAGATAAAGAGAGGAAGAGAGAGAGAGAGAGAGGGGGGGGGGGGGGATGAGACCAGAAACCGCGCCAAGGCGGATATGGTTTTATTATTCCTTTTTTCCCCGTCCTCGCTCCAAAATACGAGCGTCCGAAACCCCACACTCTGTGAAGCCCTCTCTGACACACGGTGAGTAATAAGATGATGGGTTAGAGAGACAACGGCGAGAGAATGGTTCCCATGGCAACCTCAACAGCTGAAGAAGACGACTGTGAGAAGACTGACAGGGCTCATCAAAGCTGACGAAAGCAACCAAACAGACCATACGGTAACGGCATTTAGTGGCGATATTAAAAAACAAAAGACCCACAAAGGCAACACCATGACAAAGTAATTTTTGATGCGTTTGTTCTTTTACAACACATAACGTCTGCTCTCTGATCACAAGTGGCCTTTTGGCAATGACGTGGGTGTTGATTATTTGTCTAAACTCTATCATGTTTATACATTATGTTCGTTTCTGCAACATTATGTTCACTCGTCATCCAAAGAAGGCTATTGAGTAATATTATCAATAATTATCGAATGCTGCAGAAAATCCCAGTCACATCCATGTATGGTGATGTGCCCTCATTCATATCTGGCACCTCAACAACATTCGTACCTCATTACACGTACCTACATTGCAGAATTGACTTGTCATGATTACAAATTTACCACGCTGGTATTTATGTAGAAGGAAATGGGGATGAGGGTTGGGATGGGGGTTAGAACCACGATGCAGATGACACCAACGTGACGGAGTCCAGAGCGCCTTACGAAACAGGTTTCCCCCCTCTTGCTGTACAACATCACCTCTTGAGGGCTCGCCCCCACGGGATCGACAGTCAAGCCGAATCGGACGCGATTAGGATGAGCATAAACACGTCCCCATCTCCGCTGTGCCTAAAGTATGTGCGTGCATCTGTGTATGTGTGGGTGGGTGTGTACACTCTCTTTGGTTGCACCATTGGTCTCAATTGAATCCTCAAAACACTGCGTATCCAAATTTCCACAGCTACCCCTATGTTCAGTCCGTATCGGATCACGTAAAACTTACCTGACTTAAAAGAAATACAATCTAAATTTGTTCTCCATAAGAGAAACCAAGGAGGTGAGGTATCTCCTTTGGTGAAACTCTGGCAATAAGGAGTAAACATTGCCTTACATTAATTCTAGTACTAATACTATTAAGTGATTTAACCGAGGTAGCGTATTCTTTTTTTTTAATCTTTTTGTTTTTATTAACGTATATACAGTGTATAACATAGAGTGATACAAGAAGAATGATAAGTAACATATTTACAAAGACAGTGCACAGTTTCTTCAGTGTTGACGCAGTTTACCAGTGGGTCGTGAAACTATCGTTACCCAGCACCGCCAGTTACCTGCGTACTTATCTACCAGACCCGTTCACCTGGGTCAAAGTGACGATTGTGGGCAAAGCTCTTGTCCGTTGATGAACGCACCGGACTCAAACCCAGCAAATTCCCTTTGAAATTCAGAGCGGTATCCACTATACCACTGCGATATATACTACTAGTGCAACTGATCAAAGTTACACCATAGAGTTACTATATGTATGTAGGCCTATAGTAGTTCCATGATTACACTGGACATCCCCGAAAAATAATGTGAACTGTTCATAGGCATTAGACAAAAGTGAAAAAGACATTATTTGCATTCTTTTGAGTTTTTTCTCACGTTTATATAACTCAATCTTATATCGATATTTTTGTCTGAAGCAAACGCCTCGTAGCCATAAAGGCAAGCCAACCCATATCAGTAACATCCTACTGAATACTGTTTCAATCGAATCGGGGGGGGGGGGGGGGGGGGGAGCGGGAGTGCGTATAGTGCAAGCATTATGGTTCGTGTCACAAAACATACTTCATGTGGAAGGTAATTTCTGAAAGTGGTAATATCCCAACTTGTTGATGTTCTTCCAACAGTAGAGGATGATAAAGATTGAGAATGAGATGGCGTTGATGTGAAATGTCTAAAATCAAAACAAAAGCAAAAATAAATGTATTGTGAAGGAGTTGTAAATGTATTTTTGCTTGGTTTACCGTGATTCTCAGCTTGGTCCAATCTCCCCTATCTGGCCCAATATAATGGGTGTCATGCATTACAAGCGGAATCCACTGGGACGTCTGCCCCTAACTCAATTTGCGCGCTTCAAAAGAGAACACACACCCTGGTACATAGCTTTGCTTTGTGCATCTGAAATCGCCTAGACATTCTCGCTCTTGGCGACGGCCAGGGTTTGCGTTCACATCGCGACCACGCCAGCATGCTCCCTGCCTTTGCGGCGCACTTTACACCCAAAAGATGTTGCACTAATGTTGGAGTCAGGGAAGAAAAGGAAAATCTAACGATACAGTGAAATTATGCCTCCGGTCAGAGACAGTATGTTCGTAATAATGCTCGTCGCACGAGTATACTTTACCCTGAAGCTCTTTAAAAACAAACAAACAAACAAGCCCAAAGCAAACAAAAACATCCTGTTCATGTCATTTTTAGTTAGCCAGCTTTTATCGGTCTTTTCCGATTCAACAAAAAGAAATGAAATTCCTTACAGACCATGTTGTTTAGACCTTTTATCATCTACGATAAATTTGCTTTTCCCCTCTGCTTGTTCGTTGATTGTGACTCGGGCACAAGCTCGTTGATCGTGATGACTGGCTTGTTTGAACTCTCGAGTGGGAACGCGTTCACTAGGGGGACAACATAACATTCGACGAATTCAACCTTATTGATGATGGGTTGAGCGGGATGACATTTTGCTCGGGCGGGAAGAGGCCTGGTGTAATTATTGACAGCTTGGAAAATGATTTCGGGATAAATGGAGCGCCAGTTATCGTGCGTCAAACCGCCTACTTCCACGCGCGCCATGACCTTGGCTAGGGCAACCTTCGCATTCATTGGCACCTAATTAAAAGCCAGGAATCAGATAGCCCCGGGCAGGCTGGAGGTATGTGCGAGTTTGCTGACGAGAAAACGCAAAAGCATTTACACTGATAATGTAGCATCTTGAGATTCCGACTCACAGTTGAGACATCTTCATCAGCTGAGGCAATGGCCCGTTCGAGTTGTGGAAGCCAGGTAGCAAGTTAGAAGTATTTGTAGGACCACTGGAAATAGTTGAAAATTCTTTTGCCACGTGATGGCCAAAGGAGAGAATGTCCAACCTAGAGTATTTTGTTTGATATTTTTTTTCGTGATTATTGTCAGTATGGTGATAGCTAAATGTTGCCAACGTTGGAATAAATTTTTTCTTAATGTAACGTCTGGCTGTGTGCTAAAAGTTGAGAAGCAAAATGTCTTTATTCAAATTCAAAATGTCTTTTGCGCTCAGTAACTTTGCTCTTAGCTATCAAAATTTGACGAGAAATGGTAGTAAGAAGGGGCAAAGCATTGGCCGGGTTTATACGATGTCTGGAACAGTACTGATGTAGGGGGAACCTCTTAAGACCCTCGCTAAGGCCCTTACATATCTCGTATGACGCTACTATTTTCGTCACAATGGAACCAGCATAGCAAAAACATCTTCGCGCCCGGAGCTGCCGAAATGGTGTCAACCAGAGATGCGATCGCGAATGGTAAATGCGTTTCCCAGAGAGTGGCTGACTTTATTTTCCCTGTCGCCCGTTTACTCCCGACCAACCACGTGATTGGAAGTGTGCCGAGCTGTTTCGCTCAGTTTACAAGGGGGAAAAACAACAATAACAACAAACAAACAAACGACACGAACTGTAACCTCCCCATTCCAACACTGGAGTACAATTGTATCATGTTTATTGTAATCGCGGGTTTCAATGGTTTATCAGATATGATATGATGATGTTTAGAAAAGTTTGGAAGTTTTTTTTTTCTTTTCGGAAGGGTAATTGATAACATACATTCTTGTTAATACCAGATAAGACGAAGCAAACCTCATTTTCGTTATTTTTTTCTCTCTTTAGTTTTTGTATTGTTTGTTTTGTTTTTGCATCTAATCTACTGAAAATCTGTGGCAAAATCTTGCAAAAAAAAAGTTGCACTTACAGAGCAACTCTGAGCATTATTGACTAAAAGCGCTTAACGAGTCGTCTGTTGTCGACCTCGGTTTTTTATTTATTCATTTATTCATTTTTACTGCAGGGATATTGTGGCAGCGCGAACCCCATCATCAGAGGTTATTTTTCATTCCTAATTTGGTAAACGTATAAATAGTTACTGCTGAAAATTTATCTGCATATACTCATCATCAAAAGTGTCCTCATACTATTGGTTACAATTTGTAATATTTCGGGAAAAATATGATTCATATCATTTCATCAAATGATATGTTTGAAGACTTAATCAGACAATCATACTTTGTAAACAGCAAAACATTGCTTACTGGGTCATATTGATCGACGGCCTTGGTTATTGTCAGGAAAAGCAAATATTTTTATCATGTTATCATATAGTGAATTGAACTTCAATCTGCTAGTTCTATACATTTATCAATTTCTTTTTTTTTTTCTTTTATTTCTTTGGCGATGATGCTAACACACGTACAATTTAAGCGCTTAGCTGTGTATAGGGATAGAATTTCATGTCACTACACTCTATCTAACCTAGAGGTGCCTTGCTTCTTGTAAGACGGGGAGAGCTCTCCCGCTAAGAGTGTGTCAAGATCACAGCCGGGACATGGGGATCAATATCAAAACATTACAACGTGATGTCGTGAAACGACGGAGAACATCGTCGGTGGTATACATACATACATACATACATACATACATACATACATACATACATACATCATTGTACATGACGCGTTTTTGTGACTGTGTATAGATGGGTTTTGGGAAATACTGATTTACAATGATTGTGATGCTGTTATTGATTATTTACATTACTACAACTACTACACCTACTACTACCATTACTACTATTGATGATAGTAATAGTAATGATAATAGTAATAATAATGATAATAATAATAACCATCATTATATTCATTATCATCATCATCATAATCATAATATCCCAGTTCTCTAAATCAACATGAAGCGACAACGTCATTAATGATCACAAAATGAGTCCTGATGGTGGAAAACAATTTCAGGATGTCGTGGGTTCCACTCATGTGGTAATAACCAAAAATAGGCTTAGTGCATTTATGACGGGATGTTTTCATAGTAGATCAATTATCTTGATCTTCTCAATCTTTAATTCATTATCATATTCGATTCAAGGGCGCACCCTATACACGAAGCAGTGACACTTCTTTCAGTCCTTGGCGCAACATGATTCACCTATTCTATAAATACATTAAAAAAACACATACCTGTATAAACGTTTTAAATCTTGAGTGTTTTCAATTTCGATATCTTCCTAGTGAGTGGAGGCATCATAGTAATACACAAAAAAGAACAACCCCACACTCACGCATGAAGAGTAACTGAAATAGGCAACAATTGTTAACCTTTTCAAGGAACTCTTTTTTTTAAAGATAATGTTGCATTAGTCACATTTCACGTGAAAAACTAATGAGGAGCATTGCTATTGTGACGTCATGTTGTCATGCCTTAGATGAGTATCTGGATGTGGCCACTCACTGTATGCCACAGATGTCAAGCTATATGATAACTTTCCTAACATCATTTGGGTAACGCTTGAACTGTTACTGATTCTTTCTTTTGTTTCGCTGCACTCACCATGTCAATAACATTAGGTCCTATATAGATACATTCAGTTCTTCGGACGCGTTCTGTTCCAAAGCTCGACTGTATCAGTGGAAATGCAGCTTCCGTACCAAAGAGACTGTTGTGATTGGTGATGCAATGAGATGAATATTTCGCTGTTAGCATGCTATTATGATGGACAACGCAGATGTAATGACAGTTATGAAAACTTGCTGTGAACAATGATTATGGACCCCGAGAGTCACGGATTAAGACCGTGGTCAGTTGGTTGGACGTTGTGTCTTGATTGTCAATAGTTTTCTCTTTTCCTTCAAAATAATCTATTCGATCTATTTCCCAAACACATTTTTAGTTGATAGTTAGGGCATCATTTCACCTTTTCAGGACGATAAAATGATATCTTTGATAGTACAAATGTACCACAGTGAAAAGGAAAATTTCCCTACACATTTCGACAAGGTTTCCTAAAAACAACCCCCTTGCTGAAACTACAATATAACCGCGCCAACAACGTGGAAAGAAACGGCATATGGCTTTCCAATAAGCAAACAGTGTCTTGTTGACCGCTTAAAATTGGACCCGACATCAATTAGGGTACAGCGCTCCTTAGTTGCTAGACATACAATGCAAACTTTTTTCTCCCTTCTTTATTTCTTTTTTATTTCAAAATCTGTCCACATTCGTCTTAACTGTGCTAAGGGAGTAACGTGTCGAATGACAATTTAATACCCCATTTTCGGTCCGCGCGAGCCTGACTTTCACCATGGTATATTTTGAGTATGATGAGTCTCAATTTGTGTGTATTTTTTTTTTCTCACTCATGATTTCTTTGGTCCCAAATCTTTGCTGAAAGCGTGACCTTTACTACACTGCAAAAAGTCCGGTGTTAAATAGTGAACACCGAGCTGGTGTTCAATATTCGGTGCTCATTTATGGTGTTGAATTAACACCTCTGGGTGTCATTTCCAAATATAAAACTGTTTTTTTGAAGAGTTTCTTAGTAACTGCACTTCTTGTTAATTTTTAATTTAAACAAGACGATCAAGAATTTTACATTAAAATACTACATTTTTGAAAAAAATGTGAAAATAAATTTACACCACAGTAACACCAGCTGGTGTGGTCTCTTATTGAAGCTGGACGGGTGTTAAACCATTGATATTAACACCAACAAATATCAAATCAACACCATGTGGTGTCATTTTAGAATTAACACCAGTACAGTGTCAAAATATCACCAGGTACAGTGTCAAATTAACACCACGAAGTGTCAGGTGAACACTTTTCAACACATCACAGTGCATTTTCTACACCTGTGGGTGTGGTCCTCTATTAACACTTGATCGGTGTTAGATTTAACACCCATGGTGTTAAATCTAACACCGATGTTTTTACAGTGTATCTTTGTCCCAGACGGGCCTGACATGGTATTCAAGTTTGGGTCAGCGATGAAGGATGGCGTTGTAACCGAAAAGGTTGCCACAGAACTGCAAATGCTCTTTCAAATATTTCTCACGTCATCTTGGGAGTTCTCATTCTATCTAACGTTACAAAAACATTTAGAAGGATTATATTATTAAGGGGACATAATGTTTCGTTTGTTCCTTGTGATTCCATTAACCCTCTCATTACGGTGGACAATCTGTTTGTACACAGTGTCAATGATATAAAGATGTAGTGGTTTTCAAAGGGTTAATGGAGAGTTCATCAATGATATGTGAGTTGTCATGATACAGTATTGTAGGAAGTGAAGGTCATGGAAGTAAGGGTTATATAATAGAAGTTGTAATATACTAGATAGAAATGGGATAGATATTCGGTACACTTCAACATTTTCACATTTCTCATTTGAAGTAATATGACCTAAAGGAAAACATGAGAAGGTAAAACAAACGGGAAAAAATGAAACAAAATAGATACGTAAAAGAATAGTCCACTTTCAATTCATAATTATATGAAATGCATATAAGAGAGCGAGAAGGCAGAGAGTTGGGGATGGGGAAGGAGAGAATAATTTACGTAGTTTGAAAGCGAACAGAGAGAGGGGAAAACATACAGATCAAAGCCATTCACTTTCTCTACACACTCTACCATCCTGTGCATCAATTCTGCCCCACATCCAGAAACACCCGTCGGCCACGGCGTACTTGACATCGCGCTCCCCGGGCGGTCCCCGCTGGAAAACGACCTCAATCACTGTCTCCCCACGCATTCCGCCAAACACTACACTCCACTCAATTTTAGGTCGCGGAGATCCAGTGAAAGGCCTATGTACTTTATTCCCTCTCGTACGCCATCTCCTTATACTAGTACTATATAGTCTCCCTCCAAGTTTGTTCTATCGCTGTCCATAGTCGCTGTGGCTACACACGCATAACCAATGTATGATAAGGTATAACAATTTGTGATGTTTAATATAGTTTTTATCGGCCAAGAAAGATATATCCATGATATGCCGATACCTCTTGTCTTTGATATGCCCAAGGAGGTATAGGCCTACCTCATTGATGTGCCCGACGAGACTTGGCAAATGGTATAATAATCATGCTCTCCTGTAAAACTCAAATACACTGTAGTGCCTTGTATTAGTAAATGTAGCTTCATGGAAGAGTGTACGATAAATGTGCGTTAAAGTATGTCATTAAAAATTTATGAAATTATTTTCCCTTCACAGACTAGTTACCAAAGAAAGTGAAATGTTTATGTTCTTTTCGAAAAATGAAATAAAGCATGAATTGAATTGAATTGAATTGAATAGTAGGGCCTATATAATAATTGGCATAATGTAGCGACTGCAATTGCCACAACCTTTAATCGTTTCTATGTTTGATAAACTGTGAAACAATGATGGAGATTAACTGTGGTCATAAGTAAGACAATAACAATTCTAGCAATTAATTCGACAATGACCTGATAAGAAACAAACAACATGAGATGTGTAAAGCAAGTCCGACGAGAGTGCAGACAGGGCGTTCGCTTGTTTGTAAAGTTGACACTGGCAAGGAGCTTCAAACACACTGGGCACAAGCACAATTACTTCCCACTCAGTGAGTGGCAAGATTTTCTTTATGTATCTCTTCGTTGAGCCCATTGCACAATTACCCCCCACTCAGTGAGTGGCAAGATTTTCTTTATGTATCTCTTTACCTGGGGCCATCATCCTCGTCAAGCTTAGCTTATGATGATGGTCCCCTGCATTTCATTTTTATCATTTCCTATTGCTTCCTTTCATATATGATATTCGTTCTTGGAAAAAAAAAAGAAAATGTATGTAAGATCCAAACGTTACGAATATTAGCTGTGTAAATGACTATGTAAGTATTTTGTTGATTTGTTGATTTGTATTGATTTTGAAATGCAGAAATAAAAACTGAACTGAACTGAACTGAACAAACGATGCACACACTTCCACAGTCGGCAGACAAATCGGGTATTTTTTTTCTCTCTCTCCCTCTCTCCCTCTCTTTCTCTCTTTCTCTCTCTTCTGCTCCTCTACTGAATGATTGCTGTAATCCATGGAATACCCAGAGGTCCTTTGCGGGGAAGAGAGATATTTCCGAAAACAATTTCCGAGGAAACTATTGATATTCTTGCTGGTTTTCCGTCAGAAATACTCCTCTACCGCTACGTCTGAGCCATGAATTCACAGACGCATTTCACATGGCAAAACAGTTTATGATTACTCTTGGGGGGAAACCGTGTTTTCAGGATGGATTCGCCTATCAACAGAAAAGAAAAGAACCAAAAAGCTGAGGACATTGCCTGTAGGAGCATGATGGGTTCCGTGTAAAGTTTTTAGGGAGTTCAGACTTTCATACAGAATGAGTTGAATTTGGAAATAACACTAGACACTTTTACGAAAGAGCTAGTTAAATGCACGATGTGACCGTGTCTGTGAACGCAACTATGTCGTATTTTCTCGTTTATTCTTGTGTTCCATACACAATGATAATATGGAAGGTTTTCCATATTAGGCAGAACGCGTTTCCAGTCGATGAAATTGGGTCATATTTTGGTTGCCTATTTTAATTGACCCACATTTCTTTTGACCACAACGGCGTATCATCTTTCCTCAACAGCCAAGGGCGCGGTTCGTTTGTCATATAGCCTTTCCAATGGTGACCAATTCGATTTCCATGTTGAATCAACTGAAGTATTACGCAAGTTAACATTTCGATGTTTTATCAACAGATAAGCTTTATACTTTCCAACGGAAGCAATTCCAGTGGCTAAAATCGCCGGATGTAATAGCGGAGAGCCACATAATTCCGCGATTTTTTTCCACTGGCTGAGTGAAAGTGGGTTGTAAATTCCTCCGTTTCGGATTTTTTTCCCCCTGGTTTCATTTTTGCCTACTTAGGCCATCTGTGGTCAGACAACTAAAAACGAACGGGGTCTGCATCGATGTCAGAGCACTTTTGAAATGATCTTTAAAAACCGATTAAGCGATAATATTTTCTCGCGGCTATTTCTCTGAGCTTGTCAGTTTAGCCAGTATCATTATACCGTACACCAAATAGATCAAATCAGTCTCGAAAGAGATAGTCTAAACTACTCTCATATTAATTTCAGTGTAGGGCCTACTTTTTTTCAAAGAAGTCAAACATGGTTTTGTGTTAGCCCCTTTCCCTGACTGCCTCTAACTATTAAAGGGATAGTACAGTATTGGTGGAGATGAAAATTGGGCTTACAACTTTTTGTGAGATACCAAGAAAACCTTTATGAAATAGTACAGAGCATACCATTTTAAGAGGAATTCAAAGTTTATTTGAAGAAAATCGGGTTTGAAATGACCGAAACATCTAAAAACAAAGTAAAACAAAGCAACCGTAATAAAATGTGGGTCCCACACTTTATTAGAATCGCTCTGTTTTGGATATCTCAGCCATTTCAAAACCAATTTCCATCAAATAAAAGTTGAATTCCTCATAGAACGACATGCTCTTTCATATTTCATAGGAGGTTTCTCATTATCTCACCAAAAAATATTAGAAACCTGAAATTAGGTCTTAACCAGAACTATACGATCCCTTTAAAAGCTATGAAGTTACCAACACGTTCCGTAAGGCAAAGGTTTAGTTTGTTAAACGACGCAAGACATTTCAAAACGTCTATAATCATAATTTCTGTGTATATACAAGTTCATGAAAGTTAGTATAGTACACGTATCATGCTTACTGCGCAAACACTAACTCGCTTCAGGCGTTGTCTATGTACTAAACTGTGTACGAGTGTTTTTTTGATTTGCTCGAGAAGTAAAGACTACATAAAGTCTTAGTCTTCACGCCAGTCGTTCTAACTAGATATTCGACTTACAAAAGTAAATAATGTTCAACTGGTATGGTGAATGTAGCCAATGAACCATCTCAGCGTCTACAAAACTGAACTTAACATAACAATCAATATGAACTAGGGTGACAATGGATTGGATTTAGAGATCTTATAGTCAAATAAAATTGAATGATTATTACCTCAAACCTACACAAGTCAAGGTCATGCCTGTAATTGTTTCATGTTCCTAGTTTGGAAATAGTGTTTAATGAAAAGAAGAAAATATGTTGCAACAATAATTTCAGTGATCGCCAGAAAACCAGTGTGGAACCCAGCTTATCTATATAGCGACCGGAACTGAAAATATATTTCCTGACACGTTTGTGAAGAGGTTCTATTTGACGGAAAGTAAGAAAAGCGCTGGGGACTCCTTTCTGAGCGATGCTATTTGTGCTCCGCCCGTTACCAAGACACCGGTCTGGGATGCGGACTTTACTCGGAATCCCTGCTGGCGCACGCCCGCTTAGCACTGTTTAGTTTTTCAGACAAACTGGAGTTGACTTGTTAAAGACCTGCCACAAATACCGTTAAACCCTCTCGGCTACGACTGGGTTTAAAGGGCAGTGCGTGGTAAAGTCATCAGGCATAACACGCGCCTTGCCCCCTTTTACGGCAGGTAGGTAGGCTGTGTTTAAAGCAGCCATTCATGGGCTAAGTGAATCAGCTCATAGACCAGGAGCTGGCTGCTGGTCAATTTACCCCATCAAGCCCAAAAGGTTTGACCCCTCAAAGTTACTGGGGCCACCCCCCTAATTACAAAACTGGGCGTCAGCCTGATACCTGAGGGCGGGGTCGTCCCCCAGGGACCCCCCCAAAATGGCCCCCGGCGGGTGTAATTTACCCCATGGAGCCCATGGACCAAACCTGGTCTAAAAGAATGGCCTAGGGGTGTACATAATAAAAATATAAAAACTGACAAAATATCTGGTCGGGAAAGGGGTTGCCAGACCGTCCCCCCCTGGGCCCCCCCTGGCGGGTGTAATTTACCCCACGCAGCCCATGCACCAAACTTGGTCCAATGAAAGTACTATGGGTGTACATAATGAAAATATAAAAACTGACACAATATCTGGTTGGGAAAGGGGTTGCCAGATCCCCTCACCCCCCCCCCCCCCCACCACCGCCCATTACGCCCCTTCGTGGGTTTAATTTAGCCAACAGCACCCATGGATCAAATTTGGCTGGGGGAAAGTAGGCCCCACTATGGGTGTGCAAAAAATAAAGATAAAAGCTGACAAAATATCTCACTTACAAAGAGTAATCAAACATATCCCCTACCTTTGCTACCCCCCCCCCCCCCATTTTTTAGTGTGAAGGGCCTATACGGTCTGGAGAGGTATGAATGAGCGTGTCATAAAAAGTAATAAATGGAACTTCTTGAATTAAGATGAAGTTATGACAACAGAAGCATTGTGTGTGTACATATATCCACATGCCCCATCCCACTCCCTCCCCCAAAAGAATGGAGTTATCAATATCTACACTAGAAACATACTCAGACAGTGCAGACTTTTGCCAAGCAGCTCATTTCCATCCATCCACACATGCTAAAAACTGCCAAATTTCCTATATAAAAGCCTTTTGCTTTTAAATGCCATCAACTTCCAGCTGTGTGGTAGTGCATTATACCTTGAGCACATGCCTTTACCTTTAGTGCGCATGTATGCCAACCTCAAATTAATGCAGCTTGAACTCCCAATTCCATTGATCTCATCTAGCTGCCATAAGATGAAAATCATCAAAATTTCATAAAGATTCCCGGATCACTACCAAAATTTATATTTATCATCTGTTTTTAAAATGTAATTGTGTTATTATCATCTTTTCATACAAGTTTCATCCAAATGTGTTCTCAACCTTTCAAGTTGTTCTGCATACAAACAATAATGCAGACAATACTATATATAAGTAGCATAAAACCTCAAGTGGCAGAAATAATTACAACTGTATCCAACATCCTACAGTTCAACTGTGTTACCATGCATGTGGAGCAAGCTCATGTACAACAGTACAAGAAACTGTATACCTGTGATACAAAATTGTACATGCAGTGGGTGCATAGGCCATAGTGTGGTTAATTGCATGCATATATTTATATGTTGTATACATTTTACTTGTTGCATGCAATTATACATTTCGAAGATCGGCAACACGTGTATCATCAGTCTGCAAACAATAAAAAGGCGGTGTTTTCCTGACCTTGGTAAGTGAACTGGGCTTTCCTATTGTAGGTACTATACTGGTAGGCCCCTATGACAGTAGTACATGTATTTCATCACTGGATGACAATTGGTGTCAGTAACAGAGCAAACAAAGAAAGGTCAAGAGTCTAGATCTTGGACTAGATCTAAGTCTCAAATATGCTATGATATGGCTAGATATCTAACGTTAGACCTATATTTCCTATACATGCTATAGCTTGTAGAGTACCTAGTACTATTTGGCGAAACCAAATGAACTGGAACAGGGGATGGATTATCAGTGAGATGTAGTGTATCATGAGTCATAACTGAAAAACCAATAAATAGAACATCAATGTTCTCAGCCTATATAGGTTTAAGTGTCAAAGGTGTGCATTGCTTTAAATTTGCATAGAACACTTAAACCCTGAATTTGTTAAAGTCACTGCACTTCCTATCATTCATAGCTAGAGTCAAAAAGGCAGAATTATACTACATTTCAATTTCTCTATCTAATAGACAACTTTGACTTTAGGATTAGAAATAGCCTTATTAATAGCTATATGTATCATAAGTGTTGAAGATGCAGATGTTCCAGTGAATGAATACTTGCAGAATTGGGTATGAAGATTAGGCAAATAATCTGAAACTCTCTTGCTATATTTAAAGAGAGTTTCAGATTATTTGCAATTAACCACACTATGGCCTATGCACCCACTGCATGTACAATTTTGTATCACAGGTATACAGTTTCTTGTACTGTTGTACATGAGCTCGCTCCACATGCATGGTAACACAGTTGAACTGTAGGATGTTGGATACAGTTGTAATTATTTCTGCCACCTGAGGTTTTATGTTACTTATATATAGTATTGTCTGCATTATTGTTTGTATGCAAAACAACTTGAAAGGTTGAGAACACATTTGGATGAGACTTGTATGAAAAGATGATAATAACACAATTACATTTTAAAAACAGATGATAAATATAAATTTTGGTAGTGATCCGGGAATCTTTATGAAATTTTGATGATTTTTATCTTATGGCAGCTAGATGAGATCAATGGAATTGGGAGTTCAAGCTGCATTAATTTGAGGTTTGCATACATGCGCACTAAAGGTAAAGGCATGTGCTCAAGGTATAATGCACTACCACACAGCTGGAAGTTGATGGCATTTAAAAGCAAAAGGCTTTTATATGGGAAATTTGGCAGTTTTTAGCATGTGTGGATGGGTGGAAATGAGCTGCTTGGCAAAGGTCTGCACTGTCTGAGTATGTTTCTAGTGTAGATATTGATAACTCCATTCTTTTGGGGGAGGGAGTGGGATGGGGCATGTGGATATATGTACACACACAATGCTTCTGTTGTCATAACTTCATCTTAATTCAAGAAGTTCCATTTATTACTTTTTATGACACGCTCATTCATACCTCTCCAAACCGTATAGGCCCTTCACATTAAAAAATGGGGGGGGGGGGGTAGCAAAGGTAGGGGATATGTTTGATTACTCTTTGTAAGTGAGATATTTTGTCAGCTTTTATCTTTATTTTTTGCACACCCATAGTGGGGCCTACTTTCCCCCAGCCAAATTTGATCCATGGGTGCTGTTGGCTAAATTAAACCCACGAAGGGGCGTAATGGGCGGTGGTGGGGGGGGGGGGGGGGGTGAGGGGATCTGGCAACCCCTTTCCCAACCAGATATCGTGTCAGTTTTTATATTTTCATTATGTACACCCATAGTACTTTCATTAGACCAAGTTTGGTGCATGGGCTGCGTGGGGTAAATTACACCCGCCAGGGGGGGCCCAGGGGGGGACGGTCTGGCAACCCCTTTCCCGACCAGATATTTTGTCAGTTTTTATATTTTTATTATGTACACCCCTAGGCCATTCTTTTAGACCAGGTTTGGTCCATGGGCTCCATGGGGTAAATTACACCCGCCGGGGGCCATTTTGGGGGGGTCCCTGGGGGACGACCCCGCCCTCAGGTATCAGGCTGACGCCCAGTTTTGTAATTAGGGGGGTGGCCCCAGTAACTTTGAGGGGTCAAACCTTTTGGGCTTGATGGGGTAAATTGACCAGCAGCCAGCTCCTGGTCTATCAGTGCGATTAAGCTTTATTACAAACGCAGACTCGAGTGCATGGGACTGACGAGGATTCCTTGCCTACGCTAGTTAGCACTCCCCAATGCTGGTCATAGGGGTATTTAGTGTGTCTCTGCTGTCGACGATACCGTCTGTGCACCTGTAAATTTATGGCGGGAGATGAGGCCAAGCGAGTTTTCAAGTGCCGCATTCTTTCGGCGCATGTTCAACGATTTGTACTCCGCGCCCACTAACATTCATAACATAAGATTGATTTGCCATGCGCTCCGCAGATGAAGATAGCTGGTCGCAAGTAAATTCAATTTAGTCCAATATTTGATCCCAGTTGAGAGGTCTCGTTAATTTCAGTTTTCAAATATAGCGCCAAGAAAGAGAAGCGTGATAGAATTTGCTCGCCATCCTTTTTCAAAATGTAGTTTTCGCGTGATTGTTTTTCCCTCGCAGATCAATGGGAGTGCATCGGATCATACTGTTGATATTTTCATGTGACTTTAATCTTCCCTCGTTGCCTAGGTAACCAAGGAGATATCTCTATGCCTTAACCCAATGCCTTCGGATACTGTAATTCCATATAGGGTTTGTGCATATGCCAAAAGCGGTTCCCGTACACACTGATTTAACAGGCTTGGCATGCATGCTGATATTCCATGTCATGATATCGGTCTAAATTAATGATGTATCAATGTGAAATGCCCTCTGGGTCTAAGTCGGAGCAGCGCTGTTACTGTAAGAGACTATTGCAACATGGATTTTCTGATCTATGATGAGTTATAGTAATAAACACTATTACAGACACTAATGGATGCTAAATATCCAATATTTAACTGCTGCAGCAAAAAAAAATAATGTAATCAAGCAGGCCAACAAACAAAATGATTATGGCCTTGAAAGAACGCCTAAATCACAGACAAAAAGAATCACGATGACTGTTTTACTCTCATATCAAACCAAACAGAAACTGAAACTGAAACTGAAATAAACTGTAACGTGGCTGAGTATGCTATCGATTTTAACCGTTGTCGTTGAAGGAGAGCTTAAAAGTTAGACAAATGGAAGACAAGAAGACTCTCGTGTAAGAAGGTAGGCAAGCAAACGAATTAACGAGGTCAATTAGATCCACTGTACATTTGTTACTCATACCATATGAAATGGTGTAGATGTCAAATATTGTGACAAATGTATAAAAAACAATCATGCACAAGGGTATTTTATGTCAGACTATTTCGGTAAGCCAGTAACCGGACATTGTAAACCTACATGACGAGATTCTCGTGGCAGAATTATTATTGCTTGCGTTTAATCAGGTAACTCATGTCTAAGATCGATATCAGTGACTATTCATCAAATATCATATGAGTGTGGGGACGTGCATGTGTCTTTGCGTTTTCGAGCGCATTTGTGCGTAAGAGAGAGGGAGGGGGTTTATTGTTGTCTTTGTATAGAAACTTGCAGTTTGTGGGTATAAAAACTTGCAGTTCACATCAGACATATCGCAGCATTCAGTTCTTAATGATCATGCACCAGCACAACCTGATATAAGCAGCCAATGTTAGAACTCGTAAAGAGTCCAAAAGACAGTAAAATCGAATACAACGAATGATTTTTTGTGTCACCAATGATAAGCAGACGATAAACGTGTTCAATTGAGGCAAAAGAAGTGACTTTCAGACACTCTAGAATGTTGGGGTGTTGCACTCAGCACCGCCAAAGAAGGAGAAACTCACTTTCCTGTTCCTCCTCATCATCCATGTCACGGGGAGAGTTCAAAGTGGAACTGATTTTTTCCCACGATGCGGGTGTAGAAAACAAAAGCCGCATGAATAATTCAATCTCTGAGACGTTCAGCGGGCACTAAAGTATGTTCAACTCTCGCCATAAATGGTCCTAAAGTTGTTTGTGAGTTGTCCTTCTCTCGGTGAAGGAAAGAAATAAAGTAGGAACCAATTCGATTTGGCAATTTACGACACTGGAAGTTCGTCGCGGAATCAGTGGAAGTATTTAACTCGTCAGTAAATGTAATTCATCACACCAGAAACGTTGCATTTTGTTTGACCTGAAACAGAAGACCCGCCCCCGTGAAGAGCTCAGTGCGAACGCCACAGGGTATCTCGCCACCAGGCTGCCTGGCAAAACGAGGTTTAAAACATGATGTAGAAGAAAAATGAGCTGTGGCGGGTTCAGTAGAGAATGCAGAGCAACTATACAGAAACTTTCATTTCTCGGTATGCAGTTATTTTCCGGTGCCAAACTCTCCTTGACAAGCCTCACACCTCTTCTCGTGTTAATGTAATTGGAAGATGGTAATTGACGTTAGGACAACATTTCCCCTAATTCTGATCAATCTGACAAGCTGCTCTGCAAACAAAGAGGGAAAGCAAATTAAAAAATGACTGTTTCCCCCATTGGAATGCCCAAGGCTTCGACAGGTTGCTCTAGCTATTTGATTTCTAACGATGCTGCACCTTTTTGAGCACTAATCATGTGTTTCGCTATATGTACGACACATATACTATCAGTCCAATGAAAAGAAGAATATCTATCTGTTTGCAAAATAACTCCTTCGATTGCTAGTTTGCCAATGAAAACGGATAGGGGATCACCTCTGCATTTGTTAGAAGAGATTTACGACATGATGTAATACGCATATGCCGTCATCACCATCGCTGGATTTTCGTGTTTCCACAACATATGGTTTAAAGATGTGTTTCTTGTCATGTTGAATATATTTTCGAAAGCGCCCTCTTACGTCGCCAACATCTCCCATAGGGACATCATCGCAAAATATCATATTGAAAAGTTGCAGCATAGGTTAATATCTCAAGCCTTTTTTAATTTCCATTGAATATGGCGATCATAGAATAATGGTACGCGCAAAACAATTGAGTCGTGAAATTATCTGACTTCTTGTCAATGCCACACTAATTCTGAAAGCAGCGTAGGCCAAATTTTAGTCTTGCAGTAAATATCCTAATTATTAGAGGTAAGTGGGCCGTCACTTACCTTTCATAGAATGGTCATGACAGACTGGTATGTGCAATCCCAAAACCCAAACATGTGACCATGTTACTAGGTAATCATTAGAGAAGAATTTGGATTGACATAGTTGACTTAAGCCGATCCAATTCATGCTGTCACAATTACTGGCCAGCTTCCACCGATTATAAGTGGTGAAAGGAACAGTAACTGGGTTTTTTTTTTTTTTATTGGATAGGACGTCCTTTTGGGATTTGCAACTCCTTGATCTGTTTTCCCCCTCCTAATCTCATGAATATTTACCCTTGACCCCATAACACCATTTCAATAACAAACTTGTTTACGATTCAACTTCCCAATTCAATGAATTAGAGGACTTTGGCAGTGTATTGGCAGTAGGATGTATAGAGATGCAATTAGAAATCAAATTACAGCAGCAGTAAAACAATGGTCGCGTTCCGGAGTCATTGAATTGTCATGTAGCTTTTCTGCCGACAAAAATCGTCATGTCAGTAAAATATGATGCGTATTTGAATAGTCTGACAAGTTGAGATGCGAATAATGACATGCAAGGATGACAAAAATGGTGACCATTTTATTTTAAAGCATTTCATCGACGCGTGAAGAAGGTGTGACAGAATGAATGCCCTTCATCTCCGAAACACTCTTCTTGACACAGGAACATGAAGCGTGCGTGAGTCGAAGTGTCATTAATGATCTGCCTAATTGTGATGATAATTAGACTAGTCAACTCAATAGCGAAAACCCCCACGTGCTTAAGCGAAGAGAAGATGTACACCTGTGTCTAAAACAGCAGTTCGGGATTACAGACGCGGCTTGGTATTACTTCACGAGAAAGCGGCTCAACAGTTCTCCGTTCCGTGTACATTACACGGGAGCCAAAACCAATAAGATGCCGAACCACCGTGATGGGATAGGCCATTCGATGACTGTATCGAGCGTGGGGTGGATTAGCTCGTGGTTAGCCTTCGCTTACCAGGGTATGAAATCGATCACCAGGGACGATATATAGCTGAAGAAATACATATCAAAAGATAAGGGAGATGATAATAACCAACACATATCCCCCATCAGAAAGAAAGAAAAAAAAAAAACAACAACCAGAGGTTAGTTGAAAGTACGTCGTTCATAACATTGCAGAATATAATTTTCATTTGATTGATTTAACCGAATGCCAACTTTATCCTTCGTCACTTTGCAAGAAAGCTGTGTTGTTTTTTTTGTGTGTAGCAAATGTGTGAGATGATTACCCCAATCAAACGGGGGGGGGGGTAATTTGTACCACTCATTTCTATTTTGACTTGAGCTGCAACAAGGTCTGACGGGTTTGAGAAAGTGAAATGCTCATCGACTATCGAAGACTCGAGGTTCGTGCCTACAATTTCCCGATATCAATTTATAGGGTCGTCCGATAGCTTCCCCCGATTTGGCTCCAAAATCCGCCACACGATGACGCATGCTTCGAGGAGCGTCTCGCGCAAATCCCTGATACCTGATTGGTCAATCCTTCTTTTGCACCTGGCAACAGTCCCGACCAGTTCAACAGGTGGTTACATGGCGAAGGGGGGAAAATGTGCCCATTGTCGATTCAGTGATTTTAGGCGAGCCAACTTCTCGTATGATTTACAAACGAGCGCGCGAGGATATACAATTAAGGATCTACCAGGGACATCAATGTTGTAATTACGGCACTCGACAAATAACGCAATGTGTGAACAAAGTCCCTTGTCCGTCTTATTTTGTTTATGACGTGCAGGATGAGAGGAGACATGTGGTTCGATGAAGTGGATAAGGAATGAATATCAGACACTTCGATTACACGTGCTCACACACTAAAAGAAAAACAAAAAACACCTAAAGCACAACATAACCGAAAAAAAGCAAGCACAGAAACAAGTAAGATAATAATAAACACAGTTTAAAAAGGGGGACAAAAAACCAGAGCTCCGAAAGACTGATTTGCTCGTTCATTAGACTTTGTATATTTTCTAGTCATTATCTGGGGGTAGAAGAAAAGCGGGAGAGGATACTCATGAGTTAGTGAGCGTTAGCTTTGTCTGTCCATGGACCTAATACATACAATTCACTATAGCTTTCTGTAGAGATAAATTTTGACGAATTAACTTACATGATGTAATTGTTATATTGCACCATTCAATAGCTCTGTTAGAAAAATGATGATAATAAAGTATGATACATCAGAGCCGTGGCCTGCAATGGAACAAATCTTGCGAGTTGTCTGCTTGTCGTTTTGAGGTTAATCCTTGCCTAATTTCTTTTGTCGTGGAACACCCGCGCTAACCCATCGTAAACCCCCCTATATGCAGGATCGTACCTGGGAGGTGGTGACTATACGCGTTCAGAGGTTCAGATGTACTTTTGCGGGTTTCCCCTTTCCTTTCCTCATTTCGTCTGTCCATTTCTTCATTCTGTCTCTCATTCGCCGTCTCCTGTTTTTTTTTTTCTCTCTTTCAGTTTAGTGAGACTGGGTCCCCTACCACGGCTCAAAATTTGCAAAGTCATGTTCTGTGGCCCGAGTGAGGTACAAATTAGATGTGACAGATTCAAGGAGAGCCCAACAACAAACCCGACTTAGTAAGCAAGAAGTATTTCGCGAAAAGAAGACAAAAACAAGGGGAGCATATCAGATGATTTTTCTACCTTGTGTTGTTGTCGCAAGTGATGAGAACAATAGCTTGGAATAAAGCAAGACAGAGACCAGTGTTTAAAGACAGATCGGTTGTTTGATAATTGAGCGCATCGCGTCCCAAGGGGATTTTACCGCAGAAACTTGTCATCACGTCATGAAATTGTCATCCCTGATTATCAACGCACATCTTATATTGGAAAGAGATTGATGGAATTGGATGAATTTATTAAATATACCTGAACTAAGAAAAAATTAATCAAAAGAACGCCAATTTGGAAAATAAACAGGAACTTCAATCTTCTAGTGTGTGTTGGCAATAATGAAGCAATTAAGGGGCTTTTTGAAAGTTCTTCAAGCAAAACAAACGATCATAAACTGATTGAGGATTCAAATAACAAAGAGCAATTATGGAACATTAACAATGAATAATAACACTCAAAGTAGTTTGTAGAAATGTGACGCACCAAATGACAGAAATGTGGTTTCTGGGGCCCGATGGGTTAATGTCAAGAGCTCACTTTTTCTCATTTGTTACCTGTCGACCGAACACGGATCATGAGGCAGGTACAGTAAAGTTTGATGGAATTGTATGCCTTTAGACCACGACGACCTTGCATCCGAAAGATGAGCGACGTAATGAGAACGAGGCAAAAACTGCAACGACCCATTTTCGGTTATCATTGTGTCGTCATCAACAAGGACAAAATACATGATCCCCTTAAAAATAGACATACTTTTACCATGTTTACTCCTTTTTTTTTTGAGGGGGGGGGGGAGGAGGAGGGGTTCATAATCATAAAGCATGATAAGTTGTCCAAAAGCATATTGCCGTTATTGGAATTATATGACAACATATCGGTACACTGTTCGTTCAGAGAATAATGAGCAACAGTCAATCGAGGGGGAAAAAAGAGTTTGAACAAGGTTCATAGAGCAGAATAAAATTGTAAACCCTGTAGTGTTATACTAGGCACATTATCGGTCCATAGGTCGAGCTGTATGAGTGTTCAACATTGTTCGGTTTCGTCGCTCAAACCTGTCCTCCAACAGTCTGAGTAGTTAAAAGTCGATCTGACTCTTTTTTAAACGAGCACTTTTCATCAGCTGTCGCGTTCGGAACAGGTGACTATCGATTAAAGTTTTGGTCAAGATCCAAACATTAACACGAAAGTCCTAACGCTAACCGTCATTAGTTGATACGTTATGAACTGTTGGTTTGATGACAGCACATTGGGTTTGAGACGTGGATGAAAGAGACAGTGTCTGATGTTGTCGAAGTTAAACAAATTACTTAAATACCATCCCCCAATAAGATATCCCCGCACTTATTTGTCATGCGAATTGATACAAAACATGCACAAAATGTACCTCCGTCGATAGTAGTTGACAGGAGGCAGAAGAAACACTGCATACATCGCCCTTACTCCGCATTGCTACACGTCTTGCTCGTCTTTCTCGCTCAACAAATAATATCTAGTCTCAATTGGGGAGAAAATACTACACATATAAAAAAAATGGTCTTTAAAGGAGCTACTGACAGAAATCTGTAGTATACTAAAGACTAAACAAAAAGTTTTCACATTTTTCAAATTTCACATATTAAAAAAAAACAAACATGGTTGACTCTATCATCATAATTATGCTCAACTCAAAATAAGTGTCACGATGACATATCGATGACTTTTTGCATCCATAGTGACGTCATCATCATATGACAGAGACATTTCTTGTTGCTTTTGTATTGTCATTCAGAGCAAATTTATTCCGTGTGCGCATGGTATAACCCCGTAGAACTAGGAACGCTCATCCCCATCATACTGTGTGTGTATATATATATATATATGTGTGTGTGTGTGTGTGTGTGTGTGTGTGTGTGTGTGTGTGTGTGTGTGTGAGTGTGTGTGTGTGTGTGGTGTGTGCGTGCGATAGGGCGTTAAACATATGATTAGGAAATCGTTAGACGGAAAGTAGAATCAAAATCTATCGTGCAAATACGTCCCAAGTCGTCTTCTAAAGGCGACATTCAAGGAAGAATACAGCACATTGTTATCCCATGCGTTATGGGCATATTTAAGACGTTGACAAATTAATGAGGAAGTACCAGAAGTCTTTAAGGTCTTTAGGACAGACTCTATGAAGAAGTGCAAGTATCTGTAAATGACGATAAGATAGACCTGTCTGTCATAATCTTTGAAGAACTGCCTCTAAAACTTGACACAGTCGCTGAAAAAAAAAAATGCCCCAAAATATGATGCTGTCTATCAGACACACTTAGTCCCGGCTGGATGGCGCCGGTATGTGGCGCCACCCAGCCACGACTAAACAAAATAGAAATAAAAACAAAGCAAAGCAAAACAGAACAAAACAATATGTGCACAGTTTATTTCCACCGTTTTATCAACAGTGCATGCTTTGGCAGGACTTTGAATCACGTGATAAGGAGCGTCAATGAAAGCTCTATGTAATTTGTTGTTGTTTGTTGTTCTTCTTCGTCTGGGTTTGATAGCATAGTCATACAGCAACTGGATCATTCAAATTGTTCCACTTTTCTCGACATTACAGCTCGCCCCAATATCTGTCGACAACGAAATATAGGCCCAACTAGATAGATGGATAATTGAATAGACATATCATGTATAGATATATAAATAGAATAGATAGGGAGATAGATAGATAGATAGATAGATAGATAGATAGATAGATAGATAGATAGATGAATAGATAGATAGATAGATAGGTAGATAGATATATAGATAGATGGATAGATAGAAAGATAAATGGATGGATAGATAGATAGATAGACAGTTTGATATATAGATAGATTGATAGATATATTGATAGATAGATATATAGGTAGATAGATAGATAGATAGACAGATAGATAGATAGATAGATACATACATACATACATACATACATACATACATACATACATACATACATACATAAAAAAATAATTATTAAGAATATACAAATCCAACGCATCGAATGAATTTTCCCACATAATAGACTCAATACTCACAGAGTCGAAAGAGATACATAGAGGGTCTGATGTAGTATACATCTGTCTCTGGATTAAGCTCTATGAAAATATGAACCAATAGGGCATTGGTCCTGACATTTTTATAGGTGATTGCCAACCTCATGATACCTGAGGTATCTGGCACACACACACACACACACACACACACACACACACACACACGTTAAATATATCATATTAGGCCTACCTATCTATAGATGAATAGATAGATAATTAGTATGTTGAAGTCTGCGGTCATCGTTTATTCCTTGTCGTTCACAGTTAGGAGGTTTGTGTTTCTGCTGCTGTTTTAATGTATATAGGACTTTAGTAAAGCGTGAACACGCACATACATACACATAAACAGCCCATATACATATGTACACTGGAATGTTGTACTGGTATTTATATATCTGTTTTGTTGATATGTTTCTTGTATAGCACGACAACCTGTCAATACTATCTTATTGCGACATGCATCGTCACACCAACCCTTACATATTCACGTAGTCTTCATTAATTTTTTTTTTTATCAGCTCATGGATATTTTCCGTTCATAAAATTTACGTGGATTAATGCCTACAGTATTTTGCCCATTTTTTTTTTTTACAAGCCAGACATCTTGAATGTTTCTTTCTGCAGATATCCCGATTTCAATGAAGTGTGCTTAAATGTTAAGCTCAGTAAAGAAAAGGGGGTCACCCGATAACATCGCTTTATTGAAAACATATCACTTACATTAGTCATTTAATTCGTCACATTTCCAGTGATGGCGTTCCAAAAATGCAACAAGAAGTGGAGAGGGCAGCTTTGAGAACCTTGTATGTTCTGGGCGAGTAATCCTTCCTCAATCTACCGCTGATATCGATCCCTGTGCCCTGCGTTTGATGGCTGCAAAGTCCTGATACTTTGATGCCATTAATTCCCTTGTTCTTTCCGAATAAGGGATCTGTCATCACCTTAAAAAGGGGGGAGAAGTGACGGCGGAATCGGAGAACTAGAGATGTGGAGTAAGAAAAGTGATGCCATGAATGTAGGGTCAGAGCACTAAATTGCGTAACTGCTTGGCGCTTCAACTAATCTCTCCTAATTCAAAATGTCCCTTCAGCGCTAATTATCCCACCTTATAGTTAAACGTTAGACTAGGTAAGTGCTTCACACTTTGTGGGATGCGTCCATTTTCCCCCTCTCCTTATCAATCTTTTGTCTTCTGAGGGAACGGGGTGGACTCTTGTCGGCGACCCTAGAAACAGCTGCGTTTCCGATGTTCTTGAATGCGGCTGTCCGCTGAGTTTAGCGCGGTGACAACCTCGTCAGTGCAGATGTGTCGCCCCCTACCCTCCCCGAGACCAAGCCAAGGCCACAGTGCTCCTCGCTTGCGCGGCTCTCTCGCTACGCTGTGGCCAAGCTCGGCTTCATTTGCGCATTATCAGATTAATTCTTTAGCCGTTATTTCTCAGATCAGTTGATAAAACCTTTATTTGGAATGCGAGACTCGTTTGTTACGAATTAAAGTTATTGAAGATTTGAGTTTGACTTGACGGAGCGACAGCTTCTAAAGCTACATGTGTATACGAGTGATTTGTATGATGCTAAGTCTTGTACAAAAACAAACAAGCAAGCAAAATGATAATGTGTTTGCATATCCGTCTTTTGAGTAGGCCTATATACCACAATATAACGCTCCGTCCAAAAGAAAACCAAACACAAACAAGGGAGGCAAATCTAATGAAGATGTATGAAGAAAATGACGTCCTTCGCTAAACACTCGAAGTCATAATTTATTTGCACCACCGTTTCGAGAGAGATGGGAAAATTCATAACATCTCGGAGATAGGCATAATTAAAACAACCTATCACCGCGAAAGATCATTATTAACCAGTGAAAGGTTGACGATTAGGCATACTAGTTGTCATCGCATTTCAAAGAGATGTAATGTTTAATTCATTTTCCAATAGAAGAACATGGTATTCAGAACTGAGACATCAAACGATCAAACAAAATAATTTGGTTGCGCCATTGCCCGTAGTGGCTAACCATCTCACTTGTCCTACGTTTTAGTCAGCGTGTAAAACCCTTAAAGCATAATATTGTACCTCATACAGTACTCCAACCTTACAATAATATATCGCGCTTGTTGATACTTTATCGGAATCTCATGTGAGCCATCATCTTCATCATAGGAGGTTCTTGTGAAAACGGAGCAGAGGGAGGACTTTTTTTTGGTTCTATTTTGTTTTGTTTTAATTCTAGCGAGTCATGGACAGCTCACCTTTTTTCCTCGCCCTCCTCAAGCGGAGTGACTCTCGCTGCTCGACTCTGCCTCGTGCAGATGCCGCGGCTGGGAGGAAATTCAATTTACAGCCCCACTTTCGCTACTTTTTGGTCAAAAAAGAAAACGTAGCGAAGCAAGAAAAGGTTGCTACGGGGGGGGGGGGGAGGGAGAGTAAGAAGGAGAGAGAGAAAGTTCGCATTGATCTTGGTTACTTGATGGAACACATGTTTAGGATTCCCCTAGAGAACCAACCAACTGGCTGACAGAGAACTAGAATGAGCGCGAGGTGGTAGTTATCATGTGTTTCCCTTATGTGAAAAGAGAAGGCCAGATAGGTGTCAGCCAAGAATTTTGGAGACTCCAACTTGGTCAGAAAATTGGGACGATGATAAGATACCTGGAGACCCGCAAAGATCCCTGCAGTCTCACATCCATTTGGTAGAAATGGTCACATGAAAAGGAAGAGATGTCTTGTGACAAGAGTGAGCGTTAAATTGTCGTCTTCTTGTAGTGCGGCGATGTTAAATAAATACCAACTGAAATGGGGAGTACTTTGCAATTATATAGCACTCTAGGTTGATAATGATAATGTAGAAATGTGTGTAATTATTAGACTTCCGTTTGTTATGAAACCGTTGAGGTTACTTGCAGGGTGAGGATTACAGTGGCTGATGTGTGTTGAAAGTTGAAGACGCATCTTGTAAAGCAAAGTGATAGACAGCAAGAGGGGATGTGGTTAGCCAGGGAAAGGAGAATCTCTAAGTACTTTACTTTCATCAACCTCCCTTAATGTCGAACAACAGCAACAACAACACACCTACTTTAAAGGGCTCAATTTGCTGTCTGATGCGTTGGCCTGGTTGTATGGTCGAAGAAGCGAGATGTGGTCGGTGGCGAGAAGGGGATGGGCTCGAGAGGGGTGGGGTCGACCTTGGTGTTGTTAAACCATGACAAGTAACTGAGTCTTCTGAAGCGACATAAAATGACACAGGTAATTACTCCTTTTTCTAGGTGATGGGTGTTGTCAAGTCTTCTTGTTTGCGATCGATCGTGCAATTAAGTGGATACTATGGATCTTGGTGGGTGTGATATGGCAAAAACGTGTATCTCGAAAACCGCCGTGGGATTATCGAAAGCCCTGATCCAGTGGAGAGGGGACAGAAGCATGTTTATGTGTTCCGATGTAATTTGATGTTTGTTTAAGGGTACGATACTTTTTTTTCAAGGCTGTGATATGGCTCTGCATCATGCGATATAAATTGATATTAGTTCAAATCCGGGCGTGGATTTAATTATTTGACTCTACTTTGTTTTGACTTTGCGTGTTTTCATAGGTGTAGGGCCTATATGGAAACTAATCATGTATACTCGGAAGAACATATAACATACTAGTATAACCACAACCATCGTCATTTCATTCTAGTCCAAATTTTCATGAACCAATGAGTCAGGTAATGCTGACACGATAATACAAAGTACCATATAGAATACATCCTTTATTACGAAGTACCATATAAAATACATTCTTTATACGAAATGCCGTATATAGGAAGTACCATGAGATATAATTTTTACTACGAAGTGCCATATAAATTATATTCTTTATTTCCTAATCCCTGTTTTCCATGTCATGTTTGCAGCAATGTTTGCGATGTCACGATAATACCACGATACCACGATACCACGATCCAACTAAATCGCCAAGACATCTCTCTCTTAACCCCCTGCCGCTGGGCTGGACACTGCTTTGAAGTTCATACAGCCTCGGACGTGAAGGAGATGCTATAGAAGACTTTTTTTTCTGATTACGTGTTATATGTACACTGTTCACGATGGAGAGTCAATAATGTCTTCTCGATTTGACTCTCTTGGCACAATGATGTGATATCAGTTTCCGGTAATTTCTTTTTCTGTGATACAGATCTTACCCAGTCGTTCCTCTTTCCTTGAAAAGGGCGACATAATATTACAACAAAACGCGAGATTTTCACTGAATTTTATGGGTGGAGAAGAAGGCGGTCTTTCATTTTTTTTCTTCTCTGTCATATTCTCCCTTTTCGTTCGTGAAGGATGCCTTTCTTTTGCCGGATAACTTTTCATCAATATTTTCCGCATTGAAATGAGTGTTTTTTTCCAGCCTCGTCCAGCGAATGACGAAATATTGTGATACAGTGGTCGCTCGATTAGAGCGGTAACCTCCAAGATTTCCCCGGGGCGCGGCTGCGACGCCACTGTCTCAAACTCCGATAGAGGAGCATAAATCACCGACTCAGAAACGCGGACGTTTAGGGACACGCTTTAGCCCTTCCGTATTGGGTTGGCGCCTACCACGAACATTAAAATGTTTCGCCCTGACGTCTGCCGATTTCGCCGATTTAAATTTCTCCCCGTGAATGCTCCATTGTTTCCACCCGCTATTCCTTATAACACGACTCGTATTGATGTTGATTAGTACTGGAGGCATCTGGTGGCCGATAGCCGCAACGCAACGAGTTAATTATTCCCTTGAAGTTTCTACACAAAGTGATGTGCCTCCTAGAGTCCTACATGCAGGGTGAAAGTCCAAAGCAATAATTCAAAGTGTTCGATCCTACTTGATGTAGGCTGAATATTTTGAGTGAGAACAAATGCCACATTTCAGTTGGCACAATAGAAAGTTTTGCTTCGTTTAATGATACAATGAAGGAAGATACAATCTCTCTTTTCGAGGGAGCCTTTTCCATCCCTTGCTAAATTAAAATGATAATGATATTCCATTGTGTGTACGTGGTTGGCGAAATTGATACTCGTAATTTTGTTTCACTGGTAACTATAGCTAGTAGAAAGTTTCATCAACGGAAACAGTGGAGATGACACGTTTATTGCCGATGCACGCTTAACACAATGAAATTGGACATTATGATTAAAGTCGAGGAGAACGTACCTTCTGAATATACATACAAGAAATCAGCTCCGTCTAGGCTTGTATTGTAATATACCAAGCGATTTTGTCCCACGGAAGCTGATCGCTTCCACGACAGAGTCACTATTAACAAACGCTTTATCACTTTAGGAAATTATATTCGTAGGTATCTGGTAATTTATCGTTTTCTAGTCATGCATATGTGTAGGCCTATGTTTGTTAGAGCGTCTGAATGTGACGGTTGGTGCTTTAAAGGTCAAGTTCACCTTCATATTATACATGTGGATTGAGAGAATGCAGCAATATCAATAGAACACATGAGTGAAAGTTTTAGGAAATTGGACAATCCGTTCAAAGGTTATGAATTTTATTTGAAGTTTTAATGGCGCCATCGTTGGATGAGAAGACTGCTACGGCTTGTAATGTTATGTGTTAATGTTATGTGTAGAACGATGTACAAAAAATACAAAGAAAATTCAACATGTTTTCACTCTTCTCGCATAATAAAAGAAATTGAATTGATTTGCCTCTTTCAAAAGGCAGGGGATGATAATAATTACCCTTAACATACACCAGTAACAACTGGAGGGAATGTGTACTTTTTCCAAAAAAAAATCACTCATGTATTCCACTAATATTGCTATATTCCCTTAAACCACACGTATAGGAAAGTTAACTTGTCCTTCAAAAATAAGTTTGTCTCCTCAGCACAATGTCTGTCCGTACTATAGTCCGTCGTTGGAAGAGCGATGGTCGTTTTTGTTATTTTTTTTTCTCGCGCATTTCTAGAAAACTTAAGCAAAATACCAAAGAAGAGTGAAGCTTTGTAATAAATTGTGTCGTCATCTGAAAGACGAAGCAAATATAGCAAGGTAGTGCAAACAAACAAACAAACAAACAAACAAACAAGCAGACAAACAAACAAACAAACAAACAAATAAACAAACAAAAGAGTCACTTCAAGTTTCCTGTATTGGTCAATCCTGTTTAGCTGGAAAAAAAGATTCAAACAGAAGAGAAATGAAACAACAGATAAGACAAGGAAAAGTATATACTATGAAGAAACAGAGATCAAAAAAGTTTACTTTTTAGAGGTAGTTGGGTTGTAGTACTCTAGTAGTCGTTGTTTCTCTCATAGCTGGTACTGGTCCCAACCATTCCCCTCTCACAGAGTGTGGCAAATTACCTATTTCCGACCTTTCCAAGTGCTCCTATTATTGCATTTCATTCATATGTCCCATTTCTCTCCAACTATCCTCTCTCCATATATCTCCATATCTCCCTCTCTTTCTCCCGTCTATCCCTCCCCCTCCCCCACCCCCCCCCCCCCCCCCTCTCTCTCTCATCTGTTTTCTTTCTGGGCGAGGGTCCGTTGCGTGCTGAGGATAGCAAGAGTCACTCTACGTTTAATAAAAGCGCAAAAAAGTACCGACGGTTTGGCCCGAGTCGAGGGGTGCTTATTAATGCTACATGCCTCGAAATCAAATCAACCAAATTAAGTTTGTTTCATTGCAGAATTTGTACCAGAAGGATATAATTCTGCGTTTCCCGTCAGTTTGATAGGCCGCAATATATATTTCCCCCCAGTCGGATATCTGTGCGTGTATTTGCGTGTCATCTGTGATATTTGTCATCGATTATAAATGTGTTGCGTCATCGCGAGTAGAGTGTGTGAGAGTGACATGATGTATGCGCATGCTCGTTGTCTTTCTTCCGGATAAATATCCAATTAGGATCGCATGATGGCGAAAAAGAGAGAGAAGTAAAGCCATTCCAAACTATCAATTCACGTCAAAATCGATCCACATTTTGCAAATGCGCTGGATGTTTCCAATATTTCGATGGTGATGAGCAGTGGTGCTGACGCGCAAAATCAATGGTTTACCGCTTCTACCAAAGGGGCCTACCACTATACCACCACGGCGACCACCAATCACCACCAACCTTCTTGACACCACCGAATGCCACCCCTACTGCTCCCCCTATCCTTACTGCTTCTCTGTAACCAACACCACCACTACACTTATTTAACACTACAAAATATTCTCATTGTTAGAAATAAAAGCAATGATTATTAATCACGCGACTAAAGGTACAAGCCTTACAATTTTTGGCAGATTAGCACTGCAGCTTCATAGCAGCAGTGGGTTTTTGTATTATAGAAATATTGGCTGTAAACATCTAATCCAGTAAGCAAAGAGGAGAAAACCTGAGGATCCAGTGGGGGAAAGAAATAAGTCCCCCTTCTAAAAAGATCACGCGGATCATTAATCCCCTCGAAGTTATCACAGGACTTCTTTTTCCCCTTTCTTTCGAGACAGCTAATTCATCCATAAACAGTTACCAAAATTAAGGTTATTCATTGGATCTTGCAGCACCGTCTACCCCGCCTCGTCGGATCATTCCAATTTGGCGATGGCTTCAGAGCCTAGTGAAACTCCTGATGAGAGAGAGGGAGATTGTACGACCAGGGGTGTATGCGAATAACAACACTCCTTCCATTTCTCGAGAGTAAACGAAGAAAATGCTCTTCCCGCTCTCATCTTCTCTCCATGTGTGGCGCGCACTTGGATTAGCAATCAGAGATCAGGTTTTATAAGGAGAGTCATCTATAAACATAGTGTCACGTTGGGGGGATTTCGAAGGTGGAGCCGCGTTAATTAGTCGGAAAACTTAATTAACTGGTGGAAATTAGGTTAGGAATTGCGAGATCTATTGGAGCACGGAGTGAAAAGGTGTTAGAGAGAGTGGGAGTCGCCGGTGCTAATCGAAGAGCGTCGTACGTCAAAAGTTGACGAAGCGCCTGCCGAGATGCGCGCTTGTGGATGTGCAAGTGCGGCGACACGTCAGCTACGCATGTTCACTTTCTCTCTACTAGCGTTAGTCTGTACCCTGGTGTGAGGGATTGTTGGAGATCTCGCCGATCGGAAATTGATATGTATTCAGCAATATCCTGTGCACAATTAATTCGTTTATGTGTCGTATTATTCTGGGGGAGCTTTAGTTGGGTGTTAGCGAGTTAGACAGTGTGAGTGTGTATATGATCGGGCGGGGGGGGGGGAGCAGAGAGAGAGAGGCAGACAGACAGAAAGAGAGAGAAAGAATGATAAAGAGTAGGGAAAAGAACAGCTAAAGGGATAAGAGAATGAAGACGGGGGGGGGGGTAGGAGAGGGGAGTTGAAATTGGGCGTAGAGGGGCCGCTGCTTTTCCGCTCCGCGCGCAGGGTCGCGTGAGGGATTGTCATGGCGCTGTTTGTCGCCACCACTCGTCGAGTCCACTTCGAGTAATCCCTCTCCGGCAGGTCAGTGTTAGATGGGCATTCCTGGATCACCATCGCGGATTAAGGGGTGCACTACCCCCTTCTAACCTGGTGGACCAGCCCTAGAGTTCATGTACCACCATCTGATATCTGGTCTCAAGTCCGACTGAACAGGTTAGATGGAAGTGGCTCATTATAGATTGGGTGTGTTTGGTGTCACCTTTTAATTGAGTTTAAAGATGTCATGGCAAATATAGCTCATTTACGGGAATACCTTTGGTAGTGTCGTTTAGCAGTGTTGTTCGTTGTGAATTATTCTCCAAAATTAATTACCTGTACTAAAATATGCCCAACAACACAACAAAGCACACACCCACCCCCACACACAAACACACTCAAAGCTGATAGTATGTTGTTCAAAATAGATTTTACAAGAAACAGACTAGTTCAGCGATTGTACACTCAATAATGTGCGCACGTTATGACATAATTATATTGTACAAACACCTTTGATGATCGCTGTGCCATAGTTTAATACAAGTAACTTTAACAACATTACGTACACCTTGAAAACTAATCGAAAGAGACAGTGTTTTATAGGGCGAGTTAAAGTAATAAATATCGGTGTGATCATTCCCATCCTGCCATTCTTATTGTAGATGATTAGAGCGTCCAAGAACTCCGTATAAGTTTAAACATTTTATCTCTTTATCAAACTTTTTAAAGATTGTTTTATTACTACATTTTTCAGACATCGGCTTTTTTAAAGACGCATAATCTTTGTTGCTTGATTGAAAATACACCTCATAGTGGTTATCATTAAATATAAACTATAATAACTCACTGTGCCTCGTTTGAACACATGCATTTCTTGGTATAATTAACTTTGTTGCTGGTATACTTCACATTCTAGAGAAATGCTTGATCTTAGCTCCCGCAGACTCCCTTTTTCCCCCATGAGAACTTGAGACAGAAAGGATCTTGCCTTTCCTCCGATTTGAAAAGATGGTGAGAATAGAAGTCAAAACGAGTAGAACAATGGCAATTTGGATGGACTTAAGTTTTCGTTTTTCTACCATTTCGCATGGTCCTTGAACTAATCTCCCTGCTGAAACACCGGTCCACATCTTCAGCTGATGGGGGATGCAGGACCAATTGTTTTTCACGCAAACATATAGGGCAGGCGTGACGAGTATTTTCTTTCATTTGTGAGCAATAACAAGGTTATAAAGACGTCTCGCACGGAAAGAATACCACAAGAGTTTTGTTTGAAAACTGGTTTCCATCTTCGAAGATGATAGTGGTGGTAACGGGGCGAAGGAGGAGGAGGAGCGGTTGAGAGGTGTACTGGTAGGAGACAAAAGTGCAGTGCTCCTGGGCCGTAATAGAGTTTGAAGCGCCCTGAGGCAGTGTTGTTGGAGTTTGGATGTTTTCACCGAGTCAGAAGACTTGCAGTCGATTGAACTCCGAACAAAAGTGCACGTGAACCGCGCAGATCAGGCAACGTGTGCGTTGGTTCTACCGCTGGGGTACATGACTTTGCTTATACCAGGGAGGTGGATACCACCACCTTGCTTATACCCATACCCATTTACCCCACCATTGACCCAATGGACTGGAAGAAAACTTCGGTTTCTAATTTTCCAGAGTGACTAAAGATGATGCTAGGCTAGGTCAAGAGAATTGTTTCGGGAGGCTTCTTTTCCGGTTTCCACATTCCCACATCCTCCTCCTTTTCTCTTTTCTATTTTACTTTTTTTCTTCTTCTCTTCTTCGTACTTTTTTTTAAGCTCCAGGAACAATAAAACCTTGGCGATGTCTGGGCGCAGCAAAACTAGATCGCTGATTGTTCTTTTCGTAAAAGTGCTGGTATTTGAAGTTATGATCTTCACGCTATTGTATCTTCATTGGATATTCTCCTCGCGTGGTATAACGCCTATTAACGTATTATAGTTGCGAATAATTTACAGACATTAAACGCTGCGAGATGTTAAGATGGAAGTTCTTTTTCTGAAAGTTCGTTAAACTTTGACCCGAATTCCCAGAGCATGCTACAACTCAAACCCTTGACCGCTGGTATACAATCATTCAAAGAAGATTTTGTTTTTATTTCATCTTGAACAGAACGCGTGAATATTTTCAGTTGCTCAAATAACAAGATAAAATTTCAAACCATCAATGATATTGAACAAAGATATCTTCTTGATTACGAATTATACCATTATCTTCTTCCTTCATTATCTTTTTTTTCTACGATTTTGTTGCAAACAAAAAAGAAAAAGAAGATAGTTCGAAAATAGTCTAAAAATCACATTTATGTCATGATGTAGTCACAGCTTGGCGTCTTCCAATAGGAAATTCGCGGTGAGTAAATTCCCACTTTACTCAAAGTGAGGACGCAATTCGTCATAGTCTCCGAATTCACACCCTCTTCAACCTTGAGTGCGATCAGGCTCTCGGAGATGAGACAGACGCTACTCTACAAGACCCTTACATGACGGAGTATTGCCAGCAAACAATGCATGGTAATCCTTGTGCATTGCATTAATTCACATACTAGTATTGGCAGCTGATTTGCCACCGACCTGTAACCGTGGCTCGTGCGCCTTTGCTGCAGACTACGCCTTAGCGCTTGGAGTTGGGGGAAAAAGCGGTGACGAGTTCTTTTGGCGCGGTCGGAAATTCGGTTAGTTTGCTTCAATTTGTACTCGAGAATGTGTGGTCACACATCGGGGAAACGCGGGAAATTGTGAACCAGTCGATTTCTTCCGCCAAGAGGGAAAATACTTACAAACATCAAGAGATACTCTCTTCCCTCCTCCAAGTCAACATCTTCCCCTGATGGCAGATTAATTATTTGCCCTATTAAATACCATTAGGCGGAAAATTGACCTTAATCGTGTCATTACAACTAACTATAAGATTTTATGATGTGATAACCGTCGGACGTGGAGATGTGAACTGCTTTTCAAGGGCAAGAAGTTTTTTTTTTTTTTCAAATTATGATTAGTCGAACGACTTTAACATACTCAATAACCTCAGCATCAACTACCTGCTTGTCTGACACTCAGTAAGTATTATCATTATCTTTGATTTATATTTATTTTACACACACACACACACACGCACGCACGCACGCACAAACACACAAACATGCATACATACATACATGCATTCATTGATAGAACGTTGATTAAATGGGTTATTTTGGTCATTTCACGGGGCATGTAATAAATGAAAGATACTCTCAGCCCGTTTCATCCAGAGTTTTGCAGTCTTTTATGGGAAGTTGTGATTCTTGCTGTCATTGAGGCAGTCCTGTCAAGAGATCAGCGGATACCATTTGAGCTATTGCTGTGGTGACTTTGAGTATCACAACTTAAAACTACTTACAAACATCTTAAATGATGGGCTGTGACGGGTTCCCAAAGTTGTCAAGTGCAAACTAGTTCTGCCTATACTACTACGAACAAGTGATATTTATGTGACCCAAGTGGTAAAGCCCTCTTCATTGGAGAGCAGCGTGTCTTCAGATAACCTTTGTTATTTTTGCATCTCGGTCATGTATTTGTTCTTCTTGAGGAAGGATAATTAAACATCCCACAATTCTCCGTCAATACCTCCCACCAAAACTTTTCTCTCTCAAATTTTGCCAATCCCGTTCGCATTTTTTAGCCCACTTTTCAGCCGAAAAACGCCCTGTGTATATCTCGCCCCAGTTTCGGCTGGCAAACCTTTCCCCGTGTCTGCTTGGGTTTGCACCACTGTCCAACGTCTCAGATAGCATCTCGGGCTTAGCGGAACTAGATGTAGTTTGGATTTAGAGATTTAAAGCTGGTAATGGTGTCACTGTTGTTTTCAGTTTCCGGCGCGAGCATAAGGGTAGAGAGAGAGAGGGTCCCCAAGTAGAAGAGGAAAAAAGGGCAAATCATTACATCACTCTACGCTTAAATGCCATGACTGCATCCACAAGACTCCTAGACAAATCGAACACACTAAGAAGGAGAAGGGGCACTTGCGTACAGATAAACAGCGTCGATGAACAAGTTTTTGTTTGAATTATGCCTGACAGAGGTACACCCGACTGTTTTCATATACTGACGATGAATCGTTTAAAAAATTGGCGGTATTCTCTCGCAAGCCCATCCAACCCCTGTGATATCCCTTTATCTGTAGACGAAAAAAGGAAAGGAAGAAGAGACCCCCTCGAAGAAAAGAACAAAAAAGACAAACTGCATGCCCAGCATGTGTTGAGAACGCAAAAGATTCTTTGAAGTTCACAGATTGGGCCATGTTTATTTGCAGGTGTTGAGGTGGCGACAAGAACCGCCTCATGAAAAGGAAGAACTATTCCATAATCCTCACTAACGCTGCATTCTACTGCTGTTAGACACCCGATAAATTCATAACTTTCAAAAGCAAGAAACCATCAGGATTCTCTTTTAAAAAGTGGCATGGTAGTTTCTTTCATGTCATATTTCACTCTCGGACTTGCGTTCTTTCACGTCAAACTAACTCATCAATGGTTTGTGTAGAAAATGCGGGCGCCCGAGACACGTCGTACGTACCTCTCAGGAGGAACTGAATGAAGAAGATGACCCGACACACTTCTAGATAAGACCGGTAATTGCGAGCGAGGTAGCGAGAAAAGCCAAGCAATCCAGTCACTTAGGCCTATCTGGTACGCACGTGCCAAGATGACGCAATCAGATACCTCACGCCCCTTGCATTGTGTTAACATTATCTTTTAATTGGCGAGAGTCCTTATTAATGATTATCGAAGATTGAGCTGACTACTATTAGTTACATTTCGGCATTTTCCGTGCGTACTCCTCTTCGGAAGACGACACAATCGCAAGTAGGTTTGGCTTTCACTCGAAAAATAGAGACGTAAAAAGTGTATAAATAGATAGAAGGCATTTAGCGCTTCCAGCACGGAAATTTCACATTTTTCATCTTTATGATTTAGATCATGGAGCTACTATAAGTAAGTAGATCCATGTTAAGATGTATTTTTCTTTTCCCGAAAATGAACACATGTGTTTCCTAAATGATGTCTTGGGTCTGATCTTTAAAAACGTGATGGCAGGCGACTCTTTTGAAACATTTCGCTTTTTTTTCGTGACGAGAAAATGCTTTCATTGTTGCAGGCGGATGTAATAACAATGATGCGATGAAGCGTCGAGTTTCCTAGTCCTCCAGTCGGAGGGAAAAGTGTAGACCGAAGACACATCAAAAGACAAAACTATGCAGCAACCGTTTACTGGGAGATGAACTGGGCCTAGGAGATGGACTCGATGGTTGTGTTGCGTGACCTTCCCATCTGAGATTTGCCCACTGACGACACAAGGTTTCGTAAACAAGCTGTAAAAATTACCCCATTTTATGAATGTCTCCCCCGAGAGGCGGGAGAACTTGAATGGAGTCTCCGCTAAGTGTGTATGGCGGGAGGAGGGATGGATGGGTGTAGGAGCGCCCCTTTGTTGTTGGTATTTTCTTCTCCACCAAGTAAAGAAGATGAGAAAGACTCTTTGTGTTCTTCTGTTACTTTATGTATTTCACATTTGGTCACGCCATGCGGAAGACTGCCATCCTATTTATATCAGACTATGATCCTGCCAGTTTGGAAAACAAAACACACCCCCCCCCCCCCCCCCCAACAAAGAAGAAGAAGAGAAAGGCGAGAACAATGATAACTTGGGATGCAATGTCAAAAGTTCGAATCAACGATCGACTATTGTTTTAGAATCCTTTATGCTGTGTCTATTGAAATGTATTTGCTTGACCATTCCTTTGTTTTGCCTATGAAGGCCCAACTTTAATTTCCATCGGGCGTTGGTATTGTTATGACCGGCAACTAACGACCGTTAGTACGACCACAGTTGCATCGCTTGTGTATTACAAATGCCTTTCCATTGTTTCTGTGTGCAATTCGCTTAGCTTGGAGCTGGTGCTGGCCTGGGAATCTTGAGAAAATGGCTGCCGCCGAATTTGAAACATGTCACCATTTTTATAAAACAAATAATGCACATTATTTGGTCGGCTTTGATAAGATTACCGTCCCCCCGTAACTTTTGAACAGTCCAAAACACTCTCGGCTTCGCCTCGTGTGTTTCTAGCTGTTCAAAAGTTACTATCGGATGGACAATTGTTCCTAATATCGTAATATCATGAATGACTTATTCCATGGCCTGGTTAACGACGTAAAAAAGAGTGTGATGAAAAGATTAAAAGATATCACTTGATGCGAGCAGAAAGTTATGTTTCGATGGCGTAGTTATCTTATCTGTCTGTTTTTTCTCTTTAAACTTTTTGTTTTTGATGTAGACGGACGGCAGCAGTCCAGGATCATACTCATCAGACAAAGTGCAGCAGTATGGGGATGGTTACGATGTGTCATCACCCTACGGTGAGTTTCATTTTATTATTCATTATCTCAATCTTTTGATAGGACACATAGGCCTACATGTATGTACATTCATTTGCCCCTTCATGAAATCAATGTAATGCGAAGCAATGGTAGGTATAAAAGACAGAAAGATAGATTCACAAAAACAAACAAATAAATCAAACAAAAGTTTGGGGTTTTTGCTTGCATCGAGCAGACAGGACAGTATGATTCCTATTATAGTATTCGATGCCATAGATTGAAAAGAATGTGGAATTTTGCGATATGATATCATATTACATAATATGATATAACATAGTATAATATGATAATTTCGTAACATTGCATAATGTAATATGTGTAACAAAATGTGATTTGATACAATTTCTTGTACATGACGTAATGTAATAATTTCAATAACGAAATGCGTCGTAATATGAAAACATACTAGTATTCTCTTTCTACTCAGTTGACCACAGGCATGACTTCTTTGCTTTGTCTATCTAATAAGACAATAGCATTCTCCTGTATATTTCAAACGACGAGTACGGTGAATCCGGCGAACTGCTACTTACAATGGCGAACTAACTTTTCTTTAATTAATCACGCGATAAAATAAACGAAAAATACACAAGCTTGATAGCAAAATTTGACTCTGATTATCTCCTCAGAAATGCGAAACAACGGTAAAATATTATTTTAGGAGCTCTTGGTGTTAACAATTTTACAATATTCTTGGTTGCGTTCCATGATTTCTCTTTTCCTAAACCGGCGCTTATTGAATCACGCCAAGGAACACACGCGATCTGGAAAGCATCGATAAAAACAATCCAAAATGTGAGGTGTACAGACATAGGCTTGCACAAACGTCTAATTATCACATTTGTGGTGTTCTTACTTGGGATACGATGCAGCACATCGCACACACGTTGTCGCGTGCAAACATACTACATCAAGAGACCTCTCACACCATAGAGCTGCAACAGAATTACAATTAGTAAAGCAAAAGTAAACACAACAGAACAATCAACAACATCGGCAGCAGGAGCAAGGAGGGAGAGTGGCTCGCCGTTTTACTGTCGGCCGGTAATGAAAATGTCTTCTCCAAATCGAGTGAATAATTCGATGATGCTTTCCGCACATCTTCGCGGGTGCCATCAAGGGACTCTGAGGACCATGGCACTGGCGGCCAGGCGAGGGGCAAAGCGGGAGGTGACGCCCGGAAACAGGCGGGATGTCGAACATTAATTCTTTAATAGCGCATAGAAGACTCTCAATTAAAAACAACAACAGCAACAACGAGAGACGAAGAAGATGATGAAGATAGACGAGTGCATGCGTATCTTTATTGAAATAGCATCTGGATATTGTTGCTTTCACGCGAACATCTCTCTCGTATAATTTCCCCACTCCTAATCCTATATTTTGCAACCTTGTTTCACGGTAACGTGGTTTCATTCACGAATTTAGATATCCAACTATTCATTTAGAAAAAAGAAACTCATATTTGTCAATCCGTGAAGGTTGGGGGACACAGATTGCATAGAAAAGTAAACAAAGAGCTCAATTGCTTCTTTAGTACCTTAATAATGTTGTTTCAAAAAGTCAGAAGGTTTTTAACAATCACACATACACTCACTACTTTAGCCAGCTTAATTGCACGTTCTTAGGCACACCGATACGTGCTGAAAAAACAAAAATGAATAAACGAACATATAAACAAACAAACAAACAAACCAAGTAACCACTTGAAAATAGAAATAAAAATTAGAAGTGAAGTGGCTTTTAAATTAATAATTCTAGCCTTTATAAACGCATGACGCGCTTGATATCAGTCATTGCCTATTAACCTACAACTTGAGAGGTGGGCTGACTTTTCAGACCTGGTCAAATCCACATAGAGGCCATTTTAAAATCGGAAATTGATTTTCAAATCCAAAATACATTCTCTAAATCACTAATGTCGAGCCAATAATGGTACAACTGATATTCAAATTTAGTTACTAAATGATTAGTGAATCTCTCTATCAATTTTCGCTTTCATTAAGATAGCGACAACACAAAGTTTTTTGACTGTTTGGGAGGGGCAAATAATGTAGGTCCCGAGGCGTATTCTTGGAATCGATAACATACCCTCACATTTCTTTGGTAACCTCATCGTGTTAAAGACATTATTCTTTGTGCAAGGCAATAAAGTGGCAGACAGGATTGCAGTCACAAGGGTCAACTGAAGGTAAAACACGTGACTATACTTATGTTCTCCTGGTATATTAATACATCAAGACATGGTTCCAAACTTTAGCTTTATAGCTCTCAAAACTTAATCACAGTTTATCAAAATACATTTTTGGGCAGTCAGAGACCAAGAACGATTGAGTATTTAGGATCACGTGATAGTGGATGGCTTTACATTGTTTTGCCAGTGGCAGAACACCCTAGGATGTTCTCCCGTTGGGAAAAAACTAATTACGAAATGTACCGAACAATAGAACGATGTCAATTTTCAGACAATCGACAGAATAAAATCTCGTATCCTGTATCAGATACTTATCATCCGATGAAGTGACAATGAGAAGCATTTAGAGATATGATTTTAGGGAAGCACCTGGTAATTTGAATCGAATCAAAATGAATTGAATTGACTTGAATTAATAGAGCTGGGAACGTGTAAAGCAAGGACACAAGAGAACCACTGGAGCTGTGTTTTTCATAGCTGTTGGTGATGCTGGAAAATGGTTGCCAGTTTGATTGTAAAAGTTAAATGAATTTCATTACATTCAAAGAACTTTGACAACCTCATGTTATAACAGAATAATGCTGACTGATGCTGCGGGAAATATCCAAAGTGTCTTTATCTCAGGATATGTCAAGGAGATTATATCACTTGACTTCATCTCGGGACATACAAACCTAGCTAAAACACTTCAAACCCTGTGCCGAAATATTTTGTATGTTCTCACTCTCGTTATAATCTATTCAAATAATTATGTTGTTGTTTGAAAGACTTTGGTATGAAACCATAATATCACATAAGTTTGGTAAAGGACAAAGAAACAAACAACAATGAACAAATACACATACAAACTACCAACGCGATGAATCGTTAGTGTTCCTGTAACAAAAATATAGCGTCAGAGCGTGCGACGTATTCTCTCTCTGCAATCAGCCCTGTACAAAATGATTTTTTTTTCTAGTCCATGAACTTGCCACTCTTTATGATGTGACTACGCCTCTTGTTTCACGTGCTTAAGAAAAAAAAAAGATCATGGGAGCAGCCGAAGCCAGCAATTAGTAAGCTCTGTTTTTAATCTCAGAGCCAGTCTCCGGCATCTACATGTTGTTATTCATTTCTCCAGCTTCACGAAATGTCTGGAAGACACATCACGTCTAACGCTCAAAGGGTTGTGAATGTTGTGATTACAATAGCACGGGTAAACGCCCGAACTAATTATATGGTTTCGCTGATAGAATGGTTATTCCACAAAGAAGAAAAGTCGATGCACTTTTGTCTGTTCGTCCCAGTTCTTTGTACCATTCACGATGAGAATGTAGTACATTTCGCCTGCGATGAATTAGGGACATAATTCGATCAGTTTGATCACAGTTTTGTCGTAGGTCAGTGCGCAACTTGTTGATGGATATACGCAACCTGTTAGAATTACTCTGTGATCAAGGTGAATTTGATTATAGGACAACATGAAATAAACAGCGAATATTTCATCAAAATTAAAGAGAATTGTGAGGCAGTGACGTCATCGTTATGTCTAATTTTAGGGTAATCAGTGTTTTGCAAAAATAAATGTTTAATCTTAGTTCGTTAATACATTATAGTCCAATTATGATGAATCTCTTAATGGTTTTATTGTAAGGTTTTGCCCTCTTGCTGTGATTGCCTTGGCCATGGACACTGATGGAGCGGGCTTTCATTTGAAACGTGAACAGAAGTTTAAAATCGGTGTTTTTTTTCATCTCATCATCAGGCAGGGATCCCCCCCCCCCCCTCTCTCTCTCTCTCTCTCTCTCTCGATGTTACTCTGTGGAATAGGGCACAAATAGAATTCCAATGATTTTCTAAAGGGGTATACGAATCGATATGAACGATATCGTGGAGGCAAGAGATTGGTAGCAAAATGTAGGAAGGTCATTTTTAGCAGGGTTCATGATAAGAGAAAGGGTGAAGGAATAATCTGTAAAGGGGTCATGTTTACTAGAAAACAACGCACTGGTTACCCACCTTATAACGAAAACAGTTTGATCGTCTGCGGTTGATAGCTTTCCCGCCAATTTTTATGACACAAGTGAGACACCCGCTCGTTTAACCCTACGGATCCCAGAGGACAGCCTGTATCTCGAGCACGACCCGCTATTTGTCTGGTGTTCGGCGGCAGCAGGGTTAACACGAGTTTAATGGCACACTCGTGTATGAAAGTGATTTGGTTCCGTCGCCAGACAGTGCATCAACCTTCGTCCCCGCGCGCTGTGGAATCTCCCCCTCGAGAATTCAGATACCTTCTCCCACGATATGTAAACGAATTATAAATCTTCTGAATTTGCTGCCTCTACCAAAAAAAAAATGAGAATAATAGAAGAAAAAAACAACAAGCACATTTACTTGCTGGTTCTTAACATTTCCATCTTCGTGAGGGTTATTTTAAGACATCCGTATGAAATGATGTAGCTCACAATGGGTCTATTCTAGTGCCTTTGTGGCGACAATGAAAAGAGTGAATCGCTTTCTTATGAACAAGGAAACGGCGATAGCAAATAATCGCACATCATAACACGCCAGTACACTGTCAGTTCTATATACTGAGATTTACTTCCAGCGTTGTTGTAAGTGATATAATGCTATCCCTATGTGCTCGTGTAGTGTCACGGTATAAGTCTGTCTGCTTATGCCTCCATCAAGCAGAAAGCTTCTTTTCTTGTCATGCATGTGTGGGTATTGTTTTTGTTTGTATTGTCCTCACATTTTATGCAAACAATTTCCTGACAAGTTACTGAAACATATATATAAGCAATTCTAAACCATCACCCATGGTCTTTCCATGAAAAGAGAAAAGCATCAAACAGGTTAATTTTGGACATATCTGAACATTAATTCATCAATATGGTGAAGTTGATGTTATGCAGTGGTTTTACATGAACAAGTCAAGGAAATAACATTCAGAGAGTGTGTTTTGTTCAGATACGGTCTATCAACTTCCCATTCACGGAAAAGAGCCTTCAAACCTGACTTCCCAATAGGAAGAATCGCGGAGAAAAGCCCAACGCACGAAATGAGCAATACGATCTCGTTGATAAGAACGGCTTCTGCTTTGAGGACGTAGAAGTTTATCATTATCTTGTCATCGCTGAATGTTTTGGGAAAATGAAATGTAATGATCCTTTTTTCGTTTGTTTCTGTGTTTTTTGCATGTTTCTTGTAGGTTACAGCTGCACGAACGCCTCCAGTCTGGACTGCTTATCGCTGATCGTTGAGAGCATAACACCCAACAAGGGAAAGGCCATCACGTCCCCGAAGAAGGCGACGTCAGACGGACTGTGCATGGTGTGAAAGAAGAAACAAACGCTGGATGACTATACGCGATATACGAATATATAATATATACATATATATATATATATCTCTTTCGCGCTTCATCGTCTGCCTCACACGCACCACTTGTGAAATGACTGACTACTTGTGCTACGTAATGGCCACTGGGCAACCTGGATTTTCACGGTAGCGTAGTCGACGCACGGCTATACTGTCGCCGAAACAAACTGACGCAATTTACAGCTCCGTAAAACCTGATGACGTAGGGCCTACGTAGTTTGAAGTCGACGGAATTAATTGCTCATTCTTGCCAAATTGCGCAATTGGTTCCATCATTGAACCGCAGGTCAATGAGAGTAGAAATGTTCGACCTTCTTACAGTTTTCTTTATCTTCCCCCTTTTCAGTTAAAGTTTCAAATTGTTATGAATTAAGGGGGGGGGATTATACGTGTGACGGCTGAAGGAAGAATGAAGGGTGTTTATGCGGGTGGTTTGTGATGCGGTTCAGAGAAAAATAAAATGTGCATGTATACCATGTTTTTTGCGAGTTTGTACTCAAGACAAAGTCGGTGATTAGTCGTACAAGACACTTTTCCAGGCAATCAGCAAAGCGGCCTCTTTGACAAAGTGCCAAGTGATTTTAATTGGACTAATTGGGAAGATAATAATATTTGAATTTTCCCTCTTCCACTTTCTCGGAGACCGAAAAGGCATCAGGTTGTATTATGATTCAGGGCATCGATCGATCGTTAGACGTGTGTACAGCGCTGTCGAAGTTTTAGAGCATATAAAAGGATCAACTGTAAATTTGCCTTATACACTAAATAACGTAGGTATGCGCATATGTATAGCGCCTACTGTGTATTCAATATGAAATGTCAGTAAATAGTTGTAAGAGCTTTATTAAAGTGTTCAATGTTAATTTTTCTTTGTTTGGGTAAATCTTCTTACCATTACTTTTCGCATATTTTTTTTTCTGTAGAATATTGCAAAAAAAAATGTATAAGCATATTACTGTGAATATGCATGGTTTGATAGATATATATCAACTACTGATAAAGATATTGATAAAGGTGCTCTAAACCATAACATAGATGATGAAACGATTGTAAATGGTTCATATAGGCCTAAGTTGAGAATGTAAATTTTCTATGTTACATACATATGCCTTGACTTTCTACTCAGCAATATAAGTGATGTTTCAAGATTTGTGTATTTGTGAGATACTGTATTCTGATGCAAACTTGTTTGTTCTGTTTGTATGTAATCCTGTAAATCTAGTCTAGTCTAGCTCAGACAGAACCGTGTAATGATTAAACATGGTACCAAAACACATTCGGAAAATCGTTTCCCATGAAATATTGAGGGTTTTTTTTTTTTTTTTGAAAGTCACGCCAGAGAAAGTGAAGCATGCGCAGTACAATGACTCGGGACACACACGATAAATGCATTCATGCAAAAGCAAGGCACATCTTTCTTCTTCTTCTTCTTCTTCTTCTTCTTCATCTTCATCATCATCATCTTTTTCTTCCTCTTCTTTCTCCTTCTTCTATTTCCTCCCCTTCTTCTTTTGATGATTTGCAGTGTTTGTAAGTTATATTGCTCACATTCGATCGCCTTGTTGTATGCTTTCTGCTAGATTTTCTTAACACACTTTTCGAGGGTCATGTGTAATGTGGTCATGTGCTTCGCTCTTAATCCTTAGCAGCATGGCCGAAGTGTGACGGAGATATATTAAGATATCGCATGACAGAATGTTAACGAAAGATGCAAGAGGCAGTCAGTAAGCCGGGATCGATGAACTTGCGCGCGCACTTCTTTAAGACAATTTGTAGATAACCGTCTGATTCTGCTACTAAGGTTAATTTATCACCGTTCTAGATGCTTTTAGATGCGTATTTCGTTGCTCCCGCCTAATCCGGTATTACCGGAGAATCAGCGAGCGTGATGATATCCCCCGTCTCGTATCTTTCCCCTTCCTTGAGGATCAGTTTCGTCTATTTTTTATCATTTTGATCAGTTTACCTTTATCCTTCCTTTATTTTGACTCGTCAAAACCTTGTGTGGATATAAGCATTTCCTCCCTCACTTCTGACAGCACAAAGGCAGGGGGAAATAAGTCGGGAAAGCCTCTCTCTATAATGTTATCAACAAGAGAGCTAAAATAGAGAAATGGGGGAATATAGCGAGTGAGTCAAGTGAGGGGCGATCCCCCCAGATCTCGGCGCAGCCCGTCGGCGCGGCACCGCAGCGGATGAAAGTAGCTTTCGTGCTATATCCGACGTCGAGTCGTCGCATACTGAATCAGACAGACTCTTTTTCTTCTCTCCCACTGTCTCTTTCTTTCTCTCTCCCTCTCTTTCTGTCGTTTCTCTCCTGTTGACGTTCTACTTGAGTCATAGTAGGTGTATATTATAGCCTTATTTCCAGGCTGCAAGCTGCTGCTTACCCCTGCTCCTCCACCCTGTCCGAAAATAAATACTTTCTTCAAAGAGAGTGATTACCACTACTCCCTTTCATATATCTCAAATCCGAAATGATGTTAGATCCTAGAGATGCAGTATGCTGTGGACGGGATATTTGGTGGATTATTGCCAGCAGTCTTGAAACGAGGCTAAGTATAAAAGCTTGGATACCAGACCAGTCAATGTCGCTCAAAGTATGCCGCTAATCCAACATTGCTTGCTCTGTTTATGTCTTCTTGAAGCAAGAGATAAAATCAGTTCACTATGTTTGCACCTGTCAGCAAAATAGTTTTGATTGAAATAATAGACATGTTGTGGATTGTTTGTTTTTGTCTGTGTCGTTTGGGGTTTTGTGGAAATTACATCAATGCGTGATTTTGGCATAAACTAGATATTAATACGCCGGGCATTGCGTCAGATAGAGCGTATGAAGTTTTTGGAGGGGCCCAGAGAGCATTGACATGGAGGAGGTGGGGATTTCTCCTTTACATCTCGCAACTCGTTTGAGCCCTTGTCGCCTACCCAATGCGGATCTTTGGATTACTCGTGGGGACACAGGGGGTAGAAAGGGCTTTAGTAGAAGGAACGTAATAAGAGGAAAGCTGAAGGGAAAGAAAGGAAAAATAAAACATGAAGGGGACTCAAGACAAGATTTTTAATCTGCGCGTTAATTCTGATCTCTCGTTGATTCTCACATTGAACTAATCAAAGGCAAGATCTTGATCGAATTGTGTGACGAATCTGCAGAATCAACCTTCGCCTTGCGTACAACAGACAAACAAAGATATGCACAAAGCAAAACCAGTGAGAGCCCTTAACCCTTTGGAGGCGCCTTTTCCTTCTTACACTTACCACGTGATCAGCAAACAAAAAGAGTTCTGCACGAGAGTAACCCCCCTCCCCTTCCAGCCCAGTTCATCTCCTAATCCACAATTTGCCTGATTCATGAGAATTAAGACCCGTTTTCGTGGCAGTGACGACTATCATCAAGTTTCATCCCTCCCCGTAATCTACAGGCATCCCACACAAACCATATAACACCCATATTCAGAGCTTTACGGGAGCAATCTCTACTTCACCGACGTGACGAAGAAAAAGTTGGGTTTTTTGTTGCTCTAACTGTTTACCCTAGCAGATCGTTTTTCGTGAGAAATATCTTAGTCATAGGCATCTGTAACTTATCTCTCATTACAAAACACGATAAACAGATAAACTGCTCTCAACGAAGATATGCTCTTCCTCCCCCCCCCCCCCCCCCGAACAGACAACACGCTATGATTTGGTTTATCCATTCAGTAACCAGATACGAATCTTCTTTATTCATCTGGTCACATGAAATTGTCTCATGTTTGGGCGATTACATATCGAGAAACATAGTGGTTCACATTTTGAAAATGTTTTGAAAGTATTGGCAATATAAAGCTGTTCCTCATTGTCTTTTTATTGGTCAGAAAGTTCTTTTACATACTAAGTTGATGTGATAAGTATCCAAGATGACCCTTCTTTATACTCGTCAAAATCAGATGTGTGTGTTTTTTTTTTTATTTAAACAGGATGTGAATAACTGATACACTAAAAAAAATATTTCCGATCAATCTTATTTGATACACAGAACAGTTGTATATTGTCTCTGTGAATCTAATAACAGATCACGTAATATTAACTTTCTAACCTTTTGGTTTTGCTTCGTGTTATTTTGCTTTTTTGTCTTGAATAGCGGCTTTCATCTTTATAGATTTTCAAGTAACATTTCTGCGGTCGTCTAAACAAAATGTTTTGCCTTTTACATCTTCATACTGAAGGGGAAAAAAAGTAAATGAAAACTGCCGAATTCTGAACCATTTTAGAAGAAGGCTATACTGACACACTATAACACACTCATGTCAGTCTGGTGTAAACATTTTAATTGTTTTAATATCTCTGAAGGGTTTTTACTCGTCTTTGGTTCGTGTTGCATTCAAGCACACAGACAGAATTGCATATCAGAAGAACAACAAAGAAAACAAATGAACTACATCGACTCCATCCTTTAAAAAAAAAATCTCTCGGTATGAATTCAGGGAATGTTTTTGTTTGTTTTAGAATCAGATGCACATGGTGTGGCTGAGGAAGACCTTACTTGTTTTGCTCGGGAAGAAGACGTAGATTATATGTTTGTCGTTTATTGTCATAACTACTCGGCAAAAAAATATACCAAGTAAAGGCCTCTCCGATTTACCGTTCATCACGTGGTTTGTTCGATCGTCATAACGTTCAGTTTCCCTCGGCGTCTCAGTTCCAGGTGAAAAGTTTGATATTATATTGTATTCTTTTATGACATCAGTTCTTCCTCAGTGCTAATGATATCACTTACTCAAAGACTAAAGCATATCTCTTCATTAATGTTAATAGATTATTTACTTCTATGCACAAAAAAAAAGAAGAAATTGTGATGAGGAAGGGGAAAAACTGCTTCATTTGCGTGCCTTCATACAGTGCCAATGTTTTGTCCCATGCATGCAATACTGAGTTGTAGACGACTGTCAATCGCTTGTAGGAAGGCAAGGCTTACCTTTTTACATATTTTGCGTGAAGTGTGTATTGGATGAATGTGTAATGTTGTCATTGTACAATATCTGTTGTTGCAGGGAGGTGGCCCCCTCCCTGGTTGTTGTAATAGTCGTTGTAGCGAGTTCAGGGTATTTCCTGTGTTTCAACAATTGTACATGTAAAATATACATCTCTTTTATTTCCCCCGCAGATGTAGTTTCTTGTAGTTTAGGAAGTCATATGGCAGTTGTATCAGTTCCAATTCAATTTGAAAGATTTTAACAAATGCAGACACCTTTAGCTGAAGATTTTTATTCAAACAACGACAAAATTTTGATGATGTAATCGAACTTTATAATATATCTCAACAAAAAATATTTACAAGTACACCTGTACTAAACATGCAGATAGATGAACTCCTGCATCTGCGTATGCATGGTCATAGGTAACAGACAGTGGAATTTATTCGTCGAGAAATCGAGGACACAGGATAAAGGTAATCCTTCGCTGTATAGAGATTAAAACCGTCCATATACCTTCGCATATCTTGATTATAAGTCATTTATACTGTATTTTTGTGGTATTTGTCTCTTGGAATGATTTTTAAGAATTATGTTTGAATTATACTGTTGTCTATGCGAAGTGATTGAGATTCGAGTACAATACTATACATGTACAGATATTATAATGTTCGTGTTTATGTATCTATGAGACTGAGCAGGAAAAAAGAAGAGATTTTTATTAGTATGTGTAAATATTCTACATTTAACATATCCAACTGTATATAGAACATAAGGATAACAATGCCTTTCTCTAGAATGGAAATGTGTATTTATTTCGTATGCCATTGTATATTGTTCTTTAAAACACGACTATTAAAAACATGTTTCGTTTCAAAATGAATACGTAATTGTCTCAGAATTGCGCATTATTTTCAGCAAGAGGTTTTTCTTATTTCTTGAAAAAGATGAGAACAATGATAATGAATGAAAAGAAGAGCTGAAAACGGATGGTAATTCAGATGGAAAACAAAAGAAATATCAATTTGATACATGCGTGTATACGTACAGGTGTTAGTACTTCCACACATAAACATAAGATGTCAGCAGCGAAGTGTAATGGCTGTATCAATATTATGATTATGTACATTACGTTTAGACGTTTGTAAATGTATATAAGTAATATTTTGATATAATACATATATGTATATACATACATATTTATTAAATAATGCATATATATATATATATATATATATATACATATAATGTGTGTGTGTGTGTGTATGTGTGTGTGTGTGCTCGCGCGTGTGTGGGGATTCACTGATTAGATGCCTACATACCTGCTTTACTCGAAAAATACGAAAAATCGATTAAAAAGAGATATTGCTGAAGGGTAATTACGGTACCGCTGAAAAAAAACAATTTGTAAAGGAATGAAGAAATTTAATACTTAAAGGGTGCATTTGACATTCAAGCAACAGAGGAGTGGCGAAGCAACACAAAAATGAAATGCATTCAACAAATAATCAGGTAATCTGGATAACGACTTACAGCAATTTGATTAGCGTAGGATCTCGAAGTAACAGAATGAGTGGTCGTATGGGATTTTCAAACAAATCTTTAATATACAAAATAAATCAAAGAAAAGTGCAATAGTTTGATTTTCATTTGTTCTTTTGTTTCTCATATTTTTCACTTTTCTCTAATTTCCGTTCGTCGAATATGAAAGATAGACAGAAAGAAACAAAAAAATAAAGAAAAATATTAATCTATGAAAATCGAAGATCAAAAAAGTGCATATTAACTTTTGTAGTGCCCGCTTTCTGCTGTATGACGTGAAAAGTTCATACTGCAGCCTTAATGACGAGAAATCTATATGATGTTGCTTGATTACTGTCGGGCGGCTGGTAAGCTCATCATAACCGTGGCGTACCGGCGAAAGGCTAGCTCGGATTACTTCTAAATCTAAATCCATAACGTCCCGGTGACTAAGCTCGTCATATATCATACTCGTTTTTGGAGACCACGAATGACGATGTTTTCGTAAAATGTAATCTCCGAAAGACCGACAGTCGGCCGACGAGTCTTTCTCTTTCTCTCTTTCTCTTTCTCCCCCTCTGTCTCTGTCTTGCTCACTCTCATGCTGATAAAAAGTACTTTACCTTTGTGATACGTACAGATGAAAGAGCACACACACACACACACACACACACACACACACACACACACACACACACACACACACATATATATATATATATATATTTATATTATGTTAATTATATGTTACATTTCATATATTTACAAACATGTATACTTGTAATACATATAGGCCTTCAATGTGAATGTGATTATATATGATCTGCATTTTATATCAATATGATAAATAATTGTGTGTGAGCGCATGCATTCTCTTCACAACAGGTCAGTATAGAAAAAACACACACACATACACTCACACTCACATACATACACTTACACAAACACACACAAACACACACACACATAAGATAAAAAGCAAACCGCATGTAGTTCAGCTACACCAATTTGCACGTAGCGACACTACTTATCTTGTAGGCCTATACACTGTACATACCAAAAGAAGGAAAATAGTGAAAACTCACCACTTTAAATGTACAGTGATCTGGAAGTATAAAATGGAAGAGAAAAACCAAAGCCAAAACAAAAAACAAAACAAAAACAAAACAAAGCAACAACAAACGAGCCTTTATAGCAAACGCATTTCTCGTATTTCCTCATTATAAACCGTAGCTATACAGTACGAGATGTAACCATAATTTTAATCATATAAAACAGAGTTCTATCGAGATGGACATTTCTTTCGTCGCTTACCAATCTGTTAGGACTATCTTTTTCTGGTTTTCCTTTCTTCTTCTTTTTTTAAGAGGAAGAAGAGAGGGAGAGACACACACAGAGAAAAAATATCCATTGTCGCTTGACTAGCCAAGTTTTGCGCAACCTATATGCCCTGTTCCATCGTTCGGTGCTTGCTCTCCTGATCCGGTGTTTACTGTGTCCTCTTTTTTTTTTCACCGTCTTCATGGTGAAGGGTGAGAGTCGGGCTGGAGACACACCTCCCCCTCTCTCTAAACCTCTCAGATGTCAGCCCCATGCGAGGAGATTGAGACATCTCTCTCTCTCTCTCTCGTGGCAAGGAGGGGGGAAGAGGGAAGGGAGGGAGGGACGGAGGCAAACCACACGTCAGAACTCTGAGAGAAACTCATGAGATTACACGAATAAGTGTACTTGTTGTTGTTGTTGTTGTTGTTGTTGTTGTTGTTGTTGTTTGTGTTCTTCCTTGTTCCTCTGCTAATTCGTTTTCTGTCTCCCCCTTGATGTATTCAAATTACGAATCTTACAAAACGATTTTATTTACGCGGTCTCTTGAAAGAACAATGAATACCAAACTTAGCGTGGTAAATCTTTATTCTGATCGGCATTCATCATTCAAAGTTCGCCTCTTCCAAATAGTTGATAACAGCTTGGTCATCCCAAATTATTAGGTAAGTCCTTAATATCTATGCATGTACATATGGGACTGCATTCTACAAGCTAGGCTTTTTAGTAGTTCCCTCCATTTCCGACATCTTTACCTTGATACGATTAAGTTACAGTTTGACTACGCATTTCCTTAAGCTATGTTTTATTTTATTGTAAAAAAAGTGATCTGCATTAATTTCGCTTGAATATGCAATAGACACATTGTACTTTTTTTTTGTACATGCAAATGTCATATTGTATTGTGTACAACATACAATACATGTATATATCATACAATATTTTGTCGGAAATGAAATAAAATAAAATGACATGAAATGAAATGAAATGAAATGAAATGAAATGAAATGAAATGACAACATATCCATTTTTCAATTCTACTTTTGTCATTTTTAGATCAACACACAGGTTTTAATGCTGTAAACCTAGAATGATATTGTGAAAACGATCAATTTTTATCTATGTCGAATTAAAAGAAGAAGAAGAAGAAGAAGAAGAAGAAGAAGTAGGGGGTTATGTTTCAGTACCATGCAGCACATGGTCGTAGACCGTTAACAAGCCGCAGTAAAGTGTCGGGAAAACGCGCTCGCCCTCTTGTAAACAGAGTCGTATATTTTAGAGCCAAGTCTCAAGCAATCATCTCAGGGATTTAGTCAGAAATGGGACAGGCGCAACTTCCAAGGCTTCGGCCATTTCCACCTCTAAGCAAACTACATTCGAAAAGTAATCAGATGTGTTTCCGAAAGACATCCATTCGACCATTGCGGCCTGTCGTAAAAAGCACGATGATAAACCAGTAGCACCAGACCTCACGTTCCGCTGTGTATCCATAATGCTTTACTCCTTTTTATTTTAACCGTAGTAATCACGTTTATTGGTTCTATTACTTTATTCACTTGTATTCAATACTTCGATTGCTTAGAAAGGTAAAGCATTGTTATCATCATCTGCACTATTCTTTTTTTTTTTCTCTTTACTTTATTGAGCGGTTCCATTACTGAATGGAAATAAAAGCCGAATTACGCTGGCCTCTGAAACTTTTGCTGTTGTTCCTTTTTTTTTCTTGTTGTTTCACCCTACTTTGAGGTGGTGTGTGTGTGTGTGTGTGCGTGAGTGAGTGTGTGAGTGTGTTTGTGTGTGTCTCTTTGTGATTTCCTTCATTAAAAAACTACCGTGCCAACGTACCATTTAGTTTCTACCTGACAAGTTATAGATAATAGCTGTATGACTTGCGATACTACACCATGCTTTGCGTCAAACATTCGCACCATCTTACAGTAGCTTGACCACGTGAACTGTGATGTAACGACGAGACTGCCTTGAAGATGTCACAGAAGTCATAAGAGAGTAATATCTATTTATGATCTACTCTGATGACGAATGTCAATGGTCATTGTTATGAAATATCATATCAAGTTGAGACCGCTCTTTTTCTTTCCACCATAGTACAATGTACATGTATTCGCACCTTGGATAGTAAAAGATCGTTGAGGTCTCGAAACACTACATCTGCCAAGCTTGACATTGAAATGGCTGAATTCGTCGTTCATTTAGCACACATTGTCATCATTTTCACTCAAACACGCATGGCAGACACAAGGGGAAGCTAACCTGATGAGTTGACAATGTGATAACACAGCTTTTTCATATTGTTCTGTCGGTATATTATGTAAAAAGGTAGCATCTAATATACTTTGTTACTCCAGGGATATATCTTTTTTCTTTCTTCAATGACATGAAGTACAATCAAATGTCTTATTTTTTTCACATCGTATCACATCGTAGTCTTTTTTTCCTTTTATGCATGTTATTCGCCTCAAAGTAAACATTTCATGAAGAAATGCAGAACGAAGTCAGCATAACTATAGAAATCAATAAGCAGATAAGGTTATCTGCATCATAACAGAAAGATGATTATGCAATTAATTTTTAGATGAGGAAAGGGCCTGGTAATGATTTGTGCCAATACGATTCATGCGACGACGTGGAACCCACGAAACTTGTAAAATACAATAACGTTGCACAATCGGTAGTCTTCAGATGCAGACCTTTTTATCTCTTCATCATGTTCATGCTTTATTTCATTTGTGTACTGTTGTTTTTGGACGTTTGGGCTCAAAACCGAAATAGAACTAGCAAATTGTAACCTAAGACAAAGTAAGCTCTTTATCTGTGAATCTACAAATTGTGTATTTTTAATCATTTAGGTCAATCTTAAGTCGTTTTATTTTTATTTTTGTATCACTTACTAGTACATTGGTCTCTAGATACACGTGTACAGTGCAACTATAAAAGTACAACTTCCTACTTCCACAGTTCCGGGTGACTTTGATTAGAGAAGTAGCTATGCGGTTATAAAGTTTAATTGAATTCTGGAGAAAAACAAACTATTACCTTTGGAAATTTTTGAATCCATCCATCGGAAAGTGGAGCTGATTTTTCTTTTTCTTTTTTTTTATTTTGGTCAATTATGTTTACTATTTTTTCTCTATGTTTTGCTTTGAATAGTTGCATGTTTCTTTCACTTTGACGAACGTCCTCTAGACATAACTGACCTGACAACACAAAGACGCATTTTGCCCCATCCATTGCAGATTACTCTTCCTAGAATATGTAAGTGACAACGCCTTGCATGAAGTGTGAGGAATCAAAATCCTGAATAGTTTTTTCTTCTCTGAAACTTGTTTCATTAATACTCTTTGTCGTATGTCTGTCGCCTCCAATAATCAAACTGCCTCAACATCGTTTACAATCGTTTCTCTTTTCCTCGACCCAAATACCTTCTTCAAATCTAAATGAAGACATAACGAATAAAACAACTTTCTTTTAATTTTTCGTATTTTTTCCCTGCAGAATTAGAACTTTTCGCCGACCCTGAATGTACCGAACGTTTCTAATAGATGTTAATAGGGTCTCGTGTACCTGCGAAATTGGCGCTAACGTGAGTGCTTTCAACCTCCACTTGGTCATGAAAGAGTCGTTGGTTGGCGACGTTACGACACCCGAGGGACGTGTGTTTACTGCCTGGCGCGCACTTCGAGCTGAACTTTCGAAACCGATTTCGCAGGGTCAAATCGATCTTGTGCTGCTCACTTCGCTTACGAGAGGAAGTAATATTTCCGCATTCCAATTTATGAACGATTCCAGAAGTGAGGACGAATTGAAATGCCTCGCTGCGTGGCGCTACAGAAATATGCTAACTGGGTTTGCTTGTCGAGAGTTTGGTTGCCTTTTTTTTGTAATCATGATGATCATGTTCTTTAGGCGTATGCTTTCTTAGTTAATGAAAAAAGTGTGCTTATTATTGAAATTTCAAATTGTCAGTTAAGTTCTATTAAGTTGATATATAGAACTCAACAGCCAACAGGTTTGCAGCAATGAAACTCATGCAACCATACATATCTATGTTAAATTCATACGTTACTTAGTTTCTTGTGTTCTTGCTAGATTAGAAATAAGAGAAACAGAAAGGATAACGCCAACTATTTTTTTTTCATTACGACTTGAATGTAATTCTTATGTATATGTTTGAAATCTAACAATCAAAGAGAAACAAAAACATCTCTCGTTCTTCTTTCAAGAGATCCCCTGTGCTCATTGCTCTGACCAGATAGTTATAATTTCCTTGCTCAAACTTTCTTTTCTATTCGAGTTGACCTTGCCAAAATAAACATAGTAACATGCCATGGAATTTCATTAATATTCGGACTAACGAAAGAAATTTTTTGCAGGTTTACATAATCTTATGTTTTCACAAAACAAACATATACTCTACATATTACGTTAGAATTCCGTTGCTTCTGACATAATCTATTGGCCTGGACACAAATTTTCACTGAATTTCTTTAAAAAAGTATGATTTCAAAAGCAGAAATCATTCAAAGTTCAATTATGCAAAGAAATGATCAATGGTATGAATTTGTATCTTTTGCATCGAATCATTAATTCAGAGTGTTAAGGATATTATAACACTTAGGTAATTATGATAATTGATGCTTATAATAATAAATGAATCAATAATTCTCTACAAAGACTGATTAACGAACAATCTGATGGAAAATTTGAATATGAATGTGATACCATCGTTTCTCGCGATTTGAAGAGTAGACTACAAATGATAACACGGTTTCATAAAGATATGCGAAACTTTTGAAATTCCATTACCCGGATGTTATTCTTTTGTTTTAAGTTTTGATAAGATTGCCTGTTTTATTGATTCCTATTAACGTAAACTTTAGCATGAATTTGAGTTCAGTTTAAGTGGAAACTTTGAAACTTTGGCCCCAGGCGAACCTCCCCTACTACCTCAATGGTCTTACACGAACATCAACAGTTTGTGACCGTGGAATATTTGCAGAAAGAAAGTCACCAGTTACAAAGGTCGCGGCTGATTTCCGGAAATGAGTCCACAGGGACAAGTCCAAATGGCTGGACTTACTCCTTTAAGGTCCTCGATGACAAGGGGAAGGTTGTCAGTCCAGATTATCATTTCTCTTTTCATTTCTTTTCTTTTCAAGAAAATGCTGCCTCCTATATTGCAATATATGATTACCTATGTTAATCAACACGTAAAGGCGCTTAATGTGACTGAAAGACTCTTTAAGAATGACTCGAAACAAAGAATAAGTTCCTAATTTGAAGTCAAAGGTTTATATGTATCAGATAGATCATAACAAAATGTAATTCTGTTGACATTAGACTCACATACACTAAGCCCTGTCTCATGTGGAAGGATAGATGCTGAAAAGGCCAGAGATGTGGAGGTGTACCAATATGGTCGTCCAACTTGTTAACTGCAGATCTTAATCACACATACAAAGTTCATTGTCCTTTTAAAAGATATAAGCAATAGTCTACAGTGTCAAAGAATTAAAAAAAAACGCTTTATAGAACTGATATGTTCTTATTCTTCATTCACTCACTAATCTATATTTATCTATTTATCAATTTATTCATGTATCTTTTTTACTCATTCATTGATGTATTTCAGCTATCCAACTCTCTATCTATCTTTCCATCAATCTGTTTGTAGAAATTAATATTCTTTCTCTTTTTTTCGGACCAGAGAAACACTACGGCCAAATTCCACAGCAGAGTGCGTAATATATTGGATTGACAACTCTATTTGAGCGCGGGCAACTGGAAATTGTTCTGAGAAATCGACATAGTAATTTGCTGGGTTTTTTTTGTTGTTGTTGTTGTTGTTGTTGTTTGCTTCTCGTTGTTGTTGTTATTTTGTTTTTGCAAACACTGTGATTATACACCGAAATTATAATACTATATGTAAGTGTAAACGCGTGTCAGGTACAGAAAAGGCTTTACTCAAAGAACTTTTTACATAGACGCCTATCGTCACGGGAAAAGCACGCCTTTCTAAACATCTCTGACAGAGGGCATAGTCCACGTGACCTTTCTTTTCCAACACTTGCATCATCTTAGAACATTTTGCCACCTCAAAAGACAAAGAACTGGCGCGGTCCACTCCCTCGTGAGGACCAGACATTGACTGCACCCCACGGAGGACGTTCCATCCTTTCATCATCATCATCATCACCATTTCGACGTTATGGAGGATGCAGGACCCCAGTAGATGGCGCTCTTTAGCAATCTTCCTTCGTCAGCTGTTTCGTCTGTCAATGTCTTTCATGTCCCTTTTAACTCTCCCAAGAATGAATTACAAAGTCGAAAACATCGTTACCGTGAATCTGTACTGGCAACAATACCAACATCGTCCGTAGATGTAGTGTTTTTGATCGTTTCATACAAGTGAATAAAAAAGAAACGACTGAATACTTCAAATTGCAGTGACTCCGCGAAGTTTAGACGACATAAGGAAAACAATGACCAGCGTTTTTGCGGCACAAAACACTCAACGAAAATTGAAAAATAAAATCATGCAAAAAAAAAAAGAAGACGCATAAATCTGCAAACACTATTTTGCACACAAATATAGTGATAGGGATGAAAAGCAATAAAGAGAAAAACATTAGTATTATATAACGAAAGAAACTTAAAAATACAAAATAAGTATAAAAGGAGAGATAGAGAATGGAGGTTCAAGGAGGACGGGGGGAAGGGTGAAAACAAAAAAAGAATCATCAATTTGTTCGTAACTCATATCATCTGAATGTAAAAAAGAAATGTCGACCTGTTTTTTGTTTTTTGGTTTTTTTTTGCTGGGGGTGGTTGGCATTTTATTCCATTTTTTATCTACAAAACTTATAATGTGTTGTAGATATCATCCATAGCTACTACTGTTCTTAGATTTAAAAAAAAAACTAAACTGACGATCCTGATTAGTTTTTAGATTGTGAACTGACGCGCCAAATCTAGATATGAAAAAAAAAAATTGCGACTTCCATATTACTTGCATTGTTCACGCGAGACTGATTAATTATGGCAAGTAGGTAGTTTGCCCAAGGTGTGCAATATGACGGATCCGCGTTCCCCCAAAGCTCAACACAATGAGCGCGGCTGCCCAAAAGATGCCAATCTCAGATGTAATCGTGAATCATTATTTACATTCAAGGGCACAATAGGGCGATTAATGGCAGTCAGGTATGAGTAAAAGACAGGCGGCGCTAGTCTATCTCGTTTATCGATACAGACATGCGGGGCCATTTCTATGCGACTGCTCAAGACGATTATGATATGAAGAAAGAATGAAAAGTACCTTTGAATATGAAGTAAGTCACAGTCATTGTTAACGTCTTCGGAATCCCCAAACGCAAACAATTACAGGTAGAATTTCATTTCATATCAACTGAGTCTTTTTCAACCTTCTATGTTGTCACCGTGGTCACTAGAGTCGTGGCCTGATTAGAGTTCAGTAGGTGTTGTAATCTTTTAAAGGGATCGTATAGTTTTGGTTGAGACCTAATTTCAGGTTTCTAACATTTTTTGGTGAGATAATGAGAAACCTCCTATGAAATATGAAAGAGCATGTAATTCCATGAGGAATTCAACATTTATTTGATGAAAATTGGTTTTGAAATGGCTGAGATATCCAAAACAGAGTGATTTTAAGAAGTGTGGGACCCACACTTTATTACGATTGCTTTGTTTTACTTTGTTTTTGGATGTTTCAGTCACTCCAAACCCGATTTTCATCAAGTAAACGTTGAATTCCTCTTAGAATGGTATGCTCTGTACTATTTTATAAGTGTTTTCTTGGTATCTCGCAAAAAGTTAAAAGCCCAATTCTCATCTCCACCAATACTGCACCATCCCTTTAAAGTGCTAGAAGTGAGACAGACGTGTCAGTACATGATGTGGCACACTCTGCATCATTATACCAACGCAATTTAGAATTTGTGAGAACAGTTTTAACATAGACGTTTCAAAAAATACCAGCGTTTTAACATGTTTAATAGACGGACGATGTTGATGACAATAGGCATTTATAAGCTCCCGAAACGATTAGTATAGATCGTTTCGTAATAGATACTTTTATTGTGAGGATGCTGTTCCACGAAGGCAGTGAATTACTTCGTAGTATGATAGATAGTATTACAGATCGATGTCCAAATGTTACCAAAAGTGCACAAATTCACTCAAAAATATAAATTGGGGACTGCTCGACAACAATTTCCGCATGTTGCTCACAAAAGGATCGTACTGTGACCAGTGTCTACAGGCCATCATGATTTACTCGTTCAGTTTTAACATTTTCCGATTTCAGGCGGTGAGTGGTTTCGTCGTCACATCAAACAGAACCTTTGATTTAGAATAAGATAATGGGAAGACTAGGTTAATGTTCTGTTAACTTCTCTATTTTACTTTATTAGCATATATATATATCGTTGTCTGTCATGTCAATGACATTTAAGGGAGATTAAACTTTACTCGCTTAGGCACAAACCGCATACTCATACTTTCATGGTAGAATAAAAGTGATATATTCATGACGTCAGAAAATCCAAGAGCAGGTTGGAAAAATAATAAACTGTATGTCAGGTTAACTTGTACTGCTAGGTCACACATCGAATGACCCTACTTGACTTTTCTTCGTTTCCAAGAGCCATATTTATTGGACTAGTTTTCAGGGTGTATCTGATTATGCTTGATCCTTTTAAGCGCTTCTGAGGTACATCAATTCAGGAGAAAACGTGATCTTTGCAAATGAGCTCGTTCGTTCGAGCAACGGTGTAAGTGTTGTTGTTGTCACATTGAGCAAATTACTTTTAATCTTTAGAGGAGATATTGAGCGGGAAAATGGATTAGAAAAGATGGGGGTGAGGACAGAACCACAGCGTTAACAGACAGAGGTGTATAAGTGACATATGCTACAGCTGTTATTGTCTCCCGGTCTATACGTCACGCGCGTGGGTAGCCATGAACGCTGTGGGTTTACAGACACTTGCCAAGTACCTGGTACGCACGTGATGCCAATGCAGTCCTCCTTGTAGTGAAACGTCACTCAATGCTCAAATCTGATTTAAATCGAACGAAGGCCGGTAAAACAAATGGAATGGTAGAAGGCTTTTCTAAAACGGTAGAAGACTATGGTGAAATGGTAAAAGACTATCAAAGAACGGTAGGAGACCACGCTATGACGCTCGAAGCAAGCTCCTAGGGTCATAGCATGCAGTTGGGATCCCGACCTACAATAATTTTAACACTGTCCTGAAAAGCATTGTGAATCATTTAAACAGTTTGTCATATGATGTTGATTATTCAAATGTGTATTTTAATGAAACAAATTATTAAGTTAGTTTTGAAATCTTTGCTTTATACATTTAATTTATCTTTACAAACTGGTACAGTTCCCTTAAAACTGAACATTGCAAAAGTAGTACCCAATGACAAAAAAAGAAGAAAATTCTTATTGAATAACTACCGTTCCACAGCTATATTACAATTTTTTTCAAAAATGATTAGAATAATGCCTATTCAACAGCGTCCTCTAATATACTTTGTAACATTCAGTTGATGGTTCTAGAAAAAAAAAATCTTGGCAGTGAACATGCTTTAATAAAACTCCAAGATCCATTTGTTAAAGCCTTAAATATGAATAATTTTGGATTTTGAATTGTTACGGACCTTTCTAAGGCCTTTGATATTGTAAGTCCCAAAATACCATTGTACAAATCACATTATTAGGGTATTTATGCGACCCCTTCAATGTGTCTTTCCGATTATCTAACTAACCGCTTCCAACACAAAAGTTTTGGAAATTGTTCTTCATCTTTAACTCCTATCAATCACGGTGTCCATCTAGGTTGTATTTTAGGTCCCTTACATTTTATTTTGGATACATATTAATTATTGTTATCAATTCTACACTTTATTTTACACCCAACCTGGTACTGGGAATCTGAAAGAAGAATTTATTGAAGTTAGAATTTGAAAAGAAAAGTTAGTATCATCTAATGGTTTAAAAGAAATAAGTCTTGTTGTTAATTGTAATAAGATTAATTTTGCAATGTTTTATGATAGATCTCTAGTAAGGTTACTGATTTATTGAAAATATTACAAGTTCAATTGATTCTAACAGATAAAATTAGATAGTATTAAATTTGTTAGTTGTAGGTATCTACAACTGACATAGATCATAGCAAAATCATAAGGTGTGTCAATATATTGCACAAAGTAAAGTGTTATCTAACATTACCTGTTGTTATTATTTTTTACAATTCGTTGATATTACCTCATCGAAGATATTGTGTATCTGTTCGTAGAAATTGTGACCAGTCTAAAGTAGATTTACTGGTGAAATTAAAGAAAAAAAAGAAGTACGTACTTGCACTGGTATATAGTGATTATATTATCGCTCATTCAGGCCCTGTGTTTAAAAAGTTAAAAATATTTAATTTCCATGATTTATTTGTATATCATACAGCAAAAATTGTTTTCCATATTTTCGTAATAGCAACCTTTTTCATATAGTTCTAAAGTTATAACAACTTTTCCTCAAAAAAAAAGGGAAAAACCCGTCTGTTTCAATCTTCCTGTTGTTTGGAATCCTTACCAAGTAATACACATTAAAAAGATATTTTATGATGCTTCAAAGATCTCTCAAAAAGGTATCTTCTTCATGCATGTTTTTATAGTATAATTCTCACATTTGTATGGGCCTTTTTTAATGCATGAAATTGTATGATATTCAGTGTGCCTCTATAAGCACTCATACTACCTAATATAACCTATTTCGTACCAAGGCTTTGAGGCTTTATTTTCTAGTTCTCTTTTTTTCTTAGTCCTCATATGTACTATTTGATATGGCAAATTTGTAAAATTCAATTCTCTTTACTTAATTTATGAGCAAGATTAATTTGACTTTGATTGTACTTTTTTGAAACCATTTATCTTTCATTGGAAAAGATAAACGCAAGAAAAGCAGGCTATAGTATATCTGTACCTTAGGAGACCGTATTTCTCAAAGGAACAACTACAATAGAAATAACAAAATCATTACCTCAATGCGTTGCCCAGAACAAGACGTATAAATGAACGTGCCGGTCAAATCAGAATTAGACATAGGATAGACATTTGGAAGCCGAAAAGTTCCACACATTATAAAGTTCTGTTGGATCTCAAATCAGAAAGCCCCCCCCCCCCTTAAAAAAAGAAAATCCCTTAGATAATGTTACAGTGTCACAGGACCCTGAGAGTGCATTCAATTTGATTTTTGCATTAATGCTGTGTAACACCTTATAACTAAGATTGACTTAAAACAAAGCCTAAACCCAGAGTATCAGTTTGCAAAAAAAAAAAAAGAAAAAAAAATATATAGCAAATTAGATATTAACAAATAACAAATATGATAATAAGTATAATAAAGGAGGATGACAGGGAAATTAAAGCCATACTCTATGAATGACGTCATCCACGGAAACGCAAGTGCGCCACCTTCCAAGGCTTAGGAAATCTACAGAAATTACTCCTATTGTAACTCCTTCATTGCATGCGAGAAGCACTGTAAGGTATGATGGATAATCTATACCAATAGATTAAAATAATAAATAGATTCTGTGATCTAGTCTCTGCGAAGATTTCAATGTTTTGTTTCAAAGGTACAAATTCTGTACTTCACAATGTATGGATAATGATGACGTCACTTGCTATGGAAACATATATCAAGTACTAAAATGAAAATGGCTAAACTCAGCAAACAAAACCACAGAAATATAATTGTAAGAAGTTGTATTTCTGTTTGTGTGTAGAATTATATAGATCAGTACGATTTGCCTGTGAATGTTATGAAGGACCATAATCATTTTCTAAACATAATAATGTGGCCAGAAAAGAGAATATAATGAAGTTGGAATAATCTCGCTTTTTGAGACTTCGATGTCAGGCGACTTATAATCTCTCTATAGCATCTTTTATTAATTGTCAACTAGTATGTATGTCCAGGTCCAAGAGTGTGTTGATCCGAGTCCAAAGTGAAACTAGTGTCTGTTTATGGTTCATTTGATGTTTTGCCATTATATTCATGTCCTTTTATAGGTGCGTACTTCCGGCCATGTACGATTTCTTTTTGCTTATTTTTTTATTTTTTTTAAAGAATTAGATTATTATAATGATGTCCTTTTCAACCATGTCTACACAATAGCGAATCTCAAAAACTGAGCAAGAGTATACAGAAAGAGAGAGAGAGAAAAACAAAACTGTGCAGTAAGAAGCAATAATGAAAGAGCTTGAAAATACCCTGGTTAGTGTATCAAATTAGGATTTTGATTATGCGCATGGGTGACATTCTCAGGTCGATACGACGGCCAGTGCGAGAAAGTATAAGAGTGCAGGCCGTTTTATCAAAAGATAAAATCGATTTTAAATTTCCTCACCACACAGGCTGCCATAGACTTACAGTTGAAATCATTATCAATTTTAACTCTTCATAAAACAGGGCCCAGAAGTGTGTTTGTGTGTATTTGTGTGTGAGCGAGTGTGTGTGTGTGTTGTGTGCATTTGTATTAATCTTTCAAAACACACACACACACACACACACACACGCACGCACACACACAGGCGTATACACTATATGTTATGATGGCACGGTGATTCAGTTGTGCCTATAAAAAATGAGCCCGATGAAATAGGTTACCCGTCCTTGACCTGGACCAGGCACTGACGTAGGCCCCCCGCCGGAGAACAATGTAAACAAAGTACCCTAGGAATGATACATAGAATGTCACCTTGAAAGGAAATAATCATAGTTGTATGCAATCAGTCAAGGATTAGGTATTGTCATGCCACCGATCAAGGACTAAATTTCCTTTTAAAGGGGAATTCCAGACCAATTTGATATTAGTCTGAAAAGAAAGAGTGAAAAAAAAATTGATGAAAATCTGACAAAAATCAAGAAAGTTACGAATTTGTGAAATTCTAGAAACTTTTGAGAAACAGTTCTCGAACCGTTAATATCATATTTGCAAATTAATTAGCTGATGGTGACATCACCACCCATTTTTATGGTTGATTGTGTCCATAATGTTGACGAAAATTCAATTTTTCTCCAATAAAAGTGTAAAACATGATGTTATTTCTGGCTGAATAAGCTAAAAATAATGATGAGGCAGATATCATTAGGAATTGAGACTTTGGGCAACTTACTCATTCGCATATTCATGTGGACCAATCAAGACATTTTAATTTCGAAAAGTCCGTAATTCTAAGCCAAGTTTAATCAATTTTTCTGTCTTCTTCTGTTCTTATCAATTTACTCTACCAGTAAATATTTGATGAAAATCAGACAAAATTATATATATATATATATATATATATATATATATATAATTTATATATATGTGTGTATATATATATATATATATATATATATATATATATATATAAAGAGAGAGCGAGAGAGAGGGGGGGGGGGAGAGAATACCGAATAGATGGATAAGGAACAGAATAATAATTATGCCTCTGCAACTGGAATTCAAGGAACGGTTTTAATAAATCTACATCCAAATTAGATGTGGATGTGGAAAGGGACCTTAAAAAAAAATAGACGAGCATTTTCCGAGATTTTTGCTCGTTTTTACAGGCCGCAAGATTAATTTCACTCGGCTTTTGCAAAATGAAAAAAAAAAGCAAATCAAACAAACAACGTGAACATTAATTTTTTGACAAAAAGTCTTTCGACTCTACTCAAAAGTTGGTTGTTTGCAGATAAATCACTCAACAGGCTGGCGGCTTATCCTGCGCTCCCTCCAAAATTAATTATTCGACGACGACGTAATAGAAAGTATTTCCACAGTTCGAAAAGGCCTAAGAGTATGATTCAATTAAACATCGAAACCTTGAGCTGCTCTGGATAATGTTGCTGGATTAATCTAATCGACAAATTGCGTCCTATTCACCAAGGAAAAGAGACATCAAACCTCAAATGACATTCACTCTTTGTTGTCTTCTCTCTTCCCTCTCATACCACGTCATTCCTCGCCGAGGCCTAGATCAAAGTCATTTTTTCTTTTAAACATTGTTTTCGTGATGAACATGATCAGGGTGTGTCGTCTTCACATCAGGTAGAAAAAGAAAACAGGATTTGGCAGGTAAATAGCTTCTGTCAGACAGTCAAGGTTTTATGTCATAGAGAGAGAGAGAGAGAGAGGAAAGGGGGGGAAATCAGTACGACGAAATTTTCGTATGTTTCGCGGTTTAACAATCCCGCAAACAGAACTGCGCGCAGACGATGGCAGAGAGGAGAAGTACCATTATGGGAGGGGGATGGGGGTGGGATGGATGAGGAAAGTGGAAAGGGGAGGGATAGTTCCTGTTCCTGTTGTATAAAACGCTCCGTCTTCACGTCCATTGCTAAAGACAACAGTGGCCATCAATCAAGGCAGTCCAGGGGCCTGAAGTTAGCTGGTGCCAAAGGCATTAATCACGAATGATACAATATTATTCACATCATCTCATCGAGTGATGATGTTTTTTATGTTTTTCCTAAATCACCATACTAGCCGTTTTAGTCTCAGCACTATGAATAATAGGTCAAAATCGTCCTTCATCTTAAGCATTGTGAAAGCTTCGTACTAATATATAATGGAAATGCAGCAAGGACAAAGAGAAAAGCATTGAGAGGTAGTATTATGGCCATTTTAAATTTTTAGAGAACTTCCCACTTTCACCGTTTTTAGTCACCATTTATCATCATCGTGTTCTTGTTGTTTCTTTTTAAACAGAAATGCAGCAAGGACAAAATTAATCAGTTTACGGCAAGCATTGGTGTTCGTATGGTAATTGTTTTGACGATCAATTTTACAGTAAACTTTCCACAAATCCAGTCCTGTAGATGTCATGAGGGGAAAAGGGTGTGTTGAGTGTGTGTGTGTGTGTGTGTGTGTGTGTTTTGTTTTTGTTGTTGTTGTTGTTGTGGTGGTGGTGGTGGTGGTGGTGGTGGTCATGGTGGTGGTTTGCGCCTTTTGTACCTTGATGGGATTTCTTCTTTTTTTTTTTAGTATTTAATCAATGAGTGATGGGCTTACCACGGATCATCCCGGATCGAAATCCATGGTGATCCGGCGTGCAACACTACAATTTCCCTGCAATATACGCTCTGAAGGGTGGGAACAAGATGTCTAAACGAATACTATATATGGAATTTTCAATTGGCCCCGAACAGTGCCGAACATGGTTAAAAGCCAATCAAGAACCGAAGAACCGAAGCAAATACGATGCCTACAGAAGGTTATGCGATCATCATTTCATTTCATTTATATCATTGTGGTTTTTTTTTCAGCAATCATAACACGAAATGAATCAGAAGGTATAACATAGGCATGTATTCGACTTTACATGATAGATAATGGTTAACAAATTCAAAAAATTATACATGCATACCGGCAAAATACAAAGTTATGTTTGAAGAAGAAAAAAAAAAGAATTGAAAGGTCCACTGAAAAGCATGCTTGTAAATTGTGAACCACTGAAAGGATTCATGTGAACATATTTGTTTGCAAAGACAGGACGGAACAAGACGATAACACTCAAACTGATGACTACACAAAGATGTGAATCTTTATTGTAAAATGATAGTAAACACGATCTTCGTTTTCTGTTTGTTTGTTGATTTGTTGTTTTTGTTTTGTTTTTGTATTGTTTTTGTTTTTGTTTGTTGTTGTTTTGGGTTGTTGTTGTTTTGGTGTGTTTTTTTTTTGCCAAAGTTGTTCCAGAGCCTGAGAATCTCCATTAGCGGTCAGACAGGATGTTTATAAGATCAGAGCCGAATTTGAATAAAAACTGTCCTTTATCGTGTATCCATCTTTGCTCAATTTCGGGACAGAGTGACACCCGCTGAACTGAGTGTATACAACGACAAACAAGGTAACAACGAGGACAACACCGGAATTAACACAAATTTCAAGGAAGAGCACGGAAACCACTGGGTCCTTTTATTGTCGTTACACGGACGTGTGCGTTGTCTACACCTGGATACCCTTTGAATGCTGATGGGTGGCTTATCAATTGTTTTACATTCAAAATTTCAGGAGTGAAATATCAACGCTGTTATCCCAAGGATCCCCGGAGACAACACGGATGATCCGGGAGCGACGATCCGGGGTAATCCCTGACGCGATCCATGAAAGCGTTAAAGGGGCCTTACGCTCTCCTCCTTCTTTTTCCTCTGTTTCACGACACTGGCCTTTCACTCTGAGGCATTATTCTTAAAGAATCTTAAAGATCGAATCGCACTGGACTGGACGCTCTATAGCGATCCCCACAGTTTAATACATGTATGTTCCTTTCTCTTGCTGTTATGGTGGTGGTGTTTGCAAATGGGCGGAATCGCGAGAAATTTGTTGCTTAATGATGTCGTATTGAAATCTTCATGCGTTGACTACACGAACAAGATCGTGACTTCAGAGTAACTTTGTCAGCTGTTTGTAAAAAAAATGGTGGCGGAAGACTTTTTCTTGCCTTAAAACAAGACCTTATCAAACTACATTCTGACAAAAGGGGTTAACGAATATATAGAATTGGCAATAAATAATAAAGAACTAAATAAACTTTTCGATAGCCTTGAAGGTTCATTTACTGATTTTGAAATTCTCGAAACTTGTATGTTCCTTGTGCGAGTCTTGCAACGCCAGCTGCTTTTTATATTCCTGGCAATCTACTGCAAGACTGTGGCGCTTTACAAGAAATCGTTACCTGCAATCCAACTCACCTTTTTTTCTGTCGATGGTGACAATAAGGATGAGATCATCCAAAAGATCATCAAGATCAAATTCACACCCTTTTTACACTGCTTTTACCCTACATACGCACCCACAAATCCAAGGTTCAAGGACTCAACTTTTTTGGCGTTGACGAAAGTGTGCGTGCGAGAGATACCGTCTTATCAATAAAATGTAACAAGGGCTTACCGGAAAGGGAGATTTCAAGGAGGTATTCGACAGACTTAAAGTGGTGGTGGACGGTTTTTGTGGGTTCGTTATGGTCACAATAGAATCAGTAAGGGGGAAAATAAATGTCTCTGTGTAAGCACATTTACCATTAATTAAGGCTGATGTCGACGACATGGTCGTGCTTCTTTTGCGACTACATTCATGGCGTGCACGCGGTTTGTAACCCGGTTCTCGACTCATAGCAGCGTGCACTGATGAAGCATGAATCTCCAGTACCTCGTGGGTCAGCTGAACGTTTGTTGTTGTTGTTGTTGTCGTTGTTGTTGTTGTTGTAGGTTGCTTTTATTTTCCTCGCATACAGCGTTGCGTCACAATGGTCCACGACTCTTTCAACGTTAAAAAAAAAGCAAACGCGACTATCAGTTTAACCTCAGACGGCTCAAGTTGGAAGTGCACTAATAGCAATTAGCTGAATATCTTTGGTGTAAACAGATTAAAAAGACTAAACTTAAATCGATATGATTGCTGTTGTAAACACGGTTGTTGTTGTTGTTGCTTTGTTTTGTTTTGTTTTGTTTTATTTTGTTTTAGAGGAGACGTACGAGACACTTTCTTATAGGCATATTAAATTCTACGACTTGGACACTAAAAGCGAAAATCCACTCCGTGTTAAGGCTGACTTTACATGAACCAGTAAAAGTTTCGTTAAACTCGGGCATGTCGGGCATGAAACTCTAAGCTGTAAGGTGAAATGTTCGTGTTTTTACTTATTCCGTTTCAAAGAAAAAAAGATGAAAAGAAATTCAATAAAAAACAAAAACAAATAACAAACAAATAAACAAAAACTTGCAACACACTTTTAATTCTCTGTTTGGCATTCCTCATTCCGGAACAAGAAAACAACAGCAACAAATTAAAACAACAACTTCATAAAGTACTCTCTTGGATTATAGCCAGTTGTTGCGAAGTTCATATCAATCAACAAATAAATCAAACACACTCTTATTTCTGCGGCGTCAAATATAACTAGGAAAGTGTGAAATGTGACTCGGAAATGAATGGCGCCAGCTGGGAGTCAACTCCTTCCGAGTGAAAGCTACTCGGGCTTCCTAGTCAAATGATTTCACTCGGATTCCGAGTCACTTTCCGAGTCATTTCTGTGGAGTAAAATGAAGTCAGAAAGTGTCAACTTTGACTCGGAAATGGGGTCAGTTAGGTGCAATCTATTCCAGCAAAATGACACGAATTTCCGAATCAAAAGATCACAATTTCACTCTGATACGGTGTCGTTTCCCGCATTGTAAGTAACTCATTTTGGTGTAGTAATGACTCGGATTTGGTGTGCACGTTTCTAGAGGAATGCGGAATTGAGGAATAGATAGGAGTTTTCATCAGTGAGTATCCATCTCATTCACAACACTCATATAAATAATTGCCTGAAACATGGTCTAAACAGTCAGTCTTATTTAGGGCAAAATGAACTTTCGACACGGACACATTGACTGGTAATGGCGTAGCCGTAGGCGGCCGTACGGTAGCTCGAATTAGCAAACAAGATCGTATGTGTATTTTATGCATGTACAGTGGAGGTGTAGCTAGGTAGGTTCACATCTATTGTAGATTGGTTCTAACGTATAGCATATAGCCCAGGGCTACGTACAAAAGGTACGAGCTACCGTACGGCCGCCTACGGTTACGCCATTACCAGCTAATGTGTCCGTGTCGAAAGTTCATTTTGCCCTAAATAAAACTGACTGTTTAGACCATGTCTCAGGCAATTATTTATATGAGTGTTGTGAATGAGGTGGGTACTCACCGATGAAAGCTCCTATGTATTCCTCCATTCCGCCTTCCTATAGAAAAAGGCACACAAAATTGTCCATCTTGAAGACAAAAAGTTGCAAGACATCTCGCGGCCGCAGCGGATCGTCGAGAAATGACGGGTTTTTTTTTTTTCGCGGGGGTACTACGTCACATGGGACACATGACATGTTTTGTCCAATTGTCGCGCGTATGTCATGTACATCGCGCTGGATATTTCTGATGTGACTCTGCGCAGGTGTAAAAAGTCCGATAACCAGAATGATAACTCGGAATTGAGTCAGAAGTACACGGTTGGTGTTAAATTTACACGGATCGGAGTGAAAATTTTTTGACTCGGATTCAGAGTTGAAATTTTGACACGGCAGAAATAAGAGTGCAAATCATTTCTATTGTATCAATAAACGCAGTTAATACTCACATAGATAACAAGAATTGGTTCAAGGTGGATCTTTTTTCTTTATCGAGAACCCCATACGACAAAGATTTTCGATGTGCTTTGATATATTTTTTTCGACCAGTGTTCGAATAATTCACTATCTGTTGTCACAAATGATGACTGTATACGCTATTAGATACTCAACAAGTTGCTAAACTTGCTGGCAAAACACTTCTCCAGATCTTTGCGGGGATTAGCAGAAAACACATCAGGCGGATACAAATTGTTCATGATATGACGTGTTATCAACACATTCGTATATATATATATATATATATATATATATACATATATATATATATATATATATATATATATATATATATCAAAGGTTGAGATTATTTTCATTATCATTATTTGTGGTGGTGGTAGTGGTGATCGATCGGGACACCAAAATTATCAAATTTCATTTTTTTTTTTGGCCAGACGATGAAATTTGGTGGCTTGAAAAATGAAGAAAAAACTAAAAATGAAAAGTTTAATTAAACATGAAAAATACAATAAACAATGAAATTATGTAAAATTTGGCAGGTATGAGAAAGTGCTGCAAATGCCACGTATACTATGACTAAGAAGTAAGGTAACAAAGTTAAAAATGAAATAATAAAATAAAACATCAAAGTGATTACAAGCCACGATAAATATGTGAAAATGGGCAGGTATGATAAAAGGTTCGAAATACCACTTACTGTAAATAAGAAGTATTAAAGAAAAAAAAACACTTTGAAATTTCAGATAATTAAATAGAACAACAAAATGATTATAATTAAGATATGTGAAATTGGACAGATATGTAAAAAGTACTGAGACTATGTTCACTCTCATGCTATCAAATTGAGGCATCAATATGACTTCCATATAACACCACATATTCATGAATTTATTATAAGATAATTTGGTCTATTTTTGCAGTGAAATAGAATCAGTTTGAAATCTAGCGGCAATCTTGTAAGCAATGAGCTGCGAGTTATTCTCCCCTATTCTTACTGAGAAAAACACTCGAAGACATTGTGCATACTCAAAAAAATGTTGGGGCCCGATTGGGCTACGAAAACATAAATTTCTCAGATAATTTTGGCCATAAGTATACATCTAATTCTGGTGAGCACTGGGTCACCGCTAAGTGAATGTATGTAGGTATATATATATATATATATATATATATATAAACAACAACAATAATAATAATAATAATAATAATAATAATAATAATAATAATAATAATATGTGTACATAAAACAATATGTACATTTATATAAAGATTTACTTCTTCCCTTTAAGTCTTTGGTGATGTCGTATTAGCACTGGACACATTTCCAAGCTACATATTCTCTGGCTAAATGATCGTCAAGCGCGTGGTCAATTTGTTTCCATATTTGCAATGTAATGTTTCCACTTTTCCGAGGAGCGACCCTTCTTCTTCAGGTTCCAGCCCTACTTTTCATCCCATCTTTCATTCAAACCCCTTCACCATGGTGTCGCGTGCGAATTCTACAGGTTGTTCGCGATCTGAACCGCATTTCATGATGTACAAGTGGCTGTCGTAAAGGCACGCCAGGGTGCAAACAGGGTGCACTATAGCGGCAACTCGCCGGGCGAATGTTGCATCAGATCAAGCTAGCAGCGACAGAGTAATAGCCGACTAAATTTATCCCACTCGCATGTATTTTGGTCCGATTTCATTATTCATCCTGCAAGCAGCAGAGGCAACTGAAAAGAGCACAATGTACCCATGTACTCACTTGTGTCCCCAGCCGAAATGATCTTATCGATAAATTAAGTTACTCTGATGACTATGCTACACGGCCGCTATTTTGTGGTAACTCTTCTTCACTGTTCTTGGGGTTGGTTGTAGGGGTAAAAATACCAACCTATGGAGAGGAGGGGCTCCATCGAAATGAACCTTGATAAACTGTCTTTGTAATTTACATTGTTATTTCGCCGAAGAGAAGCTTCTTCTCGACTTTATCGTACAGACGTAGCCCTGGGGGCAAATTACATTCATTTCAGACTGAAAATGCTGATTAGCACGATTTTAGTTTCGCGACACACATCGCAGAGAAAGTATGTTTATCCGAACTGTTGAAAAAAAATGTACCTGGTAGATGTATACCCACAACAGGACATGACACTCTATTCTCTGAAACGGGACATTCTCAAAAGTTGACGCAACAGGCAATGCCTCATGAAAAGCAAACTAATTTAGTTTCTTTAAATACCTATAATGTTTGGAAAACCCCAACAGATGAATAACTGACCTGCCTAGCCGATTTGTTTCACAGTAAATACAATTTTACTATAGATACAGTGTTTTTTATGAACAAATTTTAGCGAGCTGATTTTATTTTTGCTCAAGTGCACCAGTCCTTCCATATCTATATTGATGTATTTAACAGTTTGCGTAGTATAGCCATACAAACAAAATTAATTGTTTTTGTCGACATCTTAAAATGAAATTAAAAGAATAGCTTATGTTCGACTTTATTTTCTTACCTGGTGACTGTTTTATGATGTAAGGTGTATTTTGCTCCATATTAAAAGTAACTCTTAACAAAAGTAGCGATGATTATGTTCGAAGTGCTTTAACTCGTTAAAACTATTCTGAAAGCAAGCTTGGTAAGCAAATGCACACTTTGCTATCCAACATCTCCCAACGTTCTTCGTCAGCATCGTTTCCCGGGCCGGCCTACCTGGCGGCTGTCGCTCTTGGATTTCCACCTGTGTTAATATACAGGCTGAAATATCTCTGGAATATGGATACAGGAATTCCAGTGTGCGTGCGGCGTAGGAAAAAGCAAGAAGAAGGAAGAGTTTGGATTACATCTGAAGTTATTAGCTGTACACGTACGGTTGCATGGCTTGCTATTTGTAGGGACATCGTGTCGAGTAACCGAGTAAAGCAAAAACGCCTTGGCATTTAATTCAAGAGGGCAGCTTTCAAGAGTATGTCGTTAGTGTCATGCTTTATAATCATCTGAGACAGGGACCGAACTTGAACGGCAACCACGTATCTCTTCCTGCGTCCTCCTCAGAGTCACGAACTGGAGGAGGAGAGCCTCCTCGGAGGCGTGTGCCACCAGACCCCCGCTGCGCCGTCTGCGGTGGGCAGCTGCGCCCCTCCGAAGCAGGTGCGCAACGTCACGGTTCCCCACCTGTTGAATCCAAGCTTAACCCTGCCGCGCTCGAAATCCTTCGGAGAAAAGTTTCCACAGCATTTCCGAATCCCTTCTAGATCCAGTGCTGATTATTGAGACATGCCATGACAAGGTCTTGGAATTTTCCTCCTTTTCTCTCTCTTTCTTGTGCGCGCTTGCTTCTGCTCCTTTAAGATGGCAAAATTTTGAAAGGAAGCCTTTTTTTTGGGGGGGGGGGGAATTTGATGGAAGGCGTTCCTTTTGAAGTACATGAATAATATCACTAACAAAGTAATTACTGAACTGAAGGGAGGCTGCACTGCACATTGAAATGCTTCTCCATGCTGCTAGTCTCTAGTTTGTTGTATGGTATTTTTTGTATTTCTGTAAGTCGTTCCCACCCAGGGCACCCCTCTCTCTTTCTTTGACAATTACAGTCGTATTTTCTTCCTTCCTTGCTGCCTTTCTTCTTTCATTTCCCTCATTCATTTCTTCAGTTCCAAATAGTATCTTTGTCATTCTCATTCTGTATGAACGCATCATGCTTGTATCACCAACTAGCATCATTTTTAGGGATCCTGATTCTACCACGACCACCACCACCACCACCACCACCATCTCCACCGCCGCCACTGCTACTCCTCCTCCTCCTCTTCATCCTCCTCCTCCTCCTCCTACTACTACTACTACTGCTACTACTACTACTATACTACTACTACTTTACTACTACTACTACTACTACTACTACTACTACTACTACTACTACTACTGCTACTACTCCTACTGCTACTACTACTACTGCTGCTGCTGCTGCTGCTATACTACTGCTACTACTACTACTGCTACTGCTACTACTACTACTACTTCTACTACTACCACTACTACTACTACTACTACTACTGTGTTTATACTACTACATCATTAATAAATATTTGTTCTGTTTGGTTCCGTTCGTCTGTTTGTTTTTGCTGTAGATTCAATTACTTCCGTTGCTGTTACCCTTAAACGATAACTGATATTACCTTTGACTTGTAAGACTTCTGTTATTACCGTTGTTGCATCGAACACAAGTTGGGGCCACTTCCATCATCGCTACTGTCATAAAATTATGCCATTGATAAATTTTCTACCTTTACTATACTACGCCGACTGCCACTACTCCTAATTATCCTTCCCATCTCCCCCGGCAGGCGAAAACTTTCACTGATAATGTTATCATTTTTGATGGAGCAACTTTTCTGACTATGTTGCTGTTCATCACCGGGTATCTTTCTATTTTCCCAATATCTATTAACAAATATGTGTGGTTTATGATATGTATCTTACTGAGAAAGCTACGCAGAATATAAATATGTTATTTTTGTAACCCTGCCCCCTTATACAAAGGTTCGCACATGGTATGTGACTACATGCAAAAGGCTGTGTATTTGTGCGTATTGTGCATGATGTATTGTATACACATACTTATTGCCTTTATCTCTCCTTCTCCCTCTATCCCTCTCGTATCTCTATACTCTACATCTCTTCCGTATATTGCTTTGAGAATCACCCCCATAAAGCTATTTTTTTATAAATCTGCAATTCTGAATGGAGAAATATGACATTTTTATGTATATTTTTATGTATATTTTTGGACAGTTAGAGGAACTATTCTGTGAGTATGATGTTGTTATTTGGATTATGTTTAAAGAAGAATGTGGGTCACGGGTATTTTTAAGGGGTCGGATGAGAGTGCTAGGGTATATGTTTCATTTGATAATCTAGTCATTAGAATAAAATTTGGTTATGAAATATACACAAAAAAAATCAGTTGATATAATTATATTGGGGTTGTGCAATCACATTTTTAAATTTTTAAATATTTTATCTTTGGTTATCATCAGTCATGCAAACCTGATGTTTTGTGTATGATGTTTTGTAGTTTTATTGGAGTAGAGGCAAACCAGCCGTCACAGTATTCTTATATAGTTCTGCTTGTTTTGACAAATGTGGAATATGTTCTTATCTTGCATGATATATTATATCGGATAATGCTCAACTTATTGATTTGCATACTTATGATATTTTCCCACTCAATTCTATCACACGTGCAAATGCTTTACTCTGTGACCGTCTGAATGTTTGAATTTGTATGTATATATTTTATGTGATATTATACGCAATTTAGCCCTCGGGCTACGAGATGTGATATGAATAAATAAACCTTTCAATAAAAAAAATTACCAATGCTGCTAATGCGGCTATGCTACTGTGGCTACTTTTACAACATTAATTGCAACTACTCTTTTCTTGCCGGCTGCAAATACTCTTGCTCCTAATTATGCTTTACTTCCACTCATACTACCCGCCTTTTCAGTGTTTTTTTTTTCTGCGCAATCTCAAGTAAGGTCGGATTCCACCTTCCACCGGATTGCAACATCGTCGCTGAAAACATGAACCTCGGGACATCAAAAGTTGTCCGCCATTTTTTGCTTTCTTTCTGTATCGTCTACGTTTACTTAGCGCCAGGATGACAGGCAGCTATTAGTCACGTGGGCGCGAAACTTTAACGATGTCGTCAACTGTATAGACAAACATGAAGACCTGGGATAAGATGGGGAAGAGTACTTGTGAAAAACATACAAAAATCCGACACCTGCTACCAACAGTTGGGCTTTGGAATCAAATGAACTTTGGGGCACAAACAGGCCCACGAAAGCATGTAGCCTACATCCTACGCAAGTATAGTGACGCAGTGTTGAACCAGGAAACGGCGGCGTTTTTGCATGAAACAGACCCTCTCCTTGTCGCTCGGGACCCGTGCTGGACCGCACGCTCTCATATAGAATGTTCTTTCAAGTTCTAGCCCTATACAGAAATTTAAAACTTATTTTGAACTAATCATATTAAACTGCCAACTTTAGACACAAGATGAAAGCAATCTTATAACAATCACAGGAAAACTGAAAGCATGCGTGATCTTGCTTATCCTAGGTTGTAGAAAATGTTGTTCAACAAAATGTGCACTTATGTTTCCTTGATTTTCATCATGAGTCTGATAACACGCTGTTGTGTTCTCTGATTTGTGAATAGAATATTAAAGACAAATTGATAGCTCTGCTGAAAATGGTTTTTGAGTACCCTCCTTGCAGTGTGAATACACACCCAATCCTCACAGACACGTGTATGTATACATCATTAGTAGTGATTGAATTCATTGGTTTGTTTTGTTTTAGTGACACCCTTCCATGATACCTAGTACCTACCCAGCATAAGAGCTCGATTTATTCTTTCGATGAGCTGGCCTTCACTCGTTTTTGTTTTTGTTTTTATTTCAGGAGGAAATCAATAGTTATTGTCTGGTGTGCACTATCCTTCTCGACTAAATCTCATAATTATTACCGATTACTATCGACTGACTGTAGCTGGCATTAACGCATTTATTTGTTTCAAATTGAAATCGTCTCATTAAACTCTAGATTTGTCTAAGCAGCATTATGACATTTATTCTTTGATGTGTAAAATATAGCATAATTTTGGTGACTTGGGTTGGCTTGAACTTGGGTTCTTACGTTTGTAACGACAGTTTATGTCCCTGTTCATTTTTTCTGTTTTTTCTCTCAAAAGAACCTCGATTTGCAGGCGGTTGTCAGGTTCATGTAATGCGTTCTGCTCATTAATTTTAATAATATGGTGATACCCATCGTTCTTAGTGCTAATAGATGTAATGGTGCATGTAATTGGCGGTTTAAATCTGGGTTAAAGCATCGTATGATTTGTATGAATGCAAAAAAAAAAGAGCACTGGTATATCAAAATGTGATGTTATTTTGTATAATTGATAATTATTCATTTCTCCTGTCAATTATAACCTGATTTTTAGTCATCATCGAATTGTTCTCTATATGGAACAAAATGTCTTTTTCTATCATACGTGAAAAAAAAGGCCTCCGTTTTATTATAGTGCATTCAAAACAAAAGTCTTTGATAATGATATCTTTTCAAACAAACATCGAAAAAAAAAACGTTTCTCGTCTATTTCAATTCACCTATATCAATCGTCGCATGTGTGTGACTCTCACAGGCATGGTTTCCGAAAGGTTAGTGCTGTATGAAAGAAAGATCGAGGAAAAGTATATTAGCACTTGGAGTTAATAAAAACAGAGGCAATCAGCTATGCAATCAATTTTGAGAGCACGTATTTGATATCCTGTTCGGGTTTCTTTTTAATCTTCACTGAGAGCAGTGAGTGCAGTGCTGACGAAGATTTTTCCTGAAAGGAAAATGCAGTTTCCACAAATAGGTGAATGTACTATCACTCAGTCGCACAAACCAGGGAGCGAGTGGCGCCATGTAATTTTGGCTCAAGTGAAGCGCAGTGCATTTCATCAACCGCAAAGCAACACAAGCAGAAATTGTGCAATACACGTGGCTGTAATTTCTTTTTGAGGCACTAATGACATTTATAATCATATTATCATTAACTTGACATTCATCCAGGGACAGAAGAGTGTGTATTCACACGAATCCTTGATGGCACGAGCAGACTCACAATTACCATGGATTATTATGGGTTCTGATATGGGTTCGGAGAAACAACTTCAGAAAAAAAAATGTTTTTGTCTCTTTGCCATGCTTCTTAATCATTTTGTTAAAAGAAAAGAAAGAAATGCAACAGTAAATCATTGTGAATTATTCTCTCCTCAATAAGAATAAGAACCACTGACAGTGAATGTATATATATATATATATATATATATATATTGTGTGTGTGTGTGGGTGTGTGTGTGTGTGTGTGTGTGTGTGTGTGTGTGTGTGCGTGTGCGCGGAAATGCGTGTGCGTTCTAATGACTTCATAGTTTCGCTTTAGGCAAACATGGTAACATGAAGGCGTGTAAATCCAGACATACGCCATAGACAATACTGCCCCTCATCGACAAGAAATGATAGATTTTACTTCTTCCATACATTATCTCCCTTCTCTTCCCTCACATACCGAAGATTATCACTTCTTAGGATGATACAGCAAATCGCGTGACAATAGGAAAGTACAATCACCTCATGGCTCCAAGAATGCATTATTACCCCGACAGTTGCTGGTTTTGTCATGGAAATAATGCTTAGACTTTTCCCTTTTTCGCTTTTTGGAGATAGAGTTTTCACCGAGTCATGCTCCTAGCCCTCTCGTTTGGACGAGGTCTGGCTAACAGGACCTGGCAGGATAGGTGTTCACACGTCAGAGCGTATTACGGGATGCTGCTATGCGGAGGGTGGATGGTAACGGGATTTTCTATAAGTGGGACTAATGGCTGATTTCCTGGGCTGCCGTGCGAGCGCGTAACGAGGACCATACCAAATCAGGTTTGACAGGTCGAAAGAGACTTTCTCGTCTAGCGCCATCTACTGCCGAGGCTATGCATGACCCAATTTTGAGAAGGTCGCGACGTTTGAGTTCGCATGACTTGAAAGATTATTGTTTGCATCTTTTCTCCCCCTCCCGTTTTCTGACATTCAGTCGGCATAAAAAATTTACATATCGTATCAAATTGTAGGAATACGTTGACAAGATTCTTTCTATAAACAGCTGTGAGGGGATAAGTCAAATGTAACTATGATGTCTGTAGAAAGAGGGGTTGGGGTAGGGGAGAGGCTGGGATGAAATATTTTCAGTTTATATAAAAAGCTCATGATTCAGTTTGATGATGGTTAAAGCTATCTCACTGAATTCCATTGGGATGACTTGATCAGTATGAATGCTGGTGTGTGGGAGGAGACGGAAGAGGTGTAAATTAATGATGATTGCAGGCACCTCCAGTTTTTCTTCCTCTTTACCTGGAAATAGTGTATCATATATTCATTTCGTCTCATTGTCGTTATGTTTAAACTTTAAAGACTGTTGTGATTTATTATACTATGAATGTAGTACTGTTTTTTTTTTCCTATTTTGTTGTCAGATACACGTATTGTCATTTTCATGTATGATTTCCTTTAGAAAAAATGCAGAAATAAAATCAAACTGAACTGAACTGAACTGAATGTTTGGACAAAGAAGGATACTTTTATTTATTTTTTACGTTCACAAAATCAATACCTCGAAAGCTAGTTAACTACACTAGATTAACGCGTTGAGGTAAGTAAGGGCACAAACTTGTTGGCATTACGTGTATTTTGAAACTGTTATGTTGTCATTGTAGAATATATTGGTCCAATTTTAGCTTTACTGACAAACAATATCCAGTGAATGTGACGATTTATTTTGATTTCGCATTGTTCAATGAATAATGTCTTTCATATTCAGTGGCTGCGTCCAATAGTACTTCTTCGTGAAAACACGTGAGACTTTTAGTATTACAATCTTTATATTTTTAGTGAGATTCTGATGACATTTTCATCATTCAATTGTTTCATGTCATTTTTTTTATTGAAATCAAATGAAATATGTGGTGGACATTTTTCTTTACTTCTAAATTATTATAATACATTGACTTCGTTCTCTTGTCGTAATCTAAATAAGAAAGGTGTTCAGAGTTAAAATAATGAAGAGACCGAAAACCGCCATCGGTGTTTAAGCAGTAGCTTGACGAGGATACGCTGCCAGTTTGATGGCTTGCTTACAAAACAAAACATGCACACAACAAAAAAGAGACTGCCAGCGTAAACATGCCAACAGGTGCATGGTCACGTGACAGTTTGTAATATGGATGATTTTTAAGTCATAATGCAAAGTTTACTCGATACACTGTATTTCAAAAGGAAGATGACATTGCTTGTATGTGCGAGTAGAAACTGGAGGTTCATGGACACCGCAACATTCCCAAAATACAGCCTCTACTTTTTTTTCGTGGTTTTTACATTTTAGGAATAACCTGAAAGAAAGACTACAAAATATGTATCAGATAAACATGTGGATGGATAATGTGACCAAACTTTTTTCCTCAAACAACACAAACGTCAAAAGATGGAACTTTACCTATAAGAGGTAGCGAATATGTCCCATTAAGAGAACAAAAGGGGGTGTCATTGCAAATACCACATAGAACGTGTTCTTTACGTATCATAATATCTGTTTGTCCATAACAAAAAGTTAAAAAAAATATGTTTTTAACGGTCCGGCACACAGAACGATCCAAAATGCAACCTCTCGCCCATCAAACCTTGTTGGTTGATGCTACTAATGAATAATGACATGAATATTTGAAAAGTACTGTACCTATTTTACACACTGTAGGTGCTCAAATAGGCGCAGTGCAATGTAGCGCAAATTACAAAAACAAACAACAGACAAACATAAAGAAGAGAAACGAATACATCATCTAGCCATATGCTAATGTGAGGAAATGTGACTTCATGTTATATTTGAAAGTTTCTCGTAATCATTTTTGTTTCGATTTACGTTTTAAGTTATCACGTTTCACTTCCTTTTGGAACAACAAACAGGCAAGTATTTGACAAAGAAAGGTTTAGGGAGAGGGGAGGGTTATATTGTTTCATTATAGTAATATTACGCTCATGAAAAATAGCGACTGACAGAACGAAAGAACACCAATATACTTTGACAATGATACAAAGTTTAACGGGTAGCTAACTAATAGTAGTAGTTGACTGATATGTAAGGCAGTAACTATTCTTATCAGCGGCTGCCGCAAAAGGACAATATCACATTATTTGCGCTAATGAAAAAAAAAAGAATTTGTTAGAGCTATCAAACATAGCTAATAACTTTTAATATGACGTCTATCGTTTTCTGCTTTTGGCAGCATAACCAATCTGTTGTTGTTTTTTGGCTATCATTACATGTAGAAGAAATGTTACGGGGTGATGGTGTGTCTAAGCATGGACCTACATGGTCTAAGGGTGTGTCCAAGGGCGTGTCTAAGGGTGTGGTGTGCTCCTATATATGCACCGATAGAAAATTCTTTTCATTGTAATGAGTATTCATGACCACTTTGACAACACATCATGTTGAACTGTAACAATACTTAACAACGTTTTCTGTAGGAGATGACGACAAGATTGCATCACAGTTTGCGTCTTTGATGACACAAAAATGATTTCGTTTTAGTTTTTAGTTGTTTTTTTTTTTGTATTTCTTCCGTGTTTGCAAGCCTGTGATTGACGAAGAGACTGCTGATCATGGCGCATGTATGAGTCATCTCAAAGTATCGTTTGAAAGACATTACCATAACAGTAAAGATAGGAAAGTAAGAGAGGGGAGGGGTGCGTAGTGACGTAATAATGGCCCTGTCCACACCGGACCCCCGTATTGCACTCGGAAATTTGATTTAGACGATAGTCGCCTACCGCCACATCGATCAAGTGAAGAGTTCCTTCGGACGTGCCTCCGCCGAAACGAAAGGTGACAGCGCAGCAAATTGGCAACGGTGTCCTCACAAATTTATCCAATCGCGACAAATCGGCTAGTAAGCGCCTGCGATGACAACGTACAAAATCATGATGAATCCCTATACGAAAGAAATCGAGTCACAACCAGTGGGATTTCCGACAAAGCTTAATTAGATTTCCACCTTTTTTCCCCCAATCGACAAAATAGACCCTGAATATCACATGAAACCTCATGCTGGAAGATTTCGGTGAAGTTTGCTTCTTTTGTAGTTCCAAATCAGATTGCCACACATGAGCGATTGGCTAATCTTATTGTGGAAAGTGAGGATATAAAATCTGGTTACAATTTACTCTACTCGCACCAATGGATGGAAGGAACACAGGACAGAAATAGACAAATCAATTTTCAAGTCAAATAAAATATTTGATATAGCCCTAGTATTCACATAAAACTTTAAAAAAAGGAACGAAAATCACTTCTATCCAAACAAAGTGACAGGACATTGTTACATGGAATAACGATAGAATATCAAATAGTATAAATCTTACAATTTTTGGTTAAAAGGAGATTCAGCGACAGAGGAAACAGCACAAATTTACAGTTTTTAACTCGTGTGTCGAGAATCTTAAAATTTCAACCTCCTTCTTGGCAGATATTTCTTTAAAAGACAGAACCAGTGTTTGTTTGTTGTGTAAAAATACTATTCACCTCACCATATCTTCATCGAATTAATATTTTGCTTGAATAATTCAAGCACTCTCACACGCACGCACATATTTATACATACATGTGAAGAGTTTTATCGCAAAAAGAGCTAAATCCATTCTTGTTGAATTGAGCTATTTGCGTTTAAGGCTGCTAAAAAAACAAAGAAACTAATAAGATAGTCTCAATCATAGCTCCAAGAATATTCTGTGTAATGTAACAAATCAGGTACTACTGGAAAGGTTAAATATCCCTAAATCTGATGATGGACTTACTTTAAAATGTTTGTAAAAAATGGCGCTTAGCCTATTTTCTATTTAAAAAAAAAAGAAAAGACTTTTACAAGTGTATACATTATAAAAAGCCATACACAAGTTTAGCATGCTCTGTATATTCTGTGTTCTGTCTGTCGGTCTGGATGTCTTTCTTGTGGTCTCTATGACTGTTTGTCTCACTTTATTTCTATGCATCTTGACGAGGAGGGCAAAGTCAATGTGATAACCTTGGCCTGCACGTGTTGAATCATCAAAGGTTGAGTCAGAGCGGGGAGTTCCACGAGTACTTTGGCACATCGTCCAGCGAAACCGTGGAAGCGGCGTAGATGGCGCTATTGATCTTTGGCGAGCCCTCTTTGATCCGGGCTCGTCACGACCTCTGAGAGAATAGTGATTTCGACAAACCATTATCAGGATCTGATGACAATTCGTCGCACATGTCGGCTACTTCTTGAGCGTTGTCGGTCACATTTCACTGTTGCCACTGTCTTGCAGCTCTGTACAAGTGGATGCAGATTCCGCAAGCTTGCCCGACATTGGCAAACGGACAAAAACAAAAAATCAAATCAATCTCTGCGTAATAGGCAGACAGTTGAGAAGCATTGATACAATATCCTACAAAAGATGAATGGTTAGAAATTAGGCGTCTGCGTACAACATTGTGATAAAGAATAGTATTGACCTAACTCCCACCCCTCCCATCGAACAGAGCGGGACAAAATGACAATATACAGGTAGTCTAAGCATGTTTGATTACCTTAATGATGGTACTCTGGGGGTACTAACTGTTAACTGCAATGGATTCGAACAAACATTTCCTGTGATTGTGACATGACTGTTTGTCACCTCTTAATGAAGTATTCTGGTGACTGGATAAAAAACTAGTTTCATCTACTATTCATTTTCTACAGTGATGTGTTGATGAGAAAAGATCATTGTGCCATGTACCAAGATTTCAGCTATCGCTGATGGCAAGCGGAAGGGTAAATAGAGCAGTAGAGCAGTATAACAATCGTACAGTCTTTAAGGGGTGTATAATTTTGGTTGAGATGGGATTCAGATTTCAACTTTCGCGAGACAATTAGAAACCGCTTATAAGATATAAAATAGCATGTTATTCTAAGAGGAATTAAACGATTATTTGATGAGAATTGGTTTTGAAATGGCTGAGATATCCAAAAACAAAGTAAAAGAAAGTGGTCCTAATTAAAAGTGGGTCCCACCTCCAGTCCTACCTATTATTAGGATCTCTTTGTTTTTGGATACCTCAACCTTTTTAAAACCAATATTTTAAATTTCATCAAATAAACGTTGAATTCATCTTAGAATTGCATGCTCTTTCACATGTCATAAAAGCTTTCTAATTATCTCACAAACAAGTCGGAAATCTAGCTGAAGCCCCATCTCAACCAAAACTATCATCCCTTTAAGTCTCTGTTTTAAGGAAGCGACGGTGAAGAAAAACTTCCAAATTGCTCTCTCCATCTCACACTTGGAGTATGTACATGTACTTCCTTTCCCCTTGGTTAGAACCCCCTAATACCCCGACCTGTTTATGATATCATAAGATTGTTGAGTTCCTTTCACAACTGTGATAATCGTTGGCGGAGAAATCCCTACCTCTTTGTACACTCCCTCCCCGTCCCACCCCACCCACTTGTCACGGGGGTTCGCGTGGAAGTCGTCATGTCAGTTAGCCACGTGTCTCGCAAGGACAGGTGAAAGATCACGTTGAGGGCAATCTTTACGCCGCAGAGTTTTGTATAACACAATAGTTTAGGGCCACACAGCTGTTGCCCAGGCAAGCAGCCCGCACGGAACGTCTCGTCAGAAACAACCGTCGCTCACCTCACCCCAGAAACATCGAGGCTGGTCGGGGCAATAGAGCATAATTCTATGTACAACAGATTATCTGGGGATTAACTTGCTGACATATCTTGAGTAATACTGTGCGGGTAGTATGTGGTTATCAGACACGTGGTGTGAAGTTAGCTTACCACTGCCTGCCTTCTCTTACAATAAAAGAACCTTTCCGAACACAATTGTTCCTTGTCTGTGTATTTGCCCATTACCTCAGATTACCTCTGATTCTGAATGCGGCTGTATGCCACACGTTGCACACGATACGTGTTTGGTAATTATGTGAGGTCCCTTTCAAGTGTTTTCCCCCAAAACAATATGAGATCTGTTCAGTGGAATATATTCACAACTGGTAATCTCCCGTAACTATAGTGTCACTGTTGTCCTCATATTATGTGTCTATCTCTTTAACTATTCAAACAGTACGTACTATAATCTTTTCAAAACTATTTTTTTACAACGTCAGACAAGGCTTGTAGTTGCGACTGTATGCAGAATGACCCAATCCCGGAAACAAGGGAATCTCAATTATTTCATTACATCTCAGGCAATTATGTAACCAATGATATGCATTGGTTGAAGAATCTAATGACATCTTACATTGTGTCTCTCTGTGAATCCGGTCGAACAAATTAGACCTGAATTCAAACGGGAATTCCAGATGATTTTCATAATTTCACATCATGGAGTATATATAAATCAATCGCTTCATGTGCAGATTTGTGGAATTTATTGTGGTCCTTGAGCAGAGAAATCAATACTTTGAAAAACCCAAAACAAATTACACTTTAAAAATATGATGACATAGGAGTCTCACATAATTATTTTAGAAAAGTTGCAATGTAATTCCATTACAATACCACATACTAAACAAGTCCACCTGCCGGAAATTTGTGCATGCTTTCTTCTTTTGTTCTTCTTCCTTGAGCCCTTACTCATTCATTCTTTTAGTGAGGCTGCCATGTCATCCTTGTTCATTGTGATTTGTTATGAATTTTGAAAATATTCTTATTCCTCACCCCAATCACTATAAATTCTGAAACTCTTTACCCAGTGTTGGCAATTTATAGTTGTTCATATGTCGAAGTCTGAAATCATGTCTGCTTTAAGATATTTCTATATCTCGTACACACTACGTGATTCCACAGAAAAACACACCTCCCTACGCTAGTTCCTTCGATTCTAAAGGAATGAATTTTAGAAATGGACCCCTCATCAACCATAACTTGTTTTCAAACCACCACTTCCATTTCAATTTCATTTCCGTGTTATCAATCACATTGGAGCATCTCTGATGAAGTTCCTACGTGAAAAGAGTCCTGAAGGGTATAATAAATGCTTTCAATACCTACACTGATCTCACGATTCCACTTGTAAAAAAATTAGTGGTACCCTACACAACGCCATCTATTGGTAGCGTCTGTCCAACACCAGAACGGTTTTTGCCCCCTGTCCAATTCGAGTCTTGATCCCCTTTTCCGCCCGTCTGTTTATTTTGGACTTTTACACAAACACTTTCGAGAACTTGTTTTCCACCGCTCTTCCCTAACAGGGTCCCCCCTTTCCGAGCAGCACTCTTAAAATTCGGAAGGATTCTTTGTTGTTTCTGCGGCCAGCGAGAGAGTTTTAAAGAAGGGTTTTCACCACTTTTTATCTTAGGAGATCCGCTTCGTAAATTGGTCTGAGAACGCTTTCCCCCCTGAGCAAAAAAGTTCACGGCACTTTTTCGTGAGTGTGGTTCGGTGACACCCCAGCCGACGGTCACGGCCAACAAGGTAGAACGAAAGTATGATGCTATTAAAAACTTTACATCTGTTAAATGCGATGGACCTCCTTTGTTTGACCCCAACACAAAAATTGTGTCACAGGCACCATCCTGGTTAGGAAAGCCAAAATGCGAACGACTATGTAAACCTAGCTTCAGACCTGCCATAAATCACATGAAACGAATAAAACAACCCCCCTTTTTTCATGATTCTAAGGGCGGTTCATTTAATTCATGATAAACCATTCTTTCGATTTCGTATTGTGATTAAATATATGACTACTAAGTATTATAATCTTCAGTGAAAATAAAAAAGAAACAAATCACGAGAATGCTAAGAACCAGCCATTAGAACATTTTAGGAGTTAAGAAAGACCATTTTAAATGTCAATTACTAAATCTAATCAAATTAGATTAAATAAAAAATATGGTAAATATTTTATGTTTTCTCTCTTTCATTGAAAGCAGTGGATAAAGAGATGAACCATAAGAAATCAATCAACCGTTTTTCGTATTACGAATATGAATATGATATAATATACAACTGTATCATATTCATATTACGTATTACGAATATTATCCGTGATATGATATAACATATTATTGTTACTTCAAAACAAAAAACAAAAACTTGAATGGTTGTATGAATGGTTTCTTAAAATACGTAAATAACTTTACAACTTGTGCCCATTATACCAATTTGTCATTACGCATGTGTCAAGACTTCAGAGACTAATTTTCAAACTAGCCAATACACACATACACACACGCACTCACACATACATACACACACGCACACACACATATATACACACACACATACACGCACACGTCAGCAAACATACAGACATAAACAAACGACAAATTACACACGAAATAACTCCCAGTTAATTGCATAGTTCTTTGTAAAGGCGTCATATTGCATTTCCTTGCATCGTAAATTAGGTATAACAATTAATAGATATTTATTACATTGTACTGTCATTCAAATACATGTTGGTCCGAATCGCAAAAATTGTTACATAAACATCAACTCAATTATCGTCAATTACAGAATGTCACAGTGATGATTTTCTTTAGGTAATTTGTATCTTATTGTCCCAGAAATTGTGCTTCCTATTACGCTTCTCTTTTTTGTTCGTTGAATGAAAATATAGAATTAATATATAAACTAATAACTTTGGACGAGCTTAAGATACACCGCCCAGCTCTCCAACAGAGAAGAAGTATATCACATGGTTGTGTTTGACACTTTTACTTTGCTTAAAGTGTCTACAAGAAAATTTACATATACTATTGGAATACACCGTTGTCATATGTACCAATCCACAATTGGATTGTTTATTTTTGGCATAGACTTTGCAAATCGTGGATTGAGTGTCATAAGACAACGAGTACAAATGTGAATATTGCTTTCAATACCTGCCTTGCTTTTAGTAATGATTGAAAAATGATATTCATAATTGACATTTCAGTCATTATTTGACATATTTTTAAAATTCAGAGGAAATGCCATGATATATTTCTCCCAAAAGTCGAGATTTTCACGAGGAGATCATCAGTCTCGATAACCTGTCCCCAGATTTCCCTTTTCTACGAAAGTGAAAAGAAGAAATTAAAATGTTACTCCTGTTTGTTTCGAATCGCTTGGCACGTCGCACTTCATCATTGCTGTCACATGCAATTAAAGATGATGGTTAGATGGAAGAAAATCAAAACAAATAAGAAGTCATCTGGCTCCATGCCTGGACAAAAAGTGACACATTCTGAATGTTCTCGCGCTAACATTTGCCCCCTTTTTTTCAGGGATGACACACACTTTTATTTTGTTAAAAAAAATAAAAACAAGGAACATCCGCGTGAGGGCGTGGTGACACAGTCCTTTACTCCGTCAATGTCCATGTCATCCTGTCAGAAACAGTTATAGTGGAGTCCACGTGAGGTTGTTTTTTTATTTGTTTGTTCGTTTGTTATTGTTTTTTATGCAACAAAGCTGAACACTAAAATATCTCAAACAAATAAAAGCAAAACAAAAACACATCATAAGACAAACCTCTTACTGTGTTATAGTTGCTTCCATAACAACTATTACTTTCAGGTGTTAAATGTGACAGACATCTAAAGAACGCATTCATATTTTGGGAATGCGTTCTGTTATCAAACAAATAAGTTTAACACATGTAAATTGAAGGAAAGTAGGCCTACATAGATTGATGCATGCCAAACGAGAAACCATCTTTTATGGAGGAAAAAAAAAATCCTAAATACAGCTAACCTCACAGAACCGATCTGACAAAATAACAAAACAAAACAAAAAAGCAAACTCACTGTGTAGGATTTCCACATTTCGATTCATAATGTTCCACTGAGATCAAATGTGATATCCTAACACATCATATCTTTTAAAAAAGAATTCATTCTTTTTGTATCTGTGATTTTCTGAGCAAGCACGCATAATTTTTTTTTTCGAATAGACTCTTGTAATAAAAATCATTGTAAAAAAATTGCTTTTGATCTGCTGAAGTTCATAGACATGTTAAATTTAATCAGGACGCTGGATTGAAAGTTTGGGTCAACTTTACGTGACATGGATGAATTGATATCACAAGTTTCGTAAATTAGCGGACTGTCAACGGATTGTATGTGAATCAAAGCAAATCTCACATAGGTGGGTATTTTTTTCACATTTTTATATTCCCGAATCTGTGTAGCAGACAATAAAAATAAAGACAAACAAAACAGAACAGAAAAACCGTTTCACACGAGGACAATTTTTTGGAAGCCCAAACTACGATTCCATCTTAAAGTACTGTTTACACTTTTGGTAAGTATGAGAAGGAAAGTGAAATCAGCCTCTGGACTGCTTCCATCTACAATGTATTTTCAAATCCTCCCTTGCGGAGTTAGTGGAGTATAAGGTTATCAAGTCTTTAGAATTTGCCTTGCAACTTATTTTCATTTCGAATAGGAACGAGAATACGAATAAGACACTGCACGAATGAAACACAAATCCACACCGTTTTCCCCTAGTCACCGTGTTGTAGCTCCATGGTCTGTGCATGTCGTGCACATGAGTGATAAGATTCATATCATACACTTCTTGTTCGAGTAACGAGCGACACCTTTTAGTTTGCCTATCAGTGCATGTTAATGCAGAATATTGAGAAAAAAAAATAAACATAGCCGGTAGCTACCATTGATGATGATATGAGCCGTGAAGCCGTGAAAACTACAGCTAAGCGACGATGTTTAGATGACGAAAAGCTGTTTTATGGGCCACACAGTTGATTTGACTTAGGCCTATACCTGGTTTTTTATACCTTGTCATCTTTGACCTATTTTGTGGTCATCTGTTTTGTTTCCGCCGTCAACAGGACATTGTTGTAGTTTCGAAGAGCATGCACACACACGCACAGAAAAAAAAATACACAAAACAAAAATCAAACACTGCTCATTGGTGCCGATTTCTTTTTAAGAATAGATTAAAAAAAAAAACTTGTTTGCTTTGCTGTTTCATCTCAGTTCATCTGTTTCGACCGCAATGTACAGTGCACACAGCAGTTTCAGAATACGGATGCGCGATTGTTAGATGTCCGTGTCCGCTTGCAGAGAAAAAGCGCCATCATACCCATCACACTACTCGGTCTTGTCTGCACGAAGGTCCCGGATGTTATTATCCCGGTGGGGCTGTTGGCAACGCTCCATCTCCAACAGGCACACATAAGCGATGATGTCAAATCTACTCATAGGACTTTCTCTGAATCTTCAAATTTGTGATAGTTTGCCTGCGTTGCCAATTTGATAAACACGAAATCAACAAAAGAGAGATGAAAAATAATGCTTCCGGCACCCTTCGGGCGGAGGCATAAAAAAAGAAAGAAACACGGTGTTGTCCCTTTATGTTTCGCCCTTGGACTTTTCGCTGGTCTCTCTCGCCCCTGGAAAAGTGCACGGCGTGTTGATATTTTCCACCATCAGCGAAAGGTGATCCAAGCTTGACACTCGTTCCTCAATTTTAACTGTAGGGAAAAAGAAGAAAATGAGAAATGTTACAGTCATAATTAAAATGGAAAATGCATTGCCACGCGTAAATGTTGGCCAAGCAAAACATCGCAGGATTAAAGCCGTTGCAGAATTGGACATTAACAAATAAACTTATTTTTTTCCGTTTATCTGAAACACACAAGAGGGAATAGAGATAAAATTGGGAAAAGGTGAGTCGGGCAAAGAAATGGAGAGAGAGAGAGAGGGGGGAGAGAGAGGGAGAGAGATAAAGAGAGGAAGAGCGACAAAATGGCGAGCAGGAATCTACACTAGATTTTCCTCGGACGCCCTCTAGTCTATCATAAAGTCATTGTACTGCTATACATGTATTTGCAAAATGATATGAAAAAAGAAGAAGAAGAAGAAGAAGAAGAAGAAGACGTTTTATATCTTAATTCGTGATTCATTCCATCACAACGTATACACAGATCCCTCTGACCTTAGCAAAATACTTGGGACAACAATGAGAGAGAGAGGGAGGACGAGTGCGGGGTAAGACGAAAGTAGTGAAGGTTTCTCTGGAAAAGTACTTTCTCAGAGGGCAATAGTCTTCTTTCCCCCTTTTGATATTTCTAGACCATGGCGTCTTATCCGTCCATCGACATTGACTAAATAGCGCATGTCATCGCCAACGCCGTACTTAGCCCCAAGCTAGAACACACACGAGCAAGGGAGGTATGACGACCCGTAGAAGCAGGAACAAAATGTAATGGCGAGCCCGTAACCTTAAAGGTACGTATAAAGTCAATCATAATTGTGTAAGTGCGATTCCACTCCATGTCAAAGATGCCTCTTATAGACAGAGTAGAAACACGCAAAGGAATCCCTAAAAGTTTAATTGAAATCGGATAGAAAGTAAGAAAGTTCTGGAATTTCAAACTTCACATTGTTTTCACCGAACAATAATGCTGGCCGCAACCACATAATGATATGCAGATTTGATTAAATTATGATGTCTTCAAAGACTTCCCTTGTCTCCCTATAAAACTTTACTATACACTGTATTGTGCGAATTTGTTTTTGAAATTAAGTCGAGTATGCATCTGGCCCGGGGCTTCCTTACAAAAGAAAGTCAGTATGGCTGTAAAGAGACCGGCCTTTTGAAGATGGATAAACATAAATGAATTAATAACCCGATAAAACAATAAAGAAAATGGTGCACTTTAAAGAGAGAGAGAGAGAGAGAGAGAGAGAGAGAGAATCATCGTAGAGTTGCTAAAACATTAAAATGATAGAATGCTAGCGAGGAGGCATGCAGTTGCTGACTCAACACTCCAAACATTACATTGTATTTTGTAAAGTGGTGTGTGTATGTGTGTGCTGTGTATGCGCGCGCGCGTTCAAACTTGTAGGAGGATTGAAAGATTAGATTGTTCATAGCCTTATTTGATTTGAATTATGTGGTGCAACCAGTACTGCTAAAATTTTGTAAATCAAAAAAAAAAAAGAAAACTTATACCTCCAAATCGTTTGTTGGTTTGGTCTTTTTTTTGGGGGGGGGGGGGGGTTCAGTTCCAATTTGATCTAAATTCAATTTCTCTGTTCTGAGGAGTGGAAGAGAGTAGGAATATAATCCGAAACTATACAAACTGTAGTTGAAAATTCAACAGCTTGAAGAAGAAATAAAAACAAAAACGTTGAAACTACAATTTTCGTTGTCATAGTAACATTTTGTGTGAGTATAGGAAATCCGATACCTGTTTTAAAAACATGGTGAATAATTCAAATAATGCAAGGGGTTTCACTGATGCTTGCATCCACGAAACGTAATACACATTTGAGTGGGACAAAATGAAAATGCTGCAGAGATTCGATTGATGAAAATACATAATATCATGAAACTCTACTAATTGCAATTAAGTTACCCACAAATTTTATTGTGCAAGTGGACATAGGGGTTTGCTGCACGATCACCGCATTCTCATGAGTATAGACAATACTCGCGCTTTTCATTTTCGAGAATGAAGTCAAAAACGAAACTGATAACCTGACATGATGATGATGATGATGACGACGATGATGATGATGATGGTTCTTTACAGCATTTGTATGGCGCCATACATCTGTTTTATAAAGCATTCAGATGCGCAGACTCTTCCAAGAGTGTAGTAATTGAATGTCTAGTGAAAATGCTAAATTTTGACATCCTACCGAGATGTATTATTTGTTTTACCGAATCACCTGAGTTCTGTATCATTTCATCCTAACAATAAATAAAATGGTCTTTTCTGAAGAACTTTCAATCTTGTACTATCTTCTCTAGGTTGAACCACTTTTGTCATCATGCTTTTATCTACTTCATTATATTTGCCATTTAAAGATGATACAGTGTGAATTCCGCATTACTTCCATGATATGCCGTGTTTTTTTTTTTTCTTGTTTATTTCACTGTGCAATTACAAAACGTGGAATCAGATCTATTCAACCTATAGGCACAATTTTCGCTATATTTGATTGCATTCTAGTGAAGTCAACGATACTGTAGATTCTGTGTAACTCCTGTACAAACATTGCAGTATAACTTACTATTGTGTCAGGTATGTGACCCAAAACTCAGATTTTTAAACTCAAAACCACAAAACACACAAACTCTTCTCGGTTCAGGGAATAGCTTAGTCAACCTTCCACCCTCTTTCCTCCGAATCAAGATTGGTTTTCTAAAGGATGCCGTTAAGAAAGGATTTTCAGTATGCCCCCGTCGCTAAGTGGGACTTCATGTGAAGTGCTGGCAAAAACTGTCCTAGCAGTTTGCTTGTCTCTCTACCAACAACGTGCGAAACGTTCAAATGTCCTGATTGATGTATGATGTGAGGAACAAGAGAAATGCCCGGTTTTTTTTTTTTAACGAGATGAAAACACTTGAAATTGTGTTTGTGTTTGTTCTACTACATTGCAGCTTTCACCGATTTATTTTGAGGTAATTTCCTTTAGGCCCCACTCCTGCTTGCATTTTAGGCTAATGACGAATATACATTGATTAATAATGCATAAAATAAAGAGGAATTGATTATTGAACGGGGGAATTAAGATTGGTAGGTTTATTATTGTTTACTATGCATTTTTAAACTTTACTTTCAATGTTCATGGTGTAAAACAGTTCTCAATTCCAATTCGAGGCGGCACTGTATTGCTGCCGAATGAACCATTATCAACTTGCTCAATCAATCAAATAATATGTAGATGAATTGATTCATAGTAAAATCAGATCACGGTGATACTATTAAGTATTCAACTAAATACTAAATATTTAACATCTTCGTGAAGCCTTGAAAGTATACAGGACGAGTGAAGTTTTAGGGGACGACATACACAGGGACATCGATTCCCAGACGAGACTGCGCAGTGAAGCCTACCCAAGGCTCAGCTTCACACCTCTTTGTTTTCTTTGCCTAAATTGGAAGGATTTGGTCTTCCCGCATAGGAGAACAGACGAGAACCTCGGTTCGTGGCCCGGGTTTGTCCCCCTATGATATCGCTCCCTCAAAACGCATTCAAAGAGGTCGACCGAAATCTCCATCGTCGCGAGGGGCTCATTCCTAAATTGTAGGACTACATCAGGTGAAATGCAGAAAGTTTGTATAGGCCTACGTGTTTACGGTGAGACGTCAAAACTAGCGGAATGTCAAACGGATGCAATGTACAACAAAGCCGACAATACGTGAACGTCAGTGGCATAATTTGGAAAACAACATTCAAGTGAAATCCCTGCGCTACCGAAACCATCAAATAAATGTGAGAATGATTATTCCCCTCCTCTCCTCTTGTATATAATATATACATATAAAAAATAACAAACGGACGAAAAGACAATGTTTTACTTCAATGGTATTTTTTTCTCGGGCCCTGTGTGATATAAATGGTCAACTTTGCTGTTAGTCCCTAAAAAACAAATCAATTTTTAAGTCTGTCGGAAATACATCTTCACTTCACGCCAATACCAATTCTGTGCGTTCCGAACAGCACCCACTACGATTTACATAATTTTTACTTACACTTCAGATGTCCTGTTTGAAACTGCGTTCCATGCAATCATTATCCATGACCCTATATAATATAGGTTTCATGCTTGAATGAAATAGATATATGAACCCAAATTATATCAAAAAATAAATAAATAAATAAATATACAACTATATACCATATTGAGTACACATAAAATGTGTGAACATTGATATCTCAAAAATGTGAGCCTTAGAGGCCTATAACATCATTCACTTACAGCAGCAGTTTCACACATGATATTTCTGTTTCAAATCTGACCCCACTTTAAACTTTTTTAGCGCAACAGTACATGAATTTTGTAGTATCTGTATGACATAAATATGAAATGAATTCTAATGACGCAACCAAAGCTCGCCTCTTTCATCACCAATACAGAGGAAATGGACCCCCCAGTGATCCATCACAATAACTGTACCATTTACTGTGAACCACAATGCATTTAGTTAAGATGGCTAGATCCTCATGTGGCTAAACAATCAAATGTTTGTCAATCTGCCTTCTCTGTTTTATCTCTTTGTCCACTGATGCCTGACTACCAAGCAGATATGACGAAATGGGTTGCATCTCTCACAGTCTTCTGGAAGAGAAGAACCGCCGCCAATCTCGTCATCCTTTCCCCCCTCCCTTCCGCCTGCTCCTTTTCCGATGTTTGTCCTCTTATAGTTAGCATTTATGATTCTCACGACGCAATACTATCCAAGTACACGATCATAAAAGATGTGGGGAAGACCCCGAGGGAGGTAAAGAATTAATCTAAAAGAGTTTAATGGTGGAAGTCATCTGGTAGCCTTTCCCATCTCGATGACGCCAGAGTCACTAACATTTCGCTGCTCATGCGTGGTGTTGAGATAAGGGAAGGTCAGTCATAAATGATGCCTCATCTTGCCCTGTTTTTGCCGTCCCATATGGCTGTCCATTTGGAGAGGTATCACATTGTCTGGATTTTTTTCTGGGGTCTCGCTGGGTTCTTTTTGTATTGCCTTGTTATGTTCTTCCCTACAGCTTCTGGTATTATACCAAAATTAGATCAAATGCAGGACAACGAAGAAGTTGCATGGGCTGTCGTCTGTTAGATATGAGTTTGCTTCTCAAAGTACCCTCATGACTCTTTCTAATGTTGGATGACGAAAGACCTTTTAATGTTTATCTTTATTAACAGAGTTACCGGGTACATCAATATATACAAAATCTATCATATCATCGCCCAGCCAATAAATATTCTCTCTGAGCTAGCTTTGTCAAAACTAATCAAATCCGAAATGGGTAAATGTTGTTTTATAATGAACACTGCAAAGAGAGATATATTATATAGGACCTATATTGGTTAAATTCGTGCAGTTGTGTTTATATTAAGGAGTGTAAAAACATTAAAAGCCAACATGGGCTAAAAAGGTTGTAATGGCTTGACTAATATGGCCTCCTTGCTTCTTGCATGGTGTAGGAAAGTGCTGATACGATTCATTCATGAAAATAGAAAGAAAGCTTCTTCTTTCTATACCTCCGTGATTCTCTCAGGCTTTGCTCATGAAATCAGCTAGTAATTGAAAATTAATCGTTCACGAATTACAATGATTTAGAAATAGTATTTTATAAACATATACGTATGTAAGGCTGCGACTCTACGTGACAACATCATAATTTTTTACTGAGACTCGCTTTGCAAGCCTCGTATCTTGTTAAGTTCTCTTCAAGAGGTCCAATTTGAATGCCACGGACAACCTTTTTGGTGATGTATTTTGAGCTAGTGCACAGTCAATCAAGCTGGTAAGCGTAAATTATGCTTTTCTGATCATCAGATCGTCTACTAAAGAAGTCAGCCACTTGAAATTTGAAAACTAGATCACAACTTGTTAGAATAAAGATGGGGAGGTAAACTTCGATTGAGCCCAATTCGTGCAGCCAGCACCATCAAAACACATTTACCCCCGCACCTTCCCGGGAGAGTCGTTTCGGCTTCGCCCTTTCACAGGGGTCGAATGCAGCAGCCGCTGGCAAGCCTAGCCGCAGATCTCTGCTCACCCTCTGCCCCGCGAGTCGGGCCGCCCTTGAGGCGTAGCACACGGTAAACAGCTTCCCCCAACGCGCTTACCAATGTAAAAACCCAACTCGGCTCTAACGACCAGTCATAATGTTGGCAAGACGCTAGCCTCTCTTCCTCTCCCTCCTTTTCTTTCTCTCTCTCCCTCTCTCTCTCTCTGTTTCTCCGTTTATCCTACTCTCTTGCACTTGTTCAAGTTATCGGGACTTTCATAGAAAATTTGAACTTGTAATTTTGATATCAGGAAAGTTCACGAGCACGCGGCCATGCTGTTAGGAGTCTTGACGATTTATAGGCCTAATTATCTAAGACGGGCTTATTCATTTATGTGTGTGTGCGTGTGTGGGTGTGCGTGTGTGCGCGTAAAGTCAAAGATACATGATAAACATTGATATCTTGGCTTCTCAAAAGCAACAGCATAATATTGCGCAACATAAAATAGACTGATGAGTAAATGCGTTTCAGTACAGATCAGAATCATTCTCTATCACGGACCCCCTATAATAATGGAGCAGAATGAATGAGAATAATTTAAGCAAATCGTTTAATGAAGAATGTGTGTTTATTTTTCTTCCCTGCGTATCTCATGATATAAATCAGTCAGATACACTAACTATGAAATGCAACTATTCCGTGAAGTTTGATTCAGATCAAACGCTTTAGAAGTCTTCGTGCACAGCGTGACGAACCAGCTCTTCACCCTCCTTGGACATACCAAGGAGCTATGGCCTCCTACCTACCTGATGACAGCTTACAACAGTAACACTGGCAGAAAATGGCCAACTATATGCGAACTTGTGCACGAGCACGACCTTCGTGCCGAATGGTTCTCAGCTGTTGGCGAGCTATAAAAAAACCCGAAACAATTCTTGACATGCCGTAACAAGCTCTTGAGAAGAATGTTGTTTCCGCTCTCATTTCAAGCGTCAGTGGAAATATTACGTTCATAGACCATGCTTGGGAGAAAAGAAAAGGTCAATTTCCTTTCTGGACAATTTATGAAAGCTATATTTGGTTGTCATTGTTTGAGAACTTCGATGACGAAGATATTACCAAGTAGAAAATTCGGCTCGAGATCATTAGCTCATCAGTGCCTAGTGCGGGTAATTCATTTGATGTTGGGCCTACCTGTAACGCGAAACATGCATTTTAACGCAAACGGTCCTAAAGATGCATCCTGTTGATCAGTAATCGTACACCATTCTTTACAATAGATGAATTTGAATTTGAATCGGAAACAGCAAGGAGGTACTAGTATCTAGAATCTCCTTGGTAACAGCATGGACCCATGGTAACATCGAAGCGGTATAGAAACCGCAGCAGTCATTCGTCAACGCTCTCCACACCAGTCCAACTACAATTACAGCACAGTGACACCAGAAATTTACTGAATTACATCCGAAACTAGAATGCTCTTTCGAAAAATCTTGACTTCTGCTGCTATTGCTCTCATCCTTGTGAGCATAATATACTGTCACTTCGTCTGTGACTGCCACTGCTCTACTGCAATATAACTTGTGCCTATTCTTTTTCTTGTATCGTGTAACTATAGTATGCCGTATTCCGACTCAAACACTCATGATATTGCCGCTGATACATTATACTGCCATTCACCCATAAAATTAGGCCTATCACTCCACTAAACATGAAGTTTATGCAATAGTGACTAGAGAAAATTACGGTAAAGTCCCAACATCACGTTTAATAAGTGAATATTCCTACTTTTAGAACTATGTAGGCCTATTATAGAAAGGATAGGACCAGAAATTCACGAAGTTAGTGTGTTTAGTATCTTCCAAAATCAGGATGAACCTAATCAAGAGAGGATAGAGAAAGAGAGAAAGAAGATACATGATAATTGGCAGGATGGAATGAAGTGATTCGAAATCGCAGTACGGACAAAAAGAGAAAAAAAAAATAACACGGGGGAATGGACATGGCGGAATATATCAATACTGTCAGACTGCAGTAGTACAGGGAAAATAAGGATAGTATAGGCCTATATGATAGGATTATCGGGAAAGAAAAAATAAAAACAAAAACAAGTAGAGGGATACAGGTAAAAATGAGGAAGAAATTTAGGAACTCAAAAAGAAGGCAAAGATGAGAATGATGTAGCAATTTATGAATATTTTTCCGTTTCATGGGGTACACATTTAAGAATGCTTAAAAAACTATCTTTGGTATTTGGCAGTAATTCCATGTGTTCATATTCGAGCGCGCTCTGGGATTAAGGTCCGTTTGCCCCACTTCGGATGTAGATTTTTGACGACATGTACTATACCCATGCAACTTGTCCTCGCAGACATCCACCCTACCCCCCCCCCCCCCCGTCCCTCCCCCTCTCTGTGCGGCTGAGGGCAGTCTGCGGCGGCATGTCCTCAAGGGAAACATTCATAGACTTCGTTCTTTGCACTTTTGCTGCTCACACGGAAGGTCAGCACGGCAAAAAAAAACAAAACAAATCATCTCAAATCAAACCATATCAAACAACGGTGAAACGAGACAAAACAAATCAAGTTGAAGGAAACAAAAGAACATCTGCGGTTTTTTCCCCTTTGTTTGGGGAGGGGGAGCACACAGTTTTTAGCTTTTCCAAACTTAAATATCTATCATGTCGAACCTAAACGAAAGCCGTCGTTGGTCGTTCGAATCATTATTGAGACACCTCAAAATAGTTTACACCTCCCGAAGAAACCTTGGCAAGTTTTGATTCGACATGTTATAGTCAACCATTTGACGTAAAACTTAGAGAAGCTCATCCTGAATAGATAGCAGGAAGTATACTTTACACACACACACACACACAGACACACACGCAACTAGAAGATGAGCTCCGTTGCCCCCCTCCCCTGTATATTGCAATTCATATAATTAGGTATTATGTAGAGACATATTCTGATGAGATCTTCATATTTGACATCTGCATGAAAACTGCAAACCATAATCATCCGTCACGTATTAGAGAACACACTGCCGCTTATTTCAAAGCGATGGTATAGTTTTAGATCTAATTTTATGTTTCCAACATTTTTCGTTGAGAAAATGAGAAACCTCTTTTGAAATATGAAAGAGCATGTAATCCAAGAGAGATACAACTTCCATTTGATGAAAAATTGGTTTTGAACTGGCTGAGATATCCAAAACAGAGCAATCCTTCTAAAAGGTGGGGCCCCCTTTAATTGGGATCGCTTTATTATACTTTGTTTTTTGATGTCTCAGCCATTCCAAAACCGATTTTCATCTAATAGAATTAACACTCATCTTGGAATGGAATAGGGCCTACTCTGTATCATTTCATAAGGGATTTCTTGGTATCTCGCAAAAACTTAAAATCCTCATCTCCACCATTACTATACCATCCATTTAACCACTGTTTCTCTTTCATATAATATCGTTTCCACTTCTAAAAACAGTTGTGCTGGAAGGTCATATCTAAATGCGAAAGGACATAACCTCAATGACACAATATACAATGTGTGAGATTATTTATTTCAAGATACTATAGAAATACTCGTCTAAAAACTCAACACATTATAACGCAAGGTGCACTAAGTGCTTTGTTAGAGGAATTTGCCAAAAGACTATCATAATTAGAAACAGAATTCAATTAATAACGTTTGAAAAATAGGAGTTTAGTTAACCACTTGAGTGATAGTAGGAAAGCTTTCAATACATATTTTGTTTTTCTTTAGATATTCCTACAAACAATTATAGTTTCTTCTTTGATATCTTCCACATCTGCTCACACGTGGACAAGCATTCTCAGCTTTATATTTCATTTTATTTCTATATAAGTACCATTGACAACCAAAGATCATGTACACCGTCGTGCATGGTGAGACATATTGCTTTTGTTCTATTTTATCTTGCACAAATACATTTTTTTATAGTAAAATCAAATGAACATTTTTAAGGTGAATTTTCCTTGGAAAAAAAGAGGGTTCAATTTTTCTGAAGGTTGGCAAATATAGTACGAAAGTTTCAACTAAGTCTTAATGAGTTGAAACTTTTCCCTACGTATTTCTTTAAATTATATTTATTTTATGATTGTTGTGATTTTACTTCGACTAAACTATTATGTTTTTCGACTTTCGACCTAATTCTGTGTATGTGTATTAAGAAAATTATGGAACATATTAATGAATCAAAGTCACTTTTTCCATACGTAATGTGCGCGTAGTGTCAAAATGGAAACAATACTCTTGTGTTTGTCGATGCTTTCATTGGCATACATACTGTAGATACATCTTAAAGGAGACCGAATATCATTACTGTTTTCATACTCATATTAAACTGTGTGCCAGTAGAATTTGTAGGTATGGGATATGCGATTGTAAAAGAGACAGCTTATCATTTTGAATAATTTCGTCAGAGAATATTTTTTGAGAATATACTGATATGAAACGTTTATTACTATTTTTTATCAAGGTTCTGCGAGCTTTCAAAAGCGATATGAAGGACTACCGCATGCAACATGTTTACCAGTTTGCCTTTCCGTGCGGAAATAATTTGATTCTCTCACGCAACCGTCAACGCACTGAGCCTGACGATGAGTGTCACCGACGCAATTCTAAGGACAAAATTAACGGCACACCGAGCCTTGGGGAGCGCAGCGGCACGCTAGCACGCCAGCTATCCGTGGCGTCCCGGAGTCTACTCCGGTACGTTGTCGTATATCAACCTTGCTCTACACGCGCACGCCGCCCAGCTTGATTCACGAGCCGTGGCGGACGAAAATGACAACAACCTCGTCCCCAGAGACGAACGGCGTTCGGCCGACAGGCCTTCAAAATTTCAACAAAATTGTATTTCATTTTGTAATGTTTTTTCAAAGAGACGTTTGGAAGCATTTGGAAGACTCGATAAAACACTAACTCATGTTCGATTACAGTGATGATGGCTATGATGGAAGAACTTCTGGGGACTCTGCTTCCTCGATGTACGTCACCCTTATTATAGATAAAACTCATGATGAATTGATAGAACTTTCTCTTTTCTTTTCTTTTTTTGAGGGGGAATTCTTCGAGCTCTGAATTCCATATCTTCTGTGTCTTTCCTTGTTGCGGTAAAAGAATAGATGGTGCAGGCCTTTAAACAGAGCAATTTTTTGCGCAATGTTTCATCCCGAACAGGGTTCCGCTTATCATATTATCGGCATACCCGAGGTCAACCACATTTTTGTGAGAATTCAAAAGACTGGTTGGCTTGCTTGTTTGTTGGTATGTGTGTGTGTGTGTGTGTGTGTGTGTGTGTGTGTGTGTGTGTGTGTGTGTGTGTGTGTGTGTGCTCTGACCATGGTTCGTTCTGTGTGTTTGTATATTTTGAAGATTCTCGCCTTATATTGAAAGCGTAGTTTTGTTTTCAAGTAAACATTTACGGTAGGATAGTAATGTCAATCATTCTCATTACTTACTCGGATGTACTCGTACACTGCATATTTACTATGCAGATTTTTATAGAGCAATAAGCATAGGCCCTACATGTCCTACCATTGAATGTAATCAACACGGTCAAAACAGAAATTAAATCCCTGATTTGGACCAAAAATATTTCTTTTATAAATTATTCATTTAAAGGGGAAGGCTAGTAACTGATCAGTGGGAATCAGTGGAAATGCTGGGAGATGATTGTTCCCATCCTTATGGGATTTATTCAAGAGTTAATTGTATATCTATTGTTGTGTGAAAATGATTTGCTTCAGAATGGTCTCATATTCAAGTAATGTGCAGTTTAATGCTTCCAGGTTAGCGTCCCTGGTCAGTGACGGAGCATTAATCTGCACATTACTTGAATATGAGACCGTTCTGAAGCAAATCATTTTCACACAACAATAGATATACAATGTACTCTTGAATAAATCCCATAAGGATGGGAACAATCATCTCCCAGCATTTCCACTGATTCCCACTGATCAGTTACTAGCCTTCCCCTTTAAAGCCAAATTGGACGTGGTGTGAATCGAGTTGCTCATTATTTTCATGAACTAATGTCGGTTGGCAGATCCAATCAAAGTATAGGCTTAGTTTACTCTACGACGAATATTATGCCTACCTCTTCTACAGGCAGTGTCGTGAGTGATGCCTGAATGGTTTCCTCCATTTAGAATGGTTCCGCTGAGTCTCATCTGAATGAAAAAAAGAAGAAAATAACAACGACAAAGTAAGTGTTGAACAATACTTTCTTGAGGGTAACAGCCCATTTGCCATTATACGGATACGAGATTTCGAGGCCAATTTGTGATGTATGATGGTGGTATAATATATTTATAAGTTTAAGTTTATTTGTTTGTTCGTCTCTTTGTCTCTTTTCCCTTAACATAAGCCTTTTGTCGACTCTATATCAACAAACATAGGCATACGTCTTGCATCTTTATTTCTATTTGGTGCAAGATTTGTCTTTTAGTTGCCCTGATAAGAAAATGCTGAAAGTGAATCGCATAAGTCCGTGCAATAATTGGCCGTTACATCATACGAATACATAGGGGCCTATACCATTTGGAGTTGTCGAGGACAATTTGCAGTGCTTCCTAGTTCAGCTTTAAGGGTAAATGCTATAGAATTAAGTGTATTTTGGTCAGTTTAATTTATCACAATATTATCGAGAAATGAGTGCTGACTTTAAGGTGTCGTCACTGTATTGAATGTTACTAACACAAATTTCAGTTGTTTAGTTTATTGACTTTAATGTACAAGTACTCTATGTTGGTATATTGAACACTGTACTAAACTTATCGCCTTACTAGTATCGGTATGACGTATGTTTTCGGCATATGCAGAAATTGATAATTATTGGTATGTACATGTACCAAGGTTAGTATTCAATCGTTTACTTTCGTCATATTCATATTAAAGGCCTATTTTGAATCTATATTCAACAGGTAAATGAGATGGTAAAACATAATGTGTAAATTTGATAAGATGCTTCACCGCGATTGTGATGATTATAGTCCTACAAAATGTAATTGTTTTTATCGCTTGTAGTGACACCATTATCATTATGCAGTTTGATATAATTGTCTCAATATTACCATCGACATTGTTGTTATTATTTCTGAATTCGTTATCATTCTTTCTACCACAACATCTTGTTTACCAATCTAACCGATGCTGTAGGGAGAGAAAGCGGAAGTATATGGTCAGTTGGTTGCACAACCGGTTCCTTGTATAAAACTGGTACATTGTAAATCAAGCTGTTCGGATGTTTTCTTGATATGACCTCAGTAACTTCAAATGACGGGAAAATGAAACAGAATCTTAAGAATAACAACCTCTTAAAACATCAAAGTGCTGCTAAAAGAGTTCAAAAATCCATCATAACATAGGCACCACATGACTCAGATGTGGTTAGAGCATCTGTCGGACCCTCTCGTCAGAATGAATGGCGAACTGACGAAGGTCAACCAGAATGGAACTTTGGATGCAACTCAAGAGATAACGTTTCAATTTTCCTCCATCTCTCTCCCGCTTTGTATTCCATATTCTTCTCTCTTCTTTCCCACTCTCCTTTCCCCCCTCCTTCTTTCTTCTCTTCTCTTCTTTTCTTTTCTCTATTCTTTCTTCTTCTTCTTCTTCTTCTTCTTCTTCTTCTTCTTCCTCTTCTTCACATCTCGTCTCTCCTACACCCTTCTCTTCTTTTGTCTTCCGTATCACTCCCCCTTTTTTTTGTTTATCTCTTTCTATACTTTTGACAATATGACGCCGGTTGTTGAGAAGAATTCTCGTGTCAGTCTTCGCTAGGATAAAGCGGGTCTTTTTCCTTCACACCTCCGGTAGGCTCTCTTCAAGCCGCTAAGACTTGAACACTGCGGTGGTATGCTGCGGCCTTGAACGCGTGCAGGTGAAATTTTGGTCCCTGCTTGTTGGCTGTCCGACTGTTTTGACCATTTTACTCTTTTGCAGATGAAAAAATATGACAAACCAGTTAATGTAGGTTTTTGCTTGCTTTCATTGAGCAATGTGAGGTAATGATCACATCAATATTTGATTTTTTTTTTTTGTCCTCTGTCTACGCAACGTAATCAGTGCTACCGGTTAACCCTTCCTGTGCCAAGGACTTGGGACGGTGTGTACAACGCCATAGAGCTTATCTTTGACAATCGGCACTCACAGCATACAAAGGGTTAATATGCCCCGAGTATTTCTATTGTGTCTGTTTTGGATGTTTTTTTTTTTCTAAACATAGTCTCCTGTTAGCATAATAGATGTTATTGTTTCTAAAGCTAGTCCTAAAGATTTTCCGGTCATTCGTCAGTTCTTCATCGATTCAAACTTTTCTCGCACCGCAATGACTCTGGTGTTCTTTGATGCCCATTGACCAACTGCTAAAATTTACTAACCCCCATCCCACTTTTAATTAGGTATGATAAAATTGCAACATCGCAATTGGAGGTAAGGGACAAACATGCAAGCGGCGTTCGTCGTCCGCTGTTTGAGTGCTCCCGGCGGCTTATACCCGCCATTTCCTCGCAGATTATCGATAGCAGATTAACAGTGAAATTCCAGCCGTTCCTTGATCTAGCCGATCAGCGGGGAGTTAACACCGAGGGGGAGCTAACGGGCCCTCCAGTCCGGTAAGTCCAGGACTTTACGGGCGCACCTGAGGGCTAAGGTATGAATTTTCTACTTTGAAGTTACGGAACGACATATTGCAATCACTTTTTCGGCTCTACGCCAATGCCATAGATGGGTTTCTTGTTGTTGTTTATTTTTTCTATATTTTAGGGGGGTGGGGTGGGGTGGGTGGGAGACTTCAACTTCACCTGTCTTAGTATGCCCATATTATTATATGACTCATCTTTGTCAGAAACAAACAAAGTCAAAGCAAGTCAATTTATCTTTCTTTTGACGCAATGACGCAAAGGACAGGATTTTGGAAACTTTCGAACAAAGTAATTGTCACTGAGTGTGTGTGTGTGTGTGTGTGTGTGTGTGTGTGCATGTGTGCGTGTGTGTGTGTGTGTGTGTGTGTTTGTGTCTTAGGCCTATGTTTCTCTTTCTTTCATTTTTGCCACATGATTGTCTGTCCTATCTTTTATCTATCCATCTTATTATATCTTAATTTATTACTCAAGTAGGCCTACAATAATCCATGTCGTTACATATTTTTCACTACTAACGTTTTGGATGTCGAGTGATTGATTGGTTACGAGTAGTCACTCAACGTACTCATCCGGATTCATCCACACGAGTGGAAGAAAGAGGTAAAAGGCATTCACTGGAATGAACCAATCATGACTGATGGCAGCATACGAGTAATGGAGAGGTTCGACCAATCAGAATGATTTAGGCCTATTTACTTTGCTATCAATTCCTCTTTTCTCGGCAAAACGGAATTCACCAGTTCAATGACGTCCGTGTAATTACACAGTAAAATCATTTACTTTAGAACATCTGGACAAAGTCTTTGTATTACACGTCATTAAAGTATATAGCTGATGAAAACTCACTTAGAGTTGGAGATAATTATTTGTTTTTCTTTTGTTCTAGCGCTCTCATTGCAATAAATAGATACGATGTAATCTGAGCGATGTGGCAAAAGACATGCATCTCATAGTGCCACTATTGATTTTGAATAAGAATGTCCATTACTTTCCCTAACAGTGACAAGCAGTCTGAGCTACAAATGATTTTCGTGAAACTGATCACAAAGCCACGTCTTCCAATATCCCGTCCTCTTTCCGCTTTTGTCTGTGTTTGCATTCAAATTCTCTCGATGTTAACTAAATTTCACTGGAGATGTATATCATGGCTATTTTGATGTATTACCAAAAGATTTCTACACTTTTTTTTTCAGAATGAAAGTCGGCATGAATTGAATTATCATAATTATTTGGCAAGTGAAAATCGACAGATACAAAACTTTGCCACCATATCTAATTTCATGAAAGTTTTTTAAACCTTTTCAAAACATTTGATTTTCAAGAACAAAAAAAAAATGAATGGAAATTGTATACGGTATTGATATCTGTAAGAACTATCGCACCAATTGACGGTATGATATCTTATCACATTTAGATGCTTCCTTAGCAATACTTCCTAAACAATACTTTGTAAGCAATGTCATGTTTGGTTTTTAGAGAACATGATGCAAAAACATAAATCATAATTTGCAATACTTAAGGAATCAAATAAGATTCATAAAGATAGTACCACATCCTCTGGCTCCCTATAAAGATTTTGAATTGAGAAGAAAAGGTACACAATAAAAGCGTTGATGGTTGTTGAATGACCATGCCAGATTCCATTATAATCTATCATCGAGAATCAAATCATTACATCTGAGCTACAGGGAACTTTACAACATTATGTGATGTCACTAAAGTAGAACAATTTGAAAGAATAAAATAATTTTACCAAAATTAAAATTTCCATGACATCCAAAATTTATTCCCTTGTTAGTAATAGATATTGATAATGAATATGCAAAAGTCACATTGTATTTTATTTTGTTTATATGCAAATGTCATATTGTATACTTTCGTCGGAAATAAAATGAAATGAAATACAGGTCTGACGAATGTGCTTTTCATAGAGAATAAAGATTTGTAAAATTATTTTCAAAACGCCCCGTTGCCTTATTGTCTGACAAAAGATGGAAACAACCACACCAATCACAACAATCATGGCTCTGTGTCCCGTCCGCTTGCATGTCAATCTGCTACTCATCCGTTTCTACGATGTAATCTCTTGGCACAATCCAGCAATCTAATCTAGCAATCTAGCAATCTCAGCAAAAAGGAGGATTTTAGAAGAAAAAAAAAACCCGGAGATCGACGACGACCTGGAGTGTCTGTACATCTGCAGATATACGGATTTGACAACCTACCCGTCCGTAATTTCATTTCAAGAAAAAAAATACCATTATGAAATTAAGTCATATCGAAAATTGTTTTAGCTGTCGTGTTCCCACGTAGCTATACGATAGCTGTTGGGCTCTGAAAATATACTCCATGTTTTCAGACCTTGAAAAGCAGTGGGGTCTGGATGCAGTTTGTTGAACCTTTAAGGTTCCTTACATCATCTTGTGAAGCCACCTACGTTTTGGACTCCCATGCCCGAAAGCCTACCCTCGCTGGGTCGCCGGTTCCTGCAAGTTCTGATGATCCCCTTTAAGAGTCGGGGATCACCTGTACTTTTCTCTGGAAGTCGAACATGAAGATCATAATCCCCCGGTTCATCTGAGTACTTGAAAGTGCTCTGGGTAGGGTCGAGATAAACAAACAGCTCGCCCGGGTAACACCTTGATGGTATAGCGTTGCATCCTCGACAGCGGTCAACGGCAATGCTGGTCGGCGGGGCCGAAAAAGTGTCCGACAGAGGAAATTCAATATGAAGGTCACTATTGCTTGTATATTTGATGAAGATCTAATTCTTTGCTTTGCTGCAAGGGGAAGAGTTATGTAAGCAATTTTTTTACGAGCAGTTTCTACACTGCCTACAGCGGTGACACGGGAAATGATTCTCTAGTGTATCAACCGTAACACTCAAAAGAAGGGAAATGAGAGGTCTGCTAATTTTAGGCTTTGGTAATCTTTGGTATTAAAAATGTAAATGAATCAATTCCTCTAATCCAAGGTACTTGAATGTTTTGGCGCAGATGATCAAACATGTTAAATCTAATCAGTAGTCTAGTAACATGTTTGCAATCATTGCGCTGGAATGCAATATACACATCATATAACATTGACGCTCGATGTGGTTATCTTTATTGCTTTCAAGATTCACGAGCAAGCATCCCGTGCTTCGTATGAAATGAATAGAAGTGATTAATTACATCTTCCCACATATAGGCCTATATAAGTGATGCAATCTTTAATGCACATGGTGGTCTAGACTCACTAAAAAGAACTATGGGACAGATTCTCGAGCGACGGACGGGAAATGCCGCCGCGTACGAAAGCATGGCGGTAATATCATTCATATTTCAGTAATGGGGAGTGTTATCTCATCGTCTGTGCAGTGAGTCTGTGGAAAGCGAGCGGTACAGAAGTTCACTACCTAGGGTTGCAGACCTTGGGGATGCGGGGTTTATGGGTGTGGGGGTTGGGGGTTTGGGAGGGGGTGGAGAGATATCGCTTGCTATGGTATTACATATCTCTCACCCTACAAATTCCAACAATTCGAAGAAAGCATCATCCGAACTGGTCACAGGTATCGGGTGTGTGACTTTGACACCTGTCTGTCCAGTTGACTCGGGGTCCAAGATCTCATCTGTCACTCTTCTCAACAGTCAAGCGTTCGTTCTCCATCTCTGTCTCTCGCATCTCTCCACCACGTTACTCAAATCTGACACTGAGAAGACTATGTATTGATCAGTGCTGCCAGTAACCACGGTAACTGACCTTGTCCATCCCTATTATGTGGTCATCACCCACACCTGCTTGTTGCGTTGCTGCGTTGGAAATATATCCATTGTAATCACATTGATTCAAGTAACTCAGTTTGCATTCTGCCTATATTGCCTGTTACAAGCACACTTCTGATACTGGTAATGTTCAAGTCAAAAGAAAAAAAATGGCACCTTTTCAATTACAATTTACACCACCTGTTTCTTCGAGCAATCACAATCATAATATGACTTAGTGTTAGATTTAGAGTTCTCCTTTACGGATTAAATCAAGGTAGGTCTATATTGTTACATTAGTGTTCAACTTCCTTTTATTGAAATTTATCACCATATTCAATGTGGCTTTAAGAAATGGAGTGCAAAATCAAAATATTAGACCGAAGACTTCATATCAGAATCGGATACAAAGTTGGTGTCTTTTTTTTTCAGTTTCACATACATTTTCAAATAAAAGAAACAACAGGGATATGTGCAGCAAGTATATACGCCTATGCAAATTAGATGAGAATGGTGACGTCATGGACTCATAATTCTCAGACTGCCAAAACTTAATCTTTACAATTGTTTCCTTTTTTTTGGGGGGGGGGAGGAGGGGGAGGGGTAAGTATGACATTAAAAGAACAACATGTATCGTTTGGTTGTGTCGCAGGGGATTGCAATTATTTTCAGGAAGTTCCAAATTGACAACCAAAACAATTATCTTGATGATTTGACATCCCAGCTCACATCGTTTTCCTGCGATTAATCATTAACTTTGTGAAATAAGTCTTATAATGCCGATTCTAATCACTCCATTGCTGGCCTCCAGTGAAATAAAAGTGGCAGGATACTAGTAGTTAGTTCACGGCTTAGATATGATGGACTACCGCACAAGTAGCAGTGAATGTGTGTTACTGCCAACAAGGAGAAATTTCGCCACATTCCCCCTATTAGTAGCACTCACAAAATGGTTGTTGCGCAACTTGATGGCTTTGCTAACTACTGTTAGAAATTATCAATGATCGTTATTTCATGAACTTGACTATTTCTCGCATTGCTATGGTTCTATAAGATGTATTTGAGTTGAGAAGATTGTGGTAATGAAAATTAACCACACAACTCTCCAGCCCCACAGAAAATGATAATGATAATTAGTAAATGGCTATCAGTACTATAGTCGCTATTGTCACCGGTGATGGACGTGATATAGTACAAATAAAGATAATGACAGCCATACAATTGGCATATCAATGTTGATAACAATGATAACAATGACGACAGTAAAGTTATGATACTGGCATTGATGAAAAGTTGCATCTAATTATGATAATAACGTGCTCGATCGAACTGACGTGAGTCGTAAGTGAAAGGTATTGGTTGCAGTGATTAGCATAATGCCATCTTGATGCGTTTTCGTCCAATATCCACCAGTCATCATTGAAAGATGAGTACACTGTTATAACAATTATCTTACAAGTCTTATGTCCATATATTCGATTCCCGTACTCCCCGAATTTCTCAATCTCTCTGCTTCTCTTCACACACACGATACATTGTCTTCAATCACCATCATTTGATGAAAAGCCTTTGAACATATTTAAGACCTGAGATTTTGGTATAGCTTCACTATAAAGGCAGGAGCACAGAAAAAGACCTGGTTTGCCTTTGACGAATGCAGCGTATTCCACTAACTCCTCACACAATGACGTCCATTGAAAGTAGACAAGCACTTTACTGAACTTCACTCTCAAAAGTCAACAAAGTTATGAGATACTTGTCTTCTTATGTAAGGAATCACTCACTGTCTGTGATTCGCATCACAGCAGCTGTATAGATATGCGAACAAATTCAGCAACTGCCTTTTCATAACGGACACGGCAGGGACAGTGTGAAAGTTGTGAAAACCTCTCCCCGTGTCTTACCTCGTCGCACATGTCGATATCCCGACAATCGAGGCCGCCGTACGAGCTGAGATAGGCCTCCTGATCGTCGGCCTCATGCAGCATGAGCTGGAGTCTTTCGATGTACTGAATAGCGTTCCTCAATATTGTCACTTTCGGCATCCGCTGCTCCGGGTTCGAGCACGTTCGTTGCTTCAGCACCTCGAAAGCGGCATTGACTTTGCACAGTCTCCGCCTCTCCCTCTGCGTAGCAGCGCGCCGCTTGTCGACCAGACTCGACTTCTTCTTCTTCTTGCACGCCGAGCAGGCCCAGAGCAGGCAGCGGCGCTCACCGTGCTCGGCTCCCGACACGGGCGCGAGGACGTGCGAGTGACGGTGGCGGTGATGATGGTGGTGGGGGTGGTGGTGGTAGCCGTTCTCCAAACCTGCGTTGCCGTTGTTTGTCGCCAGCATCATGGCGTCGGATCGCTCAATATCGTGCTCGCCGCGATTGTGGTACTGCAGAGCAGTGTAGGTGCAGGAGTGTCCATTAGAGTCCCCTAATGACAGCGAATACCCATCTGTAGACAACTCGCCGTATGGATACATCACTTCGCCGCCGACCCTCTCTGTGTGTATCACAAGGCCTCGCCCCAATACCAACAAATCATATCACCTGTATTGCCGTCAGTAATAGTTTTCTTGAAGACCTATTCAAGTGAGCGACTAGTCTCATCGGCGTGTACAAACACTTGGGATTCCAGAAGTCCGTCTGTCCTACCCCTCGCTCATCTGGAATAAAATCCAAAGAAAATGAACGAAAGTGTTTAAACTGATTCACAAAGTTGAATGTAGTCATCTATGAACATAATTAATCACTGTATCATCCCACGGGAAACGGTCATGACATGTGTCAAACATAATTACCAATAGATGAGGATAAGACGATAGCAGTGAACCATGCAATTGTTTTGATTTATTAGTAAAATTAGTAAAATTATTAGTAAAATAAAGAAGCACTCGATAACATTTTAGAAAAGAAGGGTATTCTCGGTTTGAATATACATAGGCCTACACAAATGCATTTAGATATGCATTTATAGGGCCTAATCTTATAGGGGGCCTATACCATAATTATATACATGGGCACCTATATGTTTGAATTTTTAGTGAACAAAACAATCGGTTATGTCGGAAGCGACTATAATACATTCTCGCAGCCAAAACAGCTACCTTGTACGTGGCTATTCATGGGAACCCATCTTTTTGGAACAACATTTGGTATCATGTTTATCGTTAAAGGGATCGTACAGTTCTGGTTGAGACCTAATTTCAGGTTTCTAACATTTTTAGGTGAGATAATGAGAAATCTCATATGAAATATGAAAGAGCATGCAATTTTATGAGGAATTCAACGTTTATTTGATAAAAATTGGTTTTGAAATGGCTGAGATATCCAAAAAAGAACGATTCTAGTAAAGTGTGGGACCCACACTTTGTAACCATCGCTTTGTTTTACTTTGTTTTTGGATGTTTCAGTTATTCCAAACCCGATTTTCATCAAATAAACTTTGAATTCCTCTTAAAATGGTATGCTCTGTGCTATATCATAAGTGTTTTCTTGGTATCTTGCAAAAATTCGAAAGCCTATTTCTCATCTCAACCAAAACTGTACTATCCCTTTAAGTACACCGGTATACAATCATTTAAGTGTGGAAAAAAATTGTGGTATGTCTCAGTGGCTGTCAATACACCCATTTCCAAAGAGTTCCTTCCTCAGAGAAGGGCCTGCAATGTTGTATACTAGTAATGTAAGTGCCGTTTTTTTTTTTTTGTCTGAAACGGGCTCAAACCAGCATGAATGCAAACGTCAAAACTTCAAGATGGAAAAATAAGTCCTGGATGTTGTGACAGCGTCACAATACCATACCGTGGGCATTTCAGTGTATTTACCTTCCACGTATTTTGTATCACATATTTGTTCTGTTTGGTGATTGAGCCCCAAATTCCCTTCAGCATATTGCACCCATTACAAAACAAGAGATTAATCATATAACGTAATATAAATCCACGACATCGCGAAATATGCCCGAGGATGATAACCTTCATTTACCATCTCCAGAGACCGCTGTTGTGTGCATCCAAAATATTGAGGGTTCAGCGCAAAAATGCTGGTTCAACAGAACTTCAGTTGGCATAATCAAATTTGAGACGGTCATGACTTCTGGTGAGAAACTCGGAACTATAATGTTTTACTAGCCCCTGAGGTATTGCTAAATGTAGCCATTTAGGCGATTTTCAAAACCAGTCAGGCGCTCAGCAAAAATTTGCAGCGACCTCGTCGTTGGCAATGTCAGTAATGGCAGTGCAGTATATTGCTGAAACAAATTTAAGGTTACATTTATTTCATTGCCATCTCCAACCCCCACCCCAAAAATGTGTTTACAAAGTTTGTAATTCCATTCCATTTTTTTTTTGGTTGAAATTGATTCCAGATTAATTCAAAGATGATAGATAACTAGAGAATGACTCGATCGAAGAAGCATATCGTTTGTGTTTAGACGTGCATTAATTCTAAATTACTTTAATATTTTGATCTTTCACTTTCCCATCAGCGGCGCTGTAAAAGAAAAAGGTAGTTTTCAAATTTATCGTAGAAGCTTTAAAGGGATGGTAGGCCTATAGTTTTGTTGGAGATGGGGATTCTGTTTTTCACTTCTTGCGAGATAAAAAAGAAAAAAATCAGAAAACACTTTTAATGAGCATACAAATCCTGAGAGGAATTAAAACTTTACATGATAAAAAACCCGTTTTGAAATGGCTGAGATATCCAAAAACAAAGTAAAACAAAATGGTCCTAATAAAAGGTGGGTCCCACCTTTTATTATGACCTCATTGCTTGTAGATATTTCAGCCATTTCAAAACCAATTTTTATCAAAAAACTTCGATTTCATATTAGAATTGTATGCTCGTTAATAATTCATATAATTCGTTTCTAATTATCTCCTAAAAAGTTTGCATCACAATCCCTATCTCAGACAAAACTATACCCATCCCTTTAAAGCTGCAGTACTATACCCATCCCTTTAAAGCTACAGTAGGTGATACGACAAGTATACAGAGAAAAGAAATCCTGGCAAAACGTTGCCTCATTCCCCCTGACTATCGGTTTGACTGCTCTGTCCTTGATGATCCGACTGAATAAAACGCGGCAACTGACCATTTCCGGCCGTTGTATCACATAAACGAGGGAGAAAAATGTTCAGAATTGTTTCCGTCCTCGTTAACTGGAATCGTGGAACGAAGGTTTCCAGGGTCACTAAATGGCCGTCGACTAGGCTTTGATTTACGTTCCACGCTGGCCCATATCCTCATTCAGAAAAAAAAAGCAAAAACAAAAATGAAATGAAAAATAACAGAAAAAAAAACACCAACATCTTGGAGCGACTCTCTGTACGACAGTAGCTGATCTCGTATATAGTCTCCATGCTAATAGAAATTGTAAGCGTTCATCAGTTCGTCGAAGGAGTGTACTGCCTCCCCCCCCCCCCCAAGCTCGTGTAAAATTAGTCCCAAAGTCTGTCCTTTTGGTACAAAAATAGATCATTACGTTACCTGACTCGATAGTTGATTAGCAATATCTGTCAGATATCTTGTTTACATTAACACGCTGATCATTTTTCCCCCAAAGCGCTTAGAACATACATTATATGAATTATTCAGTAGAGCAACCAAAAACAAATAAACAAACAAAGAAACAGCTTTCAAACATCTAGACGTTCCCCAAGGTGAAAACAAGACGTAGTTCTGTAAAGAAAAGATGAATGTGATGAAGATGATGGTGATCATTTTCACCATTCTAATGTTTTGAAGCACATCCTAATGGTAACTGGTATAGTCGCAATTTTTACGTTCATGGGAACAGCAAATATAATAAGAGCGACATTATTCATTCTTGTTATGATTTATGATACGTCGAAAGGAATGGTTTGTTTTATTGTAAAAAAAATAAGCTGCAATTTTTTCGATTGTATAATTATGCAAATGTATTTTTGTACTTTATACTTTTGTTGGATATAAAATGAAATGAAACGAAATGAAAATGAAATGATAATAAGAACTATAATGAGATAATGATGGCCCTTTGTCGGTAGTGCAGAAGAACAGTGTAAATACTGTTCTTTCTGATGCAAATTCAAACATACACATCTTTATTCTTACAAACACGCAGGTCTGTTAAATCATAATCTTATTTCCCCGTTATACAGTATCAGGACAGTTTAAACTAAGAAAGAGAACTTTGATTGGACTGTTTCCTTTATCGGTTAAGTAAAACTCATTCGCATTAGGAACGCAATCATTTTCCCCTTGAGTTCTTATCGTGACCTCGGTGTTGCGTGTCACGTCCAAAGATAAGTTGGTACTGAATATCAATATTCACACACTTTGAATGCATATTCTGATACAGATGGTAAACAAGCACAACAAATTTTCTTTGTGCTCAAGTGATAAGCAATGAGTACTTCTTTCTGTGTTGGTGTGCAGTATAGCTATCTGTGTGTCCGCATTTAACATAAATCAACTTTGATATGTCGTAGCATCAATATTGAAGAATTAACAAGATACGCCTCTTTTCTTATCATTATCTCTTCTTTGACGCTTCAATGTAATTGCGTACATCATGCCAAGCTTTACTGACGACGATAAATCTGTATAATTTTTGTCTCTGAGCAAACGCTGGAAAGGTGATACTCCTCTTGTATATAAAGATTCTCCTACTTTTCTCACTACAGTGCATGAGACTGTCGAAAATGAATAAACAAGCACATAAAACAATAAGTCAGCAGCAGTATAAAGTTGTAGCACTTCATTCACACAGTGAAGTTAAACAGATTGCTTACGAATTCTGGTTGTGGTTTTATAACCCCGTGGGAAAATACAATATCAGATGCAGCGGTTTAATATTTGTGCTAAAGTATAATGACGAATCTTTCACGTTTCGTCGATCAGAACTGCAGATTAAAAAGAAGAAAAAAAAGGCAAATAATGCGTCTTTTCTGATGTCACTCTAGGAATTAACAAAATAATTCCGTCAGTAAACCCATTATACCTCTTCAAGATGTTGATACCGGCAAAACATATGGCGGCTACAATCGATAGGTCACTCGTTGAAAATACATGTACAATAATGCACAAGTAATTCATGATATAAAGTTATATGATGTATAGATCATATATGACATATCAAATTTCGATCTGATTTCATTTCTTAAAATTTCAAGGTAGAAAGCGAAATACTGAACAATTGGTTGAAATGTAGTACTACATGTTACACTGTGAGCCACTTCGTTTGCAGATACATGTCGTTGGGGTCGAGGACATAATGATTTGCCTCGATCGACAAATTTGTTATCGTATAATAAAATTATTATTATCTGAATATATACAACATTTTATGATGACTCCCTAAATGATGATTAGGATCAAAGTAATCATCAAGTCAACCAATTGTTTTATTAATGAAAGTCCCCTTTCTTACTTCAAACATTGAATCAATACCCAAGATTCTTCCCTAGATCTGAGTGGGACGTTGAAAAGTCCTTGGAACATTTGTAATACTTCCGCTATGTATACGTTAAAAAAATACTTCCAAACATACAAAATCAATCAAACAATATTTACCTTAGGCCGACAGAAGTACCATCACGCGTGCGGTAATTTAGTAAAATAATTCACCTGCAGTATACTGCTCAAACGGAAGTCTTGACTGCTTGGGACGGAGGAAGCGAGCGAGAGCTGAGTTAACGTAACTGTCGCTTCCAAAAGTCGAAAATCGTGGGTTGAAGAGCGAGACCTCCAACACTCCTTGACGGGTCTCGGAAGCAGAGAAATCTACTGTCGTTCCCCCACGGTCGCGACATGGAAGAGCTTGAGCGTTTCGCTGGCTGGTCAAGTCGCTCCGCTGGAAGGTGCGCCAAATAACCTCCGACTGTTCACGGCTGGAAGACTACACCTCTGCGCCTCGACTACAGCTATGCGGAATAGCTACGTCGAGTGGTACTCTTCACCACAAACGTCAACGGGTTAATTGCAATAGTAAGCGGAGCTGAGGTGAAGTCATGGATCAGATTTTTATGTCCTCTCTTCATTCCTCCACCTTCTAGGTATCCCCCCCCCCCCCTCTCTCTCTTTCTCCCCCTCCATCTCTGTTCTCTTTGCTGACGGTGATTGAGAGTGGAAGTGATACAAAGTGAAGGAAGTCTGCCAGCAGATTTAGAATGGGCAGAGCGAGTACACTGGAATCAGGGAGGTGGAAATACACCCGGTACAGACTTAATATCACATGGTGATTATAAAAGCGTTTTAACCATGTAGCTCCTTGCTTGAACAGATGAACTCAATTTCACTTCCAGTCCACCACTGTTAACCAATAAGAGGACAGTTTATGGAATGTAAAGATTGCATCGTCTGATATCTATCTGTGATTGAATAATCATTTCTTTGCCTATCTATTTTCCTTTACAGATTTGTTTTGGGTTTTTTTTCGCAACATGGTTGTTACATTGTATGTTCTCTCATATTTAAGGTGTGCTTAAATCGATTAAGAATTTCTTGATAATAACATTCTTACATTACACCTAATGTTTGTGATACAAGTTAGAGGAAATAATGAATAACACGGTGACACATGCAACCACTGGATAAAAATGTAACAACCTATCTTGATTACCCAGAAAATCGACGTTTGACATGTTTGATAGTCCCATTATACACTCGACTGTATAATGGGAATGTAGGGGCCTACACACAATATAATGTGCATGCGTGCACGCAAGCTTTTTATTGTGCAGTTTGCACAAGAACTTATAGAACTTATCGAAGTTGGTTTTACCCCTTCACCAAATCTCAACATTAATCAATTTATTGAAAAATTCGCTTAGAAACCTAAAATTTTGTATAATATTGATGAGTAAAGACACTTTCTATTATCAAATTAAATACCAACTAACACTGCAAATAACATAAAGTCTGATCCTTTATCGAAGCTACTATACGTAAAACAATGCCCACGGTCATCTATACGTTTGAGATCGGCATTATTCTTCAAGACATCCTGCAAGAAATTAAAAGGACATGAAAGTAGGTTCTATTATTAATCTTGGACACATTGAAATAGATTTAAAGTAAATGAAAGAAACAAAAAGAAAAGGAAAAAACAGAAGCTGTGTTTACCAGTGTTTTACTCGATGATCATGCAGAAAGGTAATTGATTACCGCATCTACTCTCCTAATCCGACCCCCTCTCCTACCATGTAAGAAGTAATTCTCAGGCTCCGCAAGTCCTTCTGCCACTGACAGATGGAGTAATTGGACAGGTGTACACTTGACGCGTGACGTCACTAATGTCATCTGCAAATGGGAAGAGATTTATTACGCTTTGTGGCGCGCGGCACGCCGATGACGGCGTCGGACAAAAGCGCGCGGGAAAAACAACAACGACAACATACTACAATGAAGTGGGAGTACAAGTTAATGTAAGTCTTTGGCCGTCTGCCCCCTCCTCTCTCCCCCCCCCCCCCCCCCCCGTCATTTTCTTTCTTCATACTCACTCTTCTTCCAATATCGGCACATTTTGGGTGTGTGTCCTAAACTTCTTTTCGGCTTCTAATACAGGAAGACAAGCATTGTGGAAGAGAAACTATGATTTAACGGGCATGAGCGAAATAAATTCACGTCACACGGGTTGAAAGCGTTCAAAACCAAGACACCTTTGATCAAAAGATTCTGCCCGATCCGGCTGACCGTCTATCTCCTTTACGACGTTTTGTGAATAAGTCCATGCTTTTCCTCCTTCCCTCTTCCTACTCTCTTTCTTACCCTCCCTCTCTCTCTCTCTCTCTTTACCCATCTCTATTTCCTTCAACATCGTTTTCTCTGTGCAATTCTAGTCTTCAACCAAGCCTAGGAATAAACCGAGAATTATGCATCCCAATTTTCTTCCTTCCCATGTTTACAGCTATCAGCTTTGTTTTGATCCCGTTAGTCACCCAGTACATCCATACACCTCTATTGTGCTGCCAATATCCTCTTTTCATCCCCCTCCCCTGCACATGAAAGCGTACATTGCCTGGTGAGCTTTTACTTGCCGTGGAAGATTATGCATTATCTTTCTCCTTTTCTTTCTTTTCCCTCCTAGATCGCTGAGGCTCGTTAACCTTGCCCAGCTTTCTTCCTCTTCATCCACATTCACGCCATCTATCTCCGACGATCGCGCCCCTGAAAAGGAAATTTGAATGTTTAGAACGAGCTTCATCACCACTAATTCTTTGTTTGGTCCGAGTATTAGGCTCGTTTACAGATGGGGGATCACCCCTTTGTATTGAGAAGCGCACGGGAATGGAAGTCTTGGGGAATAACACACACACACACACACACACACACACACACACACACACACACACACAAGGTTGAAAAAAAAAGGTTAAAAAAGGAAACCGAAGGGAAGCATTGACCGCCGAAAGTGACATGTCATTAGCAGGAGGAATGAACAATTTGTAACATGGATCGGTCAGTCAATTTGTCAATTAAACCTCCGCTGCGTCGAATGACAAATGATTGCTATCGTCACCTCGTCTGCGCCCCAACACTCGAGTATGTGTTTCAGAAAGTGAATAGAGAAAGAGATAGACAGAAAGATAGATAGATAGATAGATAGATAGATAGATAGATAGATAGATAGATAGGCCAATGGGAAAATATATTACAAGACGTAAAAGCTGAAAATTGTGCTCGTCATCTCCCCTGAAGCTTCCATACATTTTGCTTTAGGATTATTACATGTTACAATGCAGTAATTGCAGTGGAATTTTGTCGACTATAATAGAGCTCATTTTAGTTTCCTATTGTGAGTCAAGTTGTCAATTACATGTAAGAGCATGCATGTCTTTTTGAATTTCCAATAAACAATTAAGTCTGAATATTTGAAAGCCTATCTTAAAGGGATAGTGCAGTTTCGGTTGAGATGGGGCGTCAGGTTTCCAACGTTTTTTTATGATGATTTTTTGAGATACAGTGTAGTGATAAGATCATTCATGAAATATGGAAAGGCAAATAAGAGAAATTCAACGTTTATTTTATGAAAATGTGTTTTGAAATGGCTGAGATATCCAAAACAAAGCGATAATCATAAAAAGGTGGGACCCACCTTTTAATTAAGATTGCTTTGTTTTACTTTTTTGAGATCTCAGCCATTCCAAACCCGATTTTCATCAAATAAACTTTGAATTCCTCTCAGAATAATTGTATGCTCTAGTAGATCATTTCATAAAGTGATTTCTAATTAAAGTAACTCACAAAAAGTTAAAAGCTGAATCCTCACCTCAACCAAAACTATACCGTCCCTTTAAGATAACAGAGGGACTCCTTGAGACGCTCAGATCAAATCTAGATGATAAAGAACTATTTCAAGAGTTTGATCGCGAAATAAGTTACCTCTTTTCTTGTTAATGGTGAGATATTAAAGCTGCTAAAAACAGATATTAAGAAATATAAGAACTTTTTACTCATAGCTATATTTTTTACTCATAAGTTCACGAATATTCCTTGTTATGTAACAAGTGAGGTATGGCCGGAAAGGTTTAATTTTCGTCTGTCTGATCAAGGACTTACTTTAAAATGTTTAAAAATGACGCTTAACTTTTTTTTCGATCAAACTCTTCATTTCTCAGTATCCAATGTCATGTATTTCAAACTAAAATTTGCCAATTTTACAAGTGCAATATCGCCTTTTCAGTCCAAATTTGTGATGGGGCCTGAAAAACAGAGAGCAAATGATTATGTCAGTGACTTTGCAATCTAATCCGTTACCTCCGACATGTATCAATCCCTATATACTGGTGTACGCGACACCCGTTACCAGTGGGTTAAAATCCACAATATAACCTAATTGTTAAAGGGATTGTACGTGTATAGTACAATATCGATGGGGATGGATATTTAGATTTTAGAGGTCCTAGCAAAAGGTGGGAACAACTTTTGATCTAATTTCATTTCATTTATTGTTTCTGCATGGTACGATTAATCAACAAATCACTTTCGAAAACATTGGTTCACCATTAATCATGGCTAACTTTGCACATGAGAAACCAAAATAAAAAAAACCTTCGTGAGAGAAAGCAGACTTATGATAAAAAATTATTAAAAAATCATTACTTTTATCAGGACCACTTTATTTTACTCTGTTTTTCGATACCTGAACCATTTCAAACCGATTTTTATCAAATAAACTTTTGAATCCTCTTCTAATTGTATGCTCTTTGATATATCATGTAAGTGGTTTTTAATTTTCTCGCAAAAAGCTAAAATCTGAATCCCCATCTCAACCAAAACTATACCATCCCTTTAAGCAAACTGTAGTACAGTGTACTGGACACTGATGTGAATACACTGTACGTGTAATTATTTGTTAGGGCATGCGTTCAACTCTATTGCACATACCTCGGTATGATGCGCGTTTATGCTCGAGTTAGGGTTGACTTCAGAACAAGAGAGGATTTGACACTTTCATTTCATTACTTTAAGACTTTATTTGTTTTTTTTTATGACTTATTTTTAAAAACGGTGTGGTTCTCTCGGGTTATAACATCTGGCAGCGTAATGGCTGAAGACATTATCAGGACATGTAGAATTAAAACAAAAACAAAAACAGTCAAACAAACTTTGTCGGCAAAACAACTTTGGCAAGTAAAATTGATTCCACCGAGAGAAGCAGGCAAACAAATTCACTCTTTTTTAGAGCTACTAGCAATAACAATAACAACAACAACAATAACAAATCACTCAATATATGACATCAACATGGCAACTGTGAATGACAATTCTCAATTCAACAAAATCTGCATTACATTTTTTGTTGTAACAACATCATGGAAACAATCAAGAATAGCAGTCCTGATTAGAAAAGATGGCAATATGATTTTTCGTCAAGAATTTTAGTCTAACATAATCTTTGTAATATACCATACCGTATGTCTAAAAAAAATACAACAGGACCTTCCTCAACGATAACTTTTTTAGACAGTAAATCGAAAATACAAAGAACATCTGATTGGCGTCAGTGGTCAAAGAGAAATGAGGAACTAGAGTTCTGTCCATTGTGTTCACACATTAAAGGGGTATTCCAGGCGATATTCATAATTTCACAAATAGTACATAAATCGACAGCTCTATGTATAGATTTGTGGAATTTATTGTGGTCCTTGAGCAGAGAAACAATACTCTGAAAAATCTTAAACAAATTACACTGAACAGTGTTGATGATATACTGTAGAAGTCTCACATATTTCAGAAATGTAGCAGTGTAATTCCATTACAATACCACTTGCTTAACAAGGTCACTTGTGTCGAATTTATGCATACCGTCTTCTTTTGTTCTGCTTCCTTGAGCCCCAACTCATGCATTCTTATGGCGAGGCTGCCATGTCATCATCCTTGTTCATTGCCATTTGTTGTAAATTTTGAAAACATTCTTATTCCTCAACCCAATCATTATAAATTATGAAATTCTGTACTCGATATGACTAATGTATAGTTGTTCAAATGGAAAAGTCTGAAAAATCATCCGGAGTTCTCCTTTAATATGCATTTCCCAGAGCGTCCAAGTGCTAAACTTGGAAGAAACAGACCCATGACATGCTTTACAACGATCCACATTTCTCTGTGACCACTGAACCAAATTGAATGGGGTTGTCTGCGAAATATAGGTAAGATGTTACATTTTTAGATCCTAAAATAGCATTCAGACAGTTTAATCATATTGAAAGTTATCAATGCGGAAATCCGATTGTAATTTCTTTTTGGACATACTGTTGGACATACAATGTGTACCAACCAAATAAATACATACTTAGCGACAGCAGAGAAACGAATATAGATGCGCAAAACAGGAAACAGACACTAATGAATTCGTAACAAGTCACCATACAGCTGTATTACTTTATGAAAGTCGCAGACAGCTGAAAAGAAAAACCCAGCGAAGTTTAGGTTTTCTAGAGAGTAATCTTGATTAAACTAAAATACATGTATGAAATTTGTATTTGTTAGGTAATCTAAAGTTAATAATAATCTTTGCAACCTCTGGTCCATATGTCAAAGTCTAGAAGAATGCTAAAATGGTTAAATAATTATGTGGATTTCCTTATCTTTTGCCATTGCATTTTTTGTTCCTTAGTGCTGTCATCCATTACCAAATCAATAATTACATGTATAACATTATTCTATCAAATAATAATAACGATAAAAATACCATAAAATACTGATTCAGTATCAAGAACTTACACAGAAGCTCAAATGGCGGATTTCATTACACCGAGAGAGATTGACGAAGGTGGCTAACCGCAAAAAGGTACATCATAGGGTATAATCAGAAGTGATACAACCGTACTGAAATAAAATAAATTTTTGAATGCTCAGTTTGAAACTAACATATAAAGGAAACCAAAACCCAAAGAAAAATGTGGATTAAGTGAAAGCGGCAACATTAGTAGAACACATCTGTAAAAGTTTAGGAAAAACCGGACAATCGATGCAAAAGTTTTCAAAGTTTTGGTGTTGGAACCGATGGATGAGGACGGAGGTTATGATGTCATGTGTGGACAACAATATAAAGAAAATATAAGGGAATTCCACCAAAATTAAATTTTCTAGCAATATGAAAGAGCACTTGACTAACCGCTTTCAGAAAGCAGGGGGAATAATTGCTACCCTTAACATATTGTATGTCAGTATCAAGTTGATGGAATGTGTAATTTTCACGAAAAATGATTTTTTTTTAACTTCATGACATTGACACTCAAGTTTTGATATGTGAATCCAGTCAAAGCTGTGAAAGCCACTGATTTTCTTTTTAAATCTCCTACAAAATATGAATTTCATATTTTTTCAGTGTACAATAATACACAAGTGACAAATCACACAAACAAAATCAGGCCCGTAGCCAGGGGGGGGGGGGGGGGGGGGTGCGTCGGGTGCGTACGCACCCCCCAAAATTAGGTCCACTTTTTCATAATAACGGTTTTTAGCAATTCACAAAATAACAATCCAAATAAATATAAAGACACATTATATGCTACGTAAATGTGGAAGAGTACGTTTAACAATGTTAAAAATAATTGTACGAAACTCTTTTGTTGTATGAACCATCGGATCGTCCCCATGCACACAAACGCAAATGTTATGTATCAATTTGTGCGAGCTATATTGGCACTGCATGCCATGGCCCTTGGCGCGTGTGACCGGTGTTTTCTTTTTCCACTGGCCGCCCGAGTACGTGCGATTCGTGGATGACATTGAGGATTTTTTTCACAGGAACAGAGGTAAGTGGATGAAAATCTAATAGCCTCAAGTTTACATATATGATAAAAATTAAAGAAATTTCCTCGAAATTACTATAATCGAAAACCTGAGACATTTTATATCTACGTCTCACAAAGATATAGTACATGTATATACATGTTGGCATGATAATGCCTGGGGATAGATTATTATGTCAACTATTTTCCATTATGAATGCATGCTCCAATCAAATTGTGAAAAGGTGGTCATGAATTAGCATTTCTTACGAACGATCAGGAGAGACAAAACAAAATGAAAGGCCTGTCTTACTCCAGTTCTCGTGTAACACTCATTGGGCCATTATGCATGCCTAACGAATTATAATAGCTGCTTTTTCTAGCCCTTTTGCTAGTACCAACATTCGAGAAAAGATCATCTATCAAATAACTGTACGATCTCCGTGCATAATCTAATGCTTTTAAACACACACTTATTCATATTTTTCATAAAAACACAGGTAATGAGCCGGATTGGGTTAAAATTCTCACTTACAGCTTTGTAGAAGTCTGAGTCAACAGTATCACACAGTACTTCAAGACGTATTAGTACAAACGATTTCTTGAGCCTGCACCGTTTCAGGCTCTGTTCTGGATACGGCGGTAGAAACTCAGTCTTTTTTGTTGTTTATTTTATCATTATTTACTAATCTCTTTTCTAACTTACAGGTAGCGGATTTCTTTGCAGGCCGAATTCGGAAATGTACTGTTGATTATTACTTATACATTTTCTCATGTTGTGACAGTTCTATTGGTTCTCATTTTAAAGTGAGCCAAAACCTAAGAACATTTTCACTTATAATTTCCAAAGAGTATTATGCAGGCACGCAAACTCATTTTAGTTGTATTTCATTTAAATGTAATGGGTAAGAGGGTATGAGAGAGAATGGAAAGTGCTGAGCTATGAAGTAAAATGGTAAAGTAAAAAGTTTGTCAGATAGTATTACAAAAGCCTGAATATTGCAAGAGCTCCGGAGTAAAAACAGTCAGTGAAAAACCCTATGTATGATAACATCGTGAGAGCGTTAGACTGCATTGTGACGCATCGTTATCTAATTTACATTCTTTATTGATATATTTTCATAAATATCTCAGGTAATGAGTCGGATTGGATTACAATTCTCACTTACAGCTTTGTAGAAGTCTGAGTCAACAGTATCACACAGTACTTCAAGACGTATTATAGTACAAACGATTTCTTGAGCCTGCACCGTTTCAAGCTCTGTTCTGGATACGGCGGTAGAAACTCATTCTTTTTTGTTGTTTATTTTATCATTATTTACTAATCTCTTTTCTAACTTACAGGTAGCGGATTTCTTTGCAGGCCAAATTCAGAAATGTACTGTTGATTATTACTTATACATTTTCTCATGTTGTGACAGTTCTATTGGTTCTCATTTTAAAGTGAGCCAAAACCTAAGAACATTTTCACTTATAATTTCCAAAGAGTATTATGCAGGCACGCAAACTCATTTTAGTTGTATTTCATTTAAATGTAATGGGTAAGAGGGTATGAGAGAGAATGGAAAGTGCTGAGCTATGAAGTAAAATGGTAAAGTAAAAAGTTTGTCAGATAGTATTACAAAAGCCTGAATATTGCAAGAGCTCCGGAGTAAAAACAGTCAGTGAAAAACCCTATGTATGATAACATCGTGAGAGCGTTAGACTGCATTGTGACGCATCGTTATCTAATTTACATTCTTTATTGATATATTTTCATAAATATCTCAGGTAATGAGTCGGATTGGATTACAATTCTCACTTACAGCTTTGTAGAAGTCTGAGTCAACAGTATCACACAGTACTTCAAGACGTATTATAGTACAAACGATTTCTTGAGCCTGCACCGTTTCAAGCTCTGTTCTGGATACGGCGGTAGAAACTCATTCTTTTTTGTTGTTTATTTTATCATTATTTACTAATCTCTTTTCTAACTTACAGGTAGCGGATTTCTTTGCAGGCCAAATTCAGAAATGTACTGTTGATTATTACTTATACATTTTCTCATGTTGTGACAGTTCTATTGGTTCTCATTTTAAAGTGAGCCAAAACCTAAGAACATTTTCACTTATAATTTCCAAAGAGTATTATGCAGGCACGCAAACTCATTTTAGTTGTATTTCATTTAAATGTAATGGGTAAGAGGGTATGAGAGAGAATGGAAAGTGCTGAGCTATGAAGTAAAATGGTAAAGTAAAAAGTTTGTCAGATAGTATTACAAAAGAAACTCATTCTTTTTTGTTTGTTTATTTTATCATTATTTACTTATCTCTCTTCTAATTTATAGGTAGTGGATCTCTTTGCAGCCCAAATTCGAAAATGCCTAGAGACAGCTAGTAACCAAATATGCTACTATAATTTAATAAATAAGAAATAACCATTCCAGTATGTATCTTAGTGTGCACAGTAAGACAGATCAAATCAAATAGGAAAACATCTGAGCACTAAGCCTGAGGTCTGAATATTTAATAAATAAGAAATAACCATTCCAGTATGTATCTTAGTGTGCACAGTAAGACAGATCAAATCAAATAGGAAAACATCTGAGCACTAAGCCTGAGGTCTGAATTTGCACTCAACTTCTTCCAATGGCTAACGGATGTTTAATTTTTGAATTTCACTGACCTCCAAATTTCACAAAGAAAACCTTCTTAGCATGATGGTTAATATGACATTTGACTGATATTGGAGATGTTTGCGAATCGGATCTACTACCTTTGATATTATTAAATCTAAAATGATTATTTGAAATTTCGGAAATGCTGGAAATATCCTACCACAAGGAGGCAAAATATAAATGGTTCACATTTACAATTCATTTTGTTTTAAAAATTTTCTTATTTATTTTCGTTTTTGACAAACTCGCATACCAACGGCTGATATACTGTATAGTAAAGTCAATGTTTCATCTTCCAAACAGCATCCAATGGGATGGAAAACTCCAACTGAAAGTCTGAAAGGTGGACACCGTGACCATACTCGCTAAAGAAAACGCGTAATAGGGGTCGTTTTTTCTCACGGATTAGATGGAAAGTGTGATGTACGAGCGTATATAATCAAAGGGTATCAAAAAGGCCGAAATTTGGGAAAATGGTATATTGTTCAATCATGACTTCTTTAGGGTGCAGGAAACATTTAAGGAATACAGGGGAAACTCGGTATAACGAACACTGCTATAACGAGATATCGGTTATAACGAGGAAATTTTCTCGGTCCCAAATTTCCTTCCACACAAGTCTATGTAAAATGCTACTCTTATAGCGAGATCGGCTATAACGAAATAACTGCTATAACGAGATAAATTTTGTGACTTCCAAACAAAGAAAAACATAGTAAATCAAACCTGCTATAGCGAGGTAAAGCAAAATGCCTTCGGTAAAGCTATACTTCGCCTGTGCTATCATCTTCCGAGATTGTAAAGCTTGATGCGCCAAAAACTGTCTTGTACACACATAATCATTTTCTTCAATGCACTCCAGCTAGCACTGCATGTTGTACGTGTGAAGTGTGTGTGTGCACGCACACGTATGCAGAAAGTGTGGTGGGACGGCCATGTATACATGACATCATCATGACGTTTAGCGGGTGTGAGGCAATCTGACGCTGTGATTGGCCTTCTACTTAGGGAATTCCCCGTCTTCACACACACGCAGTCATAGTATACAGAACGTGTCACATACACACACAGCATTGTGCAGACCATATTCAAGCTTTCCACACAACACACACCCATACGATAACCATGCACATACCAATCCACAGACGATCTTGATACAATCGCAAGCTATATAAATTTACAAATTCAAACATCTACAATTAATAAGAAACACATTCTTGATATTGGATTTCCTTGGCAAAAACATCTTCTTACCCATAAAGGTGAGTAATTCCCTCACACACAATATCAAGTTTTCAGTATTGATTGAAATATGATGGGCAGCCCCACATGTGCAAATTAATGTCATTATTTTATGCCTTCTTTTATGCCTACCCGGTACTGATATGAGATATCGGCTATAACGAGGAAAATGACTCGGTCCCGACCATCTCGTTATATCGAGTTTCCACTGTACTTGTTTTTAAGGCCCGAAAAAATCATATGATCATTACTCGTTTAGGGGCCATTTTGAAAGTCCATGTATGAGCATGGTGTCCACCTTTTAATTGTCACTATGTAGATACCCCTCCCGGGACAGTATCAAAGGACCGTTTTGTTAATTAACGCAATCCCCCCTTCCTTTAAAAATCCTGGCTTCAGGCCTGCTAACGCGGGTATACAATAGAAAAAATAAAAGTTGGAACAACACCAGGAAAATCACTATTCTCAATTTTGCGGCGCGCTACGCGCGCAGAGTCTCGAACACAATTAAACTTTGCAACTTCGTGGCAAAATGAGTTTTTACTATTTAAACAGTCAAAATCCACAATTTGCGGCGCGCTTCGCGCGCAAATTCTTATACAACTTTTGTAGTTCGGTCGTCCAAAGAATATATATATATATATATATATATATATATATATATATAATTGTGTGTGTGTGTGTGTGTGTGTGTGTGTGTGTGTCATCACTGGTATTGGTACCGAAGGTCCGTTTTTTTAGTGACCGCACCCCCCTTGAAAAATCCTGGCTACGGGCCTGCAAAATGCATCACAGAAGTAGCATGGAAAGCTAAAAGAGTCACATTGCGTTCCATTTTTCTACAAGTAAAAAATGACGGCAAGACAGCAAGAAAACACAAGCAGTTCCCTAACGTGGGTATATGCACTGGCCTCGGCAAGATAAGTAATGAAAGGCACTGTTGTAATTTATTCACAAGACGACATCATGCCCGGGTTTTTGAAAGAAGACGCCAAATCTCATACGTCTCATGCGTACAACGTTAAATTCAATATTGCAAAGTTACGTGCACAACCCAGCAGTGTCCTTCTCTTCTTCCTTTGTCTTTCTCGTTATTTTATTTATCAGGAGACTTCTCAGCGTATCCTAGGGGAGAAAACCGCCCTTCAAGAATCTCAGTAATGTTCCGATCTGCTATTAATTCATTTCATTTTGGGAGGACGTCCTGCATATCACTATTAGTAGCCCTATAACGTCGTCATCGCTAGTGTCGATGTTTCGTTCCAGCCGGTGGTCCCGCCCGTTTCGTCTGGTACGTACAAAACGCCTACAATGGGGATAGAAATGAAATTCCACACAATATTAAAGTCGACTTTCAAGAAAGAGAGCAAAATCAGACCAACAAAATGTTAGAGATTTCGTCATAAATGTACATTAGATGATCAAAATGTTATGAAATTATCGTCACCAACAAAAGTAGTTTTAGCCAGTGTATATGCAAGTTCTTTGAGATGGTGATGTCACAACTGTGCACAAAAATATCATATTATGAATCATGTTGTGGATCAATGATTAACACAGCGACTACAACACTGAGATCATCACTGCTTGTTATTGCAACAAAACATACATTTTGTGTTATGGACATTATATTCCTTTTTTTTCCCCCATTTACTTCATGCCCAAAAGGAAATTTAGCAGAATGCACATTTCTAGACTTGTGAGGTAATAACGTCACACACCACATTTACACATGTTCTTGCTTTCTTGAAAACGTTTCGTGTACATTTTGTGGCCATGTTGTTTCAGTGCACTTTAAAAACAAGAGTTTGCGTGTTCATAATGTCATGTGCTTTTTTTTCAAATTTATGACGCCTATAACATTCCATTTATTCTAACAAAGCAAAAACTTACAAACAAGTTAACGAAGTAAAGACAGAAGACATGTACTTGCTAAAACATTTAATAGAGTAGTGAAATCAACAGAAGACGTCAGGTCTTTTAACGGTTTATTCCGGGCAAGGTTGATAATTATAAAAGGATTTTATGGGAAGTAAGACAATGACACTACACATTGCTACAGAAGACCGTGAACATTATACGAGAGAACACGCAAGATACGAATGCATGCATTCCTGAAGCAAGGACATCGATAGTTCTATTACACTTGAAATTCCCCATTCCGAAGTGTTGCCTTTTCATTTCTTTGCATCTATTGCTACCATTTTACTTAACCTCACCACTCATAAGCAGCTTCATTTGTCAATTTACCTGCAATGCACGCCGTCGTGAAACAAGCCGCAGACCCCGCGAAGAGGGCCCTTACAGCCAACGGGGCAAGTAAATGCCTCTTCTTGGGCAATAGTGGGGTAAGAACCCCAAGAACAACGCCGATCGAGGAAATATTGGAGAAACCGCAGAGGGCGTATGTTGCAATTACCTCCGATCGAAGCTAAATCAGAGGCAAATCAAAGACATCATATATACCAGAAAGAATAAAAGAAGAAAGTAATTAATTCACACTCCCGTTAACTATTAAAGCTGGTGTAGAATCAGAACATAAATTTGGAAGATTTCTTACAATACCAACACATAATGATCATTTTAATCATTCATAATCATTTCAATGTTATCATTCATTGCTGATTTTGCAATATACCACCCTTGCCGAAGGTTAGAACTGTTGAAATGTTAAAAAAAAATGCTTAATGATATGGTTCTATTGACATAATTTCTGCTCTTTTTCGTAAAAAAAAAAAGTGGAATAGAAAGTGCACAATACTTCGTACAAACCGACGTGAGATTGTATATATACATATGAATACGTTCGCAAGCGAATTCGGTCATATGACTGCCCGCGTGATCACGGTGCCTCGGAACAATATGATGTTAGATTTTAAATCCGCATAGTTTTCTAAGTTCATGTTCCATTTCGTTTGTTTGACTTGATTCTCTTCATTAAAGTCAACTCAATTACGGCGGATTGTAATGTAAAGTATCGCAAAATCTAATATTGCCACCTACAGTTCACTCAGTAAGGATGGCGGATAACTTTTAGTCGTCATTTCAAACGTTCACTCTTTGCTGCCAATGACATGTCTGCACCAATCGTTGTCAATACCTAATCAAAATATACGTGTATACTTCGGGGGGGGGGGGGGGGCGGGGAAGATATCTCAAGAATTTTCCATTATATTTCCTGATTTGACCTTTGCCTGTGAAAGAAAGGGACCGTCTTGTCTTAATAATACAAGAAAAAGCGCAACTGACGAATCAAAAATCGATTAAAAAAATCAAGCGTACAATCCTGTCTATTTTCGATATCCTCCCCCACCCTCTTTCTCTATTAATTTGCTTTGAGTCACACTGGATAAATAAAGTAAACTATTTAGCATAACAGCTTGGCTTTGGCTCTGTTCGCTATATGAGACAAGTGGCTACTGCATGGTTATTATTGCCTTTAATAAATGTCATGGTGAAGTGCTGGCTATACTGTCGCTTAGTGCTTGTTAGGGTATCTCACAATTTTTTTTAGGTTACTTGTGACATGGTTAATTCTCTGTACGCAAATCATTTGATATTCACAAGCAAAGGTAAGACAGGGAAACACCAACCAATATTAAAGTTCTACTCTGAATTTACTCAAGGTTAAAGGGATGGTATAGTTTTGGTTGAGATGGCTGAGATACTCTAGTACAAAGCAAAACAAAGTGATCCAAATAAAAGTATTTTATTAGAATCATTTTGGTTTACTCTATTTTTTTTTTTTGGGGGGGGGTATTTTAGCCATTTCAATATCGATTATAATCAAATGAAATTCTTGAATCGAATGCTCTTTAGTTTTCATATGCACATGATTTCTAATCATGTCGCAAAAAAACCCACCTGAATCCCCATCTAAAAAAAAAAAAAATAAAATAAAAATTGTACCAACCTTTTAAAACGAATAACATTTCGACAAGAGTTGAGAATATGAGTGAAAGTCTTACAGACATGGTTGGGCCGGATCCTGTAGCCCTGTTCTCAATGTAGTGGCCCATCTTCTCGTAGGCGACGAGCTCGTTCAAGAGCGTCTTGAGACCGATGAGTTCGGCAACGACTCGGCAATCTCCCCACTCGACTCCCATAACGAGCGCGAGAGGCATAAAGGCGTACGAGCAGATCCACTGACGATGGAAAAAACAATACCCAGAACAAACAAAATCAAATAAACAAACAGACTGGAGGCAATTCACTCAATAAAATTCTCGTGATGAACTTTACAATCTTCCCTGCTGGAAAGAACACAGTGTTCGCGATGTGTTCACAAGGTTGACAACATGATTGTATGTGAAAACGTTTTTTTTTTTCTTTTCTTTTTACAGAGAGTTCAGATAGTAATATTTTGTTTCACATACTGTGAATTGATGATTCGCAATGTTAATTGTATTCACATTTGCTGAAACGCTCGAAAAAAAAAGCTGCATACAAATGAAAAAGTTCTATTTATAAGCACATTCACAAAACTGACGGTAACAACTTTTGCTACCAGATCGCAGCTCTTGCATTCCGTTGCGTCACATGATTATTCGAGGGCTAGCAGCGTTCCGCGCAGAGCCTTGGATATACCTGTAGTGTCAGTCCTGAAAATCCAACCAGACTCCCGAAATATCCAAGTACTGCGTTGACGAGCGCCAGCAGCGACAAGAAGGCAATCAGGTTTGCTACAACATTGAACACGACGGGCAGTCCGAGCGTAGCCCCGTTTGCCGCTGCTTCAATGACGTTGCGCTCTTCCCTGATAAGAGCAGTGAGGTAAACAATGTTCGTATGATTAGCTCTTGATAATTACGTGTAATTTGCGAATTATTCGCACACAAGTACTAGAGTACACCATTCTATCTGGTAGAGTTTACATCATGTTTCCATACGCATATGCTACTTTAAAGGTGGCCTTTTGGGGGTATTAATCGATAATTGACATGCACATCAAGAACAAAATAAAAAGAAATAAATAGAGAGACTGTGGGGGGGGGGGGTGAAAGGAAGAGAAATATTGGTGTGGAAGACAGGTGCATGAAGAAACTTTCGTGTTTTGGTTTTGACGATATGAAGGATGGGTTTACACTGACGATAAAAGGAAACTTACGATTGCTCACTTTCATATGAAATTTCACAAGAGCCATACGTTCGAAAAAAGAAATGTAAATCACACAGAGGTTTCAGAGAATTAAATGTAATCGCACACTGTATTCGGATGTCACCTAATATTTTTTTTTATTCACCCTTTTGGTATTTTAACATCATCTTGCGTCACCAGCTTTGATTTCTCCGTCTCCGGGTACATGAGCTTCGCCATAGCTAAGGCGGCTGGGGCCGACATGACCGAGGCCGAAATGAGGTGTCCGGCGTCGACGCCGTAGTGAATGTATGCGCCAAAAACAGCGCCAGCTACTGTGGCCATGGACCCAGTCATGACAGCATGAATTTCAGAACTCGTCATTTGGTTCAGATACGGCTCGACGCAGATGATGGATTCGCTCTGTTGAGAAGGTCCGAAAAAGGATACAAAAGGAATACTATGTAATTTTCAGCATAGGTGATAATGTTACTCGAACAAGAAATGACGACCGTGTACTAGTCAGTATGATGATTGATACGGTCATATCTACTAAGGGTATAGGCCTATTCTTCAGTGTAAGGACTATTCCCACCAGAGGGTGCGAAAGCATAGTCATAACGCGAGCATGATATCTTCGTTTACTGAGCTGACAAGTACATCGTATAATTAAGCTTTATAGATCTATGACGCTAACACTAAGACAACGCTAATTAGACAACACACACACACACACACACACACACACACACACACACACACACACACACAATGGTGTTCTGCATGTACACGAGACAGTTGTGTCCATTGATCATGAACTCACTGTGCCCAGGAAAATGTTTCCCGCCGCACTCAAAGACTCGACTGCCGTGGTCTTCATTGTCCGCTGCATCAACCAGGCCATTTTCTGAATTATCACCTGCATCACGCCATAGTAGTACAAGATCTTGACGATGCTGCCGAAGTAGAACAGGATTGGCAAGACCTGAAAACGAAATGCGTACAAAAATGGATGAGTTCACGGCGGAATTTATATGAAAATGATTATATGATATAGTCAATGTTGTAAATACACATAAAAACAGACATATTTTCCCAACTTTTATGATAAAGTGGTCCATTACGACTCACGTGTCGAACTTATTGCATCATAATCTTCGTAAAACTCACCCCAAAGGCAAAGTAGTGACGGACGTAATCTTCGCCAAAGACGAACACCGCCCCCGCGTGGGAAAAGCCGTAGACCTGAATGATTATGTCTTTAAGCCACTTAAAGAGCGCCAGACCTGGAGGAGTGCGGAGGACGAAGAGGCCCATCAGAAACTGTAGGACAAGACCCCAGAGCACTGGCCGCCATTTCACCTATAGGAAAGGCACTCAAGGTTTCATCATTAGTGATCAGTTTTGTGCGTTACCCCCTGAACGATTACCCCACACCCATTCCCTCACTCCAACCCTAATCCTTATCATGCTGCTTATCCTGAACCTACTCCTGAATCTAACCCATATTCTAACCCTAACCCTAACCCTAATTTTCACTCTAACTCTATAACCAACCGGGGAAAGTTGTCCTCGGTGGGTAATCGTCCTGATACAATAGATGCTCTGGTAACCAGAATTGCACTCTTAACTGTACGAGGTGGAGGGATACGTAAATATGCATAATCGAGTTATTTATTATCTTACAACCACCAGTGCAATCAATACTTTTTAAAGGTCCAGTTTACCTTTGGTAGCAGTGATTTTAAAAATGTTTAAGATATCACATTTGATGCATAATTGTAGGTCTGTTGTATCACAAAACATCCTACCATATACAATTTTCACAATAAAGCCTAAAGGAGATATTAGTATTTTTCTCAATAAACCATAACTGTACACGGTTAAGTCTGGAAGGATTTTTATTATAACTATTGTTCATATTTGTGTATCTAACAATACTTAACATCGATTATGCTGGTTCAAATTTTTACAGTCGTTTTTTCTATCCTTAACTCACATTCTAAAACTATTTTAGAGCACCAATGCTGGGCTTTAGTTTCATCTGCAAATGGTAAATTATGCCTTTAAAGGGATGGTACAGTATTGGTGGAGATGAGAATTGGGCTTTTAACTTTTTGCGAGATACCAAGAAAATACTTATGAAATAGTACAGAGCATACCATTTTAAGAGGAATTCAAAGTTTATTTGATGGAAATCCGGGGCCCGTTTCATAAAACTTGTCATCAGTGACAAGTTGTCACAGATGTGACAAGCTACTGAAATCCTTGCATCTGATTGGCTGAGAGCAAATTTGTCATAGAAATGTGGCACTTGTCACTGATGACAAGTATTATGAAACGGGCCCCAGGTTTGGAATGACTGAAACATCTAAGAACAAAGTAAAACAGAGCGATCGTAATAAAATGTGGGTCCCACACTTTATTAGAATCGCTCTGTTTTGGATATCTCAGCCATTTCAAAACTAATTTTCATCAAACAAACATTGAATTCCTCATGGAATTACATGCTCTTTCATATTTCATAAGAGGTTTCTCATTATCTCACCAAAAAAAAATGTTAGAAATCTGAAATTAGGTCTCAACCAAAACTATACGATCCCTTTAAGGTTCACCTTGTGAGGGCGATGTGACGAGATATAGATGATGGTAACCAAGATGAGTAACCCTGACAGCGACACGAGCTGTATTGGTCGATCTCGTGTCAGGAGGTATAGAACAACAACAAAACCTAGCGATGCCAGAACCATGACGAACCTAGAGGCGAACAAGGAAAATGGAATTTTCATGTGATCATTCACAGGTCTGCCAACATTCCCATAGCAATCAGGGAGATATCTGTGTGTCTTAAATGCATTTCAAGGGGCGAAAATAATTCCCAAATCAAGGAGATTTTAATATTCTCTTATTCAGACATGAACAGATCTTGACATTTTCAGGGAGACTCCTGCAGAATCAGGGAGACTTGGCAGCTGTAGTCCAAGTTGTAATTTTATACTTGATTGTTATGATATTTGTTTGAATCATGGAAATCAATAAGAACATAAATACAAAAAACCCCTCTGCATTCCGAGTTATCGTAATGCGAACCATAACGATAATAATTGATGATAAAATTGCTAGTTATTAATGATTTTATATTCACATCATTATCGATTCCACAGGTCTATAGTCATAATCATGGATATCAAAACTATAGTAAGCCTATCACTGCCCTCATCGTTTAAACACTGTTATTGGCCTGATATTATCAACTGTTACCTTCTCTACAGAATTGCCACCTCCTAGTTTACTTCGGTCTTTCCCTGTCTGTTATCATGACTAATGCAATATTTATGGGGGGGGGGGGGGTTGTATCAGTTAATAACTTATTCATTTTGTCATTTTTGTTTTGCTTACTCCTGTAAGTATTAAATTCTACGGAGAAATGCAAACTCAGTTTACCAAGCTTAAGGACTTTTTTTGGGGGGGGGGGGGGGATACTCTGCACGATTATTTCTTTAACTACTCTAGATAAATGACTACATAATTCACCGTTTGACGAAGCGATGTTGAGTCACGGCGCAAGCCGGTTGCACGCAGCGCTTGTAGAGAAGGTCTCCGAATCTATCCCGGATGAGACGATAGGCATACGCTACGACAGCCAGGCACGTGATGATGAGAAGGGCCGAGGCTTTGTCGAAGTCGCGCAGGCAGGCGAAGATCAGGTACACAATGTAGAGCCCGAGCACGAGGCACGTCAACACTCCCTTGGCAGCTATCTTGTTGGTTTTCAGAAAGGACTTCGCCTTGCGCGTCACGTGGTATATTTTCTAGGGATGCGCAGAATATGAAATGAAATGAAATGAAATGAAATGAAATGAAATGAAATGAAATGAAATGAAATGAAATGAGATTTATTTACCAAACAAACAAACAAACATCGTCAACAAAGTCACAACAATTAATAGTTATAGTTTGGCAAAAAAGAACTGGCAATAGCGTGCAGGCTAGTCGAGGCCAGTCCTTTCAATGATATAGATTATAATATAATATAACGTATTTACAATATTTACAGAAGAATTGTTATATGTACATAATTATTTACATGTTTTCATAGGGGATCATTGTTATATTGATAACAGATATTTTCGCAATGATATCCGAAAAGCATTACGGGTGTTTATCTTTTTGACATAATGAGGAAATCCTCTCCAAATTTTACTGCCTGCATATGATAAGGCGTGTTTACCTGTTTCAGATCTGATTCTTATTGATTTATAATTCATATTATTTTTAAACCTTGTATCATGCTTATGGTCAATTTCAAAACAATAATCAGAGATATCATGCGGTAAAGTATGATGGATTAGGTCAAACATTACAGTTCCAATTACAAATTGGTATAGTCTGTAAACATCTAGCATTTGTAAACGATGAAATAAAGGGCCAGTATGCTCCCTAGGTCCTTTGAAACAGATTGCACGCACTAATTTCTTTTGTAACAAAAATATAGATTGAAGATATGAGTGGTATGTACATCCCCAAACTTCTAGTCCATAAGACATACGCGGAAGGATAAGAGTGTTGTATAATAATTGTAAGATTTGTCTAGGCACAAGTTGTCTAATTCTAAATATGATTCCAATTGTTTTCCTCATTGAGGAAGAGACACACTCAATATGTTTTCGCCACGATAAGTTTTCGTCTATATTAACTCCCAGAAAGAAAGTCGAATGTACCTGCTCTATAATGTCTGTGCGTACCATAATATTTCCATTTATCTCCACATGTCTACGTTTACTTTTAAAAACTATATACTTTGTTTTGGACGTGTTGATTGTTAATTTGTTAGCATTACACCATTTCATAACGTCTAAGAAATTATGTTCAACTTCCTTTAAGTTAATATTCTTAGTTCCAGATGAAAAAGAATGAAATAAACTCGAATCATCCGCAAATAATCGAAAACTGAAGTAATCTGTGGATTGTGGCAAATCGTTGATATAAATTAAGAACAGAGTGGGTCCCAATACAGATCCTTGTGGTACACCACATGTAATCGGTAGTTGTGCAGACTTTTCATTTCCATAATATACAAACTGAAATCGATTTGATAAATAGCTACGCATCCACTCTAACGGTAACCCACGTATACCATAGTGTTGTAATTTATATAGCAAAATGTCATGATTTATCGTATCGAAAGCTTTTGCAAAGTCTAAAAATAATCCAACGGTAACCTTGCCCTCGTCCGTTTGTTTGGTTAATTCATCACTTAGATTGATCAGCGATAGTTTTGTACTGTGTCCTTGTCTAAAACCGTACTGGTGTTTGTATAATATTTTATTTTTCTCAAAAAATTTCATCAGACGACTGTTTACCAGTTTTTCGATTATCTTACTAATTATTGGAAGGACCGAGATAGGCCGATAGTTTGAAGGCGCATCTTTAGCTCCCTTTTTATAAACAGGTAGTACCTTAGCAATCTTAAGCGCATCAGGACATACGCCAGATGATATTGATAAATTTATGATATATGCTAAAGGATGAGCTATGTACCGAGCAGCATCAAGTACAACTCTTACTGGGATGTCATCATATCCACATCCCTTTTTTGCGTTCAATGAGAGAATAATACGATGTACTTCAATCACCGTCACAGGTAACATGAAAAATGATTTATCAACTCCTCCTTTCATGAAAGTGTAAGCATCGTTTTCACTAATTTCTATTTTCTTAGCTAAATTTTCCCCGATTTCAGCAAAAAAATGATTGAACCTTTCACTTATTTCTCGAGGTGTTTTGCATTCCCTTCTAACACCATTCTCAGAAGCCTGAAGTTTCTCTACAATCAATTTATCTGATTTATCTTTCTTTTTGTTTAATATTTCATTAATGTGGTTCCACGTTTTCCGTATATCCTTCTTATCTCTATCAAAAAGTTCATAATAATGCATCGACTTTGCTTTCCGTAAAACCTTTGTTAAGGTATTTCTATAGCGTTTGTATTTCACGATTAAATCAATATTGTGTTTAGACGCAAGTACCTGTTTATACAATTTATACTTTTTTGAAATTGATTTTGCTATTGCAGGTGTAATCCATGGCTTCTTCACTCGATGTTTTCTTATTTTTGGTGTTTTAAAGGGAATATGTTTGTCACAAAGACTCGATAAGATCAAAAGAAATGAATCGTACGCATCATTTACATCGGTACAGTCATAAACATTTTCCCATGAAATACAATCTAAGTCATTCCCTAATGCTACTGGAGAATAGGTTGCATAGTTGCGGAACCTTTTTTCGGAGGCATGAGGTTTCAATCTTGCTTTTTGGAAATAACACTCAAATAAAGCAAAAACAGGTAAGTGATCTGACATATCAGCTAATATGGTTCCAGCTGAAATTTGACACGAACTGATATTTGAATAAATATGGTCAATCAAAGAGCTACTATGTCTAGTTATTCGTGTAGGTGTTTTAACAAGTTGCTGCAAACCATAGCATTCCATCATTGATATATACTCACTAGTTTTGTCATCTTCCGAAAGTAAATTGATGTTGAAATCACCAAGAATAATGCACTCGTTTCTATCTAAACTCATTTGATGCAATACATCGTTTAAACTGTTACAGAAATCATCAATTTTTCCACCTGGTTTTCTGTATACAGTACCAACAATAATATGCGTGTTACCATGTTCTACTTTCATCCAGAGCGATTCCGTATTCGGTATAGCGATATCACGCATGCGCGTGTAACGCAACTCGGAGTGTAAGTACATTGCTACACCACCTCCTCTACCATCATTTCGGCTTTGGTATTCAAAGTTATAATCAAACAATTTATACAGATTTGGGTTATCGACATGCCATATTTCTGAAATTCCAATGATCTTGAATTTAGATTGTAGCGCTGTTTCAAACAACAATTGTAATTCGTCGAAGTTTGCATTAATAGATCGAATATTAATATGTGATACGCTGAGTGTGGAATTCGTTTCACATGGAAATGTAAGTAGATCATTCGGGCTTAGATTGAAATGATTTACCGACAATGAATTATCAACTAAATCGTTCTGAAAGCGTCGTGTATTCATCTTTGAATATTTACACTATATACATAACATAATATCATCATGATATTAAACAATGTAAAGCCACAAGTAGACTATATATCTATACAATCTACTTAATCTTCTGAAGATCCTCCTCACAGCAAATGACAATCGCCGGAGAGTCAGAGTTTTTCCTTACAAGGATTCTGGCGTTCGATGTCCAGAGGTACTTGTAATCGGCCTTCTTTCTCTCCACGTTGGCCTTCGCAAGTAGCTGCCTGGTGGCTGGCAGGAGATTCTCGTTTATGAAGAGCCTCTGATTCTTGGTTTTGCCCCTTGGAAACTGTCTCTTGGAAACTCGCGCTTGCATCATCGCTTGTGTGCGTGAGTGTTTCCACGCACATTTTTCACGAAGTTCAGCAAGTGCAAACGACGCACTTACGCCATCTACGCGAAGCGCTACAGTTACGTTGCTTTGTGACGTCACAATGCCAAGGAAGAAGAGAAAATCAGCAGTGGAGGGAGGTGAGAAGGGGGCAGATACAACCCTAGTTGCAAAAGCTGAGAGTGACGGGGACGGGAGTTTATCTACAGCATCAACTTCCAATATCAACAGACATGACGGGGTAGATGGAAGCCCAGTCGAAGCCTTCATTCAGCTCCGAGAGCAGATGTCAAACCTTCAATCAGACATTGGAACCAAACTCTCTGTTCTTCAAGCGACTGTTCGTGAAATGAGCGACGGACAAGAAACCATCGTACGGTCCTTGTCCTTTCTCAATGAAAAGTTCGAAGAGATGAAAGTGAAGACGGAAAAGCTAGAGAAGCAGAACAAGGAGCTTCAGGCCCAGAATAGTTTGCTGAAGGAGAGCGTGACTCAGCTGGAGAACCGAGTGACCGACCTAGATCAGTACCACAGACGGGTCAACCTAGAATTTGTCGGCATTCCCGAGACAGAGGGGGAAAACGTTAAAAAGATCGTTGTAGAAGTTGCGAAGCACGCTGATCCCATCTTCTGCAACAGAATAAAACCAACATATAAACTGAAGCTATCAAGTGATCATTTTAATCCTAGATTTTAATTTCGTTACCCAATACATCGTAGAACCGTATTGATTAGCAGTGTAATTCTAATGTAAGAATGTGAAAACAAATTTGAATATGCTTTCAACACAATTTCAATATGAATTCAAATAATGCTTTTTACACAATCTTAAAGTAAGTTCTCAAATAAAAACAGCAGTTGATATCTACAGATTTTGATCAGTTCTAAAGCACTTTACACACACACACACACACACACACCACAACGCTCTTTTGACGTATAGATCATGAATGAGGCGCTTCAAGAAAACGACAATAAAAAAATAATGTTAAAAAGGAAGGCTAAAGTAGCGAAATATTTTTTGAAGAACAGAAATATTCTCACAGCCCAACATCTACTTTGGAGGTCGTCAACGTCGTCGTTGTCGATATCCTCATCGTCTTCTTGGTCACCATCATTGTTTGCCACCCCTCCTTGTCGGTCGGGATCATCTTTGCTGTGGTCGTTAACCACTTTGAGGGTGATGGTTTCATTTGCGACGTCGTCCTCATGAGCGTAGTCACAGTCGCCACTCTCATTGCACTTTGGAACATCGTTAACGGTTTCCATTTTGATGCAAACTTCGGCTATCCTGAAAAAAAAAAACAAATCAGCGTAAAAAAATTCAGGTATAAACGAACTATTACAATGACAGATGACTTGCCTTAATGAGTGCAATTCCGCCCATGATCATACATGTTAGTTTTAATGAGCAGAGCAAAATTTAACAGTAGAAAAGTACAAGTTCCCTCAAACTCACGCCTGATACATCAGAGTTGTAGCATGTCAATGGTGATATCATTAGCGACGAATTGATTATGCAAAGTAGCAGAGATGATGATGCCATAGCATCAAGACTACCATTGACCTGCTCACAAATCTTCACCCCCATTTTTCCCACATGAAATAGAATAATAAAAACGTGTATTCTTCACACCAAATAATTATGTTTCGGTGTGAAGTAGTAAAAGGGGCGAAGGAAGAAAGAAAAGGAGTTGAAAGGTCAATACTGTACCAACACACGCGAGGCACAAGATGGGAGGGCTCATCGAGAAATTTTGTATTGAAAGTGAAACGATTCACGATTTCGACAAGGAGAAAAACAAGAGACCCGGGAGTCTCGCGCTCACCCGAGTATCGCAAATTCACCTTCCACGCATTCTGGCAGACTCTTATACCGCACTACATTGCAAGCTTGAAGGGCGGGGGCATTTGCATATTCCATCACACCGGTAAAAATACCTGTCATGTACACTGTACTTAGAAAGCTTGGCTATGCGGTTTAAAAATCACTTTAATTCTACAGAAAAAAAAAATATTTGTAAATATTCCTTAATTTGGGGGTTGGGGCCCCCTGGGGGTCCCCAAGTGGGGCATGGTGCCCACATTAACGTATTGAGATCCTATCCTCGTAGGGATGCTACCTGCCGAGTTTGGTGAAAATGTATAATGATGTGTTCGAGAAGAAGATGAAAATGTACAATTTAGGCCCCATTTGGCCCCCCCCCCCTTCCCCTGCCAAGGGGGGCACCCCTGATTCCGTCATGAACAAGCCTGTAACTACATTCATCAATGCACTAACTCATATAATAGTATCAACTTAGTTCTTTCACATTTGGTTCTAGAGAAGATTTTTAAAGATCCCTTAACGGGGGGGGGGGGGGGGGGGAGGGGTTGTTGGGGCAGTTGGGGCACCGTGCCCATTTCAACAAACGGGGATCCTATTCCCCTGGGCATGCTATCTACCAAGTTTGATGAAAATCGGTGATGGGGTTTTCAAGAAGAAGATGAAAATGTAAAAAGTTTGCGAACGATGCACCACGGACCACGGACGAAGAGCGATCGCAATAGCTCACTTGAGCCTTTGGCCTAGGTGAGCTAAAAAGGACTTGAAATTAGAGAGTACAAAAATATGAATAATTATGCTATATAAGAGTTTATGAGAAAAATGCCTCAATTTGAATGTAAGAGTATTTAATCTTCAAGCCTCTTATTTAAGAGTAATGGTTATGATGAAAATGAAACTGATCATTATGACAATTATGCGAAGGACGAGAATGATAAGAAAAGAACACATGTTATGATAAATGTAGTCCCTGCACATCTTTTCAGCACAAAACCCCTTCTCTCCCCCTCATCTTTCCCACCCACACTTTTGGCTCTTTAAATAAAAAGGGGAAAAATGGGATGGGGTTGGCGGGGAGGGTTGCCCTACCCCCAACCCCGCATCCCCGCACCTGTGTAAAAGCAGTCTCGACCTAGAAGTTACTAGCATACAAGCCGCATCAAGGTGGCTAGAAAAGTACAGTTTCTCATTTAACGTGACATCTGATATAACGTTTAATGATGCTTGTCCCTCGATGACACCTGCGTCAAGAACAACGAATTTTCGTGTATCACTTTCACATCCACCTCCAAAACGTAAAACTGGTCATCACAAGATAAGCAGGCGCACCTCACAGTGGGAGGATACCTCACCTCTTTCATTTTTCAATTTCCTCATTTTACCATCTTGGTACCACTGCTTCAAAATATCATCAAGTTTTTGTTTTGTGTGTGTGTGTGAGTGTGTGTGTGTGTGTTTTTTTTTATTATAGAGATGTTATGGTTTGTTTCAATGGCTAATCTACCACTACCTTATGAAAAACCAGGCACATGTTATGGAATGAGTTTGGTACACAGAATATGTAGTACATTACTCAACAAGTTTTTCTTTTACGTGTAGCTCTCTTTTTCAACAACACAATGATTTAGAAAAAAAAAAGAGTCCCATTGGATTATGAACCTCCTATTTTTTCTTCCTTTTTCAAATGTATGTTTATATATTTTGTTTATACTGATTTGTTTTGATTTACGATATATGGCAAAAAATTGAATTAAATCGAACTGAGATTGCTTTTGGAGGATTTGAAGTTCAAAATATTCTTCAAACGTATAATTTTTCGTAGCAAAAAAAAAAAATGTACACAATAATAGTCATCGGTAAAATGTAAGACCAAACAATTATTTTTTCCCAATCAAAATATTGATAAGCAGTATCTCATTTTTTTTTTCGCACAGGGCGCAATTGATTGTTGTTTTTCGTAATTCTTGAATTTGAGTTCATATTTTCTCGAAGTAAAATTACTTTAAAGTGGCCCTTATGTTCATTCAAGGGTTAAAGAGAGATTATGTCTGCGATGATGCGTAGGAACCAATCTTTGCATCTAGTTGTTCACCCGTGTTGTCAGAATTATACATATACACGAAGATTCCACAAATATTCAAACATTATGATTGACATAAGTCATCAACGTATCTTGCGGAAAGAACATAATGACAACGGAGTAGAACAAATCTGTCTCATTATGCTGTCAAAATAAAATGACTTGAAAAATATGCAAATTTTCGATATTTCTTTCTGAGTTTGGGGGATTTAAAGGGACTGTACGGTTATGGTTGAGGTGAGATAGCTTTTAACGTTTTCGGAGGTATTCAGAAACCACTCTATGAGATGTCAAAGAGCATGCAATTCTAAGGGGAATCAAAAGTTTATTTGACGAAAATCGGTTTTGAAATGGCTGAGATATCCAAAAACAAGGTGAAACAAAGAGATCCTAATAAAAGTCGTGGCCTGTCGCCTTTTATCATTATCACATTTTTGGATATCTCAGCCATTTGAAAACCAATTTTCATCAAATATACTTTGAATCCTTCTTAAAATAACATGCTCTTCCATGGTCCATAAGAGGTTTCTCATTATCTCACTTAGGAATGTTATAAACCTGAATCCTCACCTCAACCACTACGGTACAGTCCCTTCAAGGAATACACTAACGATTTCCATCTATGTTTGTTTAGGGTTTTTTCTGTACAAAATAGGCAGTGAAACTGAAAGTTGCCAATTTGGTTGATGATTCTCCAACTGCACAGATTATCTAGGATTTGATTAATAACACAAAAGCGATCAAAATCTGACCATCAGTTTCAGGGGTGCCTATATCCTATTATCTATCGTTCTAGTGTTTAAATTCCATTCAATCATTATTTTCTTATTGTCATTCTTATTAGTGTGCATATATATAGGGCCTATGGACATTCCAAGTTTGCCCAGTTTGTTATACAAAACCCTTCATCACAGGCATCTCTGATTAAATAATTGTATTTCCCTCGTGGTTTATTCAAAAGCCCTCCCTGGATTGCCTTTATTTTACTTGTTTCGTACCAAAAAAAAAAAAAGTGAAGAACTGCTACTTTTCTTCACAATGCACCAAGTTTGTTGAGATGATCCCGTCATATACAAGTGGGGAAAACCGGACCAAAAAGCCTAAAATTGAAGGCGATCCCTACAACACTCTCTTTGAAAATACAGTTGTATCAGGGAGGTGGAAGAACTTTCTTCCACCTCCCTGGTTGTATCTTTTATCTCGGAGCGAGCAGGGGAGAGTCCTTGACCACTGACCTATTACATTCATGACCACATCGCTCCAGCCGAGAGCCAAAAGGGTAGTAACCAGTAGTGACTCACAACTTTGCACTGCACACTTCAAGTTTCTGTGCATCGCTGCATAGGCAATGAACTATCACATAATCTGCAAAAATCTTACAGTACAGTTTCCTGTGGACCTGAGTGTAGTACGAAGTAATAGCTCTTAACAAAAACGTAGTTCTACTTCATTATTGTGACATACCATGCACAACCCATATACACACTGAGTGGCTATCGGTAACTCACCTCCAACACTATACTATAAATTTATAGACATGAGAGTTACGCTGGTTCTTTGTCTGTCTGTAAGGGGGAAAGGATTATGTTCTCACCGTTGCTACTTTTCTAGCACATAATTGGCACTAATTCTCAACTACAAAGATGTTAATCTCATCTAGAAGCCCCTTTTCTAGATAACTATATAGGCCTATAACATTTCTTCATTATGCTAATAACGGCTTAATGAATTCCATATCATTTCAATGGTTTTCTGCATTAACTTTATATATACTACACATGCACTTTCACGAACTATTTCACCATATTAGTCAATGATCTCCATGCAGCCCACAGCAGTCACCAGCCTTCAACATACCGACTCATTATTGTAGTTATTCAATTGGAATTGTACATGAAATCAAATACCCGTGTGGGTCTATGGATAGAAACTTCCAACGACGTACCTGAAGGATGAAGGAGAAACAGGCAGAGTTCACGTTTACGAGCATCACGAGGCAACGTGTGTCACACTTTAAGACCGTAACAAATGTGACCTGCTGGTACCTATCTCAAGATGACAGAGCCCCGCGCAGCGAGTGCCGCTGCCTTTTCTGCTGACTGCCCACGAGTTCTTTCTACTGATTTCTTGGAATAAGCAATCACTACTCCTTCCGGTCAAGTTTTCTTTGTACAAAAAAAAAGAGAAAAAAATGGGGCGGGGTTCCATGGGATCAACACTACCGGAGCGCTCACCTAATGTCGATGTGGGTCCGTGTATGTGATTTAGCGAACTTCAATTTGAATGTATAACTTGAGTCAAGGCATTTATGAAATTAGAGCTGGTCTTTCTCACTTCTCCTTAAACAAGAACGTTTTCGAGGTCTGCGAACGATACCGGGAACAGTGGCGGATCGGGGGGGGGGGGGGGGGGGGGGGGTGGCGCATAGGGCCCTCGCCTCCCTTTAATTTTTCTTAGAATAAAATGAATAAAAAGTAAAAATGAAAGGGGGCGCGTGCGCCCCCTTTAATTTTCGATCGTAGTGACAGCAGAATATTGCGCTGAAGCGCCGATGAAACCGGAAGTGGCGGGAGAAATGAAAAAAAAATGTCAGCTGATTAAACCCGAAAGTGGCAACAGAATTGTTTTGCACCCCCACCCCCTTTACGGAATTCTTGCATCCGCCTCTATCTGGGAAATCGGTTTCCTGTGTCCTTTATCTCTGAGGTACATCAGGTTGTATACATTTGTGTTAATAGTGTAAAAGTTTCAAAAAGTTTGTTTTCTGTTTTTTTCTTTAATCTGTAATTTTTTTGGGTATATAGAATACCCCCATTCCACACAGATTTTCTCTCATCGGTCACTCATCGGAAGCAAACTTTTTCGCTTCCGGTCACCAAACACAGGGTATAGGATCGCAGTTCGATGAATCAGACTTGTGTTGGTGAGTGTCAGACATGTCGGGCGATGATCAGATGAGGCAAGATAGTCCGATGAGGATCACGCGCGACATGGCTGACACTCATCTGATAGTCGACCAACCTAGTCGGATTCATCAGACTACGATCCGATACACCGAAGGGTAGCCGGAACCAACAATCTTCGCTTACGATGAATGACCGATGAGCTCTAGAAAAAAAAAATCTCTTTGGAATGGGGTAGAATCTAAAAAGAAAACAATCACACAGGAGTCTACTATTTCAACGCAGTAGAGATAGATACCTTCTTATAAGTACTTTATTCCTATAGATGTTATCATTATTATTATCATTATATTAAAAAAAAGAGAGCACTGTTAGTACTATACTGGTAATCATATTTTACATTACTATTTTAATGACATTGTGTTCTATAAAACAGCATTTTTGCTGAAGTAAGAGTATTATACAGTAACTTTGTTTAGCTAAACGGAGTCAATTTCACAGTATAATCTGGGTTGATATGAAGGATTTCAAGAATAATCGGCTCATGCTTTCTTCTGAAAATTGCGTCGTCATAATAAAGTCTATGATATAAGGAAGCCCAGTGGAATCTAGGTCGTTAGGTATGATATTAAAGGAACATTGCAAATGTTTATAATATTTCCTTTGACTGTATAGGTACACGATAGATTCAGCACGAAAACCCGTGTTGTGAATTGGAAAGGCTTGCAATCCTACCAGGGAGATGGATCCACCTAGGATAGTGTATTGAACAGACACGGTTTACACAAACACAAACGCACATACACACACACACACACACACACACTCACATGCATGTATGTGTGACACAAGTGATGGTATTTGTAGCCTCAGGTACATAACTCGGTTTCTAAAATGAGCATTCGAGTGATTTAAGGCTCAGGAGATCACAAGATAGGGAGGTTTTAGCTTAATAGATTCAAAATGGTTCAGGTTGAAACTGGTTAAAAATCGGTACAGTAAAGGTAAAAACTGCTTGCTGCTTGCATACTGAAAAAATGTTGTAACAGCCAGGTAGCTTACGAAATAATATGTGATATACTTTCGCTTACCCTTTCTGTCAAACGGCCAGGATACTTTCGCAGCTAATTTTCAACTGTATTCTGAAGAACGGAGCCTCACTACGGACATGAAGGAGCAGTACTGTATATAAACAGACTCGCTTTCCCGCGCTTGTTCCCACCAGTCGAGTGTGTACGCCGCGACAGAAAGTGCATCATTAATATCGGCTGGCAAAATCGGCGTGCGTGCGCACTCAACGCAGTATGATTGGGATTCCCCCACCTGCTGTTTGCGATATGGGTGAGCCAACGAGGTCATGTTCAAGCAATATTTCGAAATCATCTTGCTCGACAACGGCAGAGAGTGAAATTCCGCGAGAGGAGGAAGCATCTTCATCCTTCAAAAAAGGAGAAGTCGATTTTTGTTTTTTGCGAGATTCAGAGAGGCGGTGTAGCCTTGCACGTGTGGTTGCTGTAATTTTGTCACGTTCTCATTTTCAAGACGTTTACCGACCCCGGTGACTTCATTGATTCCGGAACCAGCGAGAGCTTTTACGACGTGATGATCAGGAGAGTGTGTCCGCTGGAATTTTTTTTTTATGAATCATACAGGTCTGCTTTCTCTCTTTCTTTCTTTCTTTTTTAATGATACTAAACTTTGTTGCATTGTAATTGTTTGTCACTGTTTTTCTTATGAGCATTTCTTAAAGGACAAGTCCACCTCCATGTGAATTGAGTGAATGCAACAATGTTAGTAGAACACATCAGTGAAAGTTTGGTAAAAATTGCCAGAATTAGTATTTTGCACAGTCCCATTGCTGGATGAGAAGACTACTACGGTGTATGATGTCACATGCGTACAACAATACAACGATATAAAGAAAATATAAAGAGAATTTCACAAAATTTTACATTTTGAAGAAAGTGCGCATTTACTCGACTAGTCACTGACGTATGTTATAAGGGTAATAATTATCCCCCTGCATTCAGAAAGAGGCAATTCAAGCATTCTTCTATTATGGGAAAAAGTGAAGATATGATGAATTTTCCTTATATTTTCACAAGCAGTAGTCTTCTCATCCAGCAGTAACTGAGCAGAAACTTCAAAAATTCATAACTTTTGAACGGATTGTCCCATTCTCCTTAAACTCTCACTGATGTGTTCTACTAATATTGCTGCATTCACTCAATCCACATGTTTAAAAAGGTGGAGTTGTCCTTTAAGGAAAATGAATTCAAGTAAAGCTGAGCTGTATAGTTTTGATGCGGCGATGCGAAACTTAGAAAGAAAAACGTCATTATTAATGTCAATTATCCATATAATCAAATATAACGATGAAATAACGCAGTACTAGTAGATTTCTGGCACAGTAATGTCCATAGACTAATTTGATCGCTTTATACTTGACAATGTATCTCAAAAAACGGATTTGCATATTCAGACCTCATGCTACAAGTAGGACAAGAAACTGCCTTGGAGTTCATTGGTTCGTTGTATAGGCCTAAATTTCGCAAATACATTGTATACAGCTGTACTTCTCTTTCAATTTCACATTATTAGTACAGAGTATCTACAAATAAAGAGATGAACCCAATGATGTCATAGTATCGTCGTTAAAAAGACATTTAGGCCTTTGCGAGTATCACGAATTTCAGTAAGTCCAAATGCTACAATATAATAGTCAAACCTGTCTATAGCGGCCACCCGAGGGAGACGAGAAAAAGTGGCCGTTATAGACAGGTGGTCGTTATAGACAGGTTCTTGAACATGCTTTTTCTATCGGAGAGAATTGTTTTCAGTGGTTGTACATGGCAGATGGCCGCTTTTACAGGTGGTCGCTTTAGACAGGTGGTCGCTGAGACAGGTTTGATCGTATGTCTTTTTTTTTTTCTTTACTGCTCATAGTTGGTATGACCATGCGTTTAGTAATGTAGTAACGTTTGATAACACCCAATAACAGTCGTAAAGAACTCGTTACTGTCACGTGCAAAACGAAAGCTTAATTCCTTGGCCAGCAAATTTGCACTTCACCTCGGTGAGTGGAATGTCGTTTGATCTCATTATTGTTTCAGTTCCCTGACTGAACATCTTTTCTTTTCTTTTTTGGTCAAGTCATAATAATGATAAACTTGGCTATATTTTTCAAATTCATGAAATGTAGTGCAATTTATCAATCAGTTTCAATGAAAACATCTCGACGGAAGAATTTCATGAATTCGAATAATTACGCAGTATCCTCTGCATGCTATAAGGATTACCTCCAAAATCGATAACCATATTCCCCTGCGTAACATAAAAAATAATAAGCAAATTCCAAGACTCCCGTGGATAACCCAGTCTATATTACGATCTATAAACAGGAAAAATAATTTGTTTTATAAATATAGATGTAATCCCACTGAAAAAAATAAGAAAAAATATGTTTCATACAAAAACACACTCACCAAATTATTACGCACGCAGAAGAAAATGTTTTATGTGAATCAGATAAGCAAATACAAAAATGATATTAAAAACACATGGAAAACATTAAAGAATGCTATGAATACATCTAACAATTCATCTAATATTTCTGAAATTCGGTGGGGCAATGCCTCCAGCAACACTCCCGCTGGCATGGCGGAAATTTTCAATGACTTTTTCTCTTCAATTGGAAAAAATCTTTCTCAAAATATTCCTCTTTCTAGTAATCTTTTAATGATTTTTTAGATACACCTAACTCCAAAACTATATTTTTTGACCCAACGTATAAAGAAGAAATAATAAAGATTGTTGCCAATTTGAAAGAAGGAAAAAGTCCTTGCCATGACGGAATTGACAACTATTTGATAAAAAACATAATTCCTCAAATAGTGGATCCCTTAGTACACATCGCTCATCAACTCATCGCTTACAACTGGCCATGTGCCAAATAGCATGAAAATTGCGAAAGTAATTCCTATTTACAAGAAAGGGGAGAAGGATGATGTCAATAACTATAGACCCATATCTCTATTATCTTCTATTTCTAAGATTCTTGAAAGAATAGTTTATATCAGGACAATACGTTTTCTTAAAACCTGCGACATATTCTCAAACTTTCAATTTGGATTCAGGGAAAATCACAGCACAACACACGCACTACTTGCCCTCATCGACAAAGTCACACACGCACTCGACACACTTTCACACACAATAGGTATCTTCTTGTACTTCTCCAAGGCCTTTGACACGATTAACCACGAATACTTCTCGCCAAACTGTCTCATTATGGAATACGTGGAAAGGCCTTTAGTCAGGTCGCTTAATGTCAAAATTTGGGCTTACCGTTACAGAGCGGATAAAAGCACCAACTTTGGAGAGGTGATCCCTTAGGACATAGTCATTGATATTAGAGTAGGAGCCCTCTGGAATTTTTCGATTTTTAGGGTGAAAAAGCTGAATTCTGATATTTCTTTATAATGTAATATAATATACTGTATTGTGTAAGTAACAGTCAGGTCGCTTAGCGAAATTACCATGACACGGCAGATACAAGCATCATTTTTTTTTCACACGGATTCCTTGAGGACTAGTAAACAATATTAGAGTAGGAGCCCTCCGGGATTTTGGTAGAAAAACACTAAAAAGATCAAATTTCAAAATGGCCGACACTTAATTGGCAAAACCTTCACTTTTCATGTGATATGGGAGATACGATGACAATATATTACATTTGTTTTTGTATTTTTGGTTTATATTATATTCTTGTATAATGTAAAGTCTCTGAGCTGCTGGGGGAGGGGTAGGGCAAAATGGGTGGGACCCCCCCCCCTTTGTATAATCAAAATGGTTGTTCGCTTGTTCTTTTGCGTGTTTTTTTTTTTCGTTTTGCTCTATACGCGGGGGATAAAAAACATTAAATTTGGCGCACGGATTCCTTGAGGACTAGGAAACAATATTAGACTAAACACACACACACACACACACACACACAAGATCAAATTTCAAAATGGCCGACACTTATGGCAAACCCTTCACTTTTCATGTGACATTATTTATAGATAGGTGATACAATGACAATATTAGTACATATCTTTATTTTTGGTTTGGCTTAAAACCTGAATTTGGACATTGTGGTAGGAGCATTGTTTATAGTCTTGCGTAATGTAAAGTCTCTGAACGGCTGGGGGAAGGGTAGAGCAAAGGGGGCGGCCCTCAACTTAAAAAGTGGTGGTTCGCTTGTTCTGTTGCATACTTTTTTATCGTCTTGCTTTATACACGGCGGATAAAAGCATCAAATTTGGTGCACGGATTTCTCATAGTAAGAGTCCTGCAATTTTTAAGGAACACACACACACACACACACACACACACACACACACACGAAATCAAATTCCAAAATAAATCAATTCACAACAGATCTGAGCTCATATGTTATCACATTCCCTTAGTCAGGTTGCTTAATGTCAACATTTGGGCTTACCGTTAGTTAGAGCGGATAAAAGCACCAAATTTGGAAAGGTGATCCCCTATAGGACCTACTCATTGATATTAGAATAGGAGCCCTCCGGAATTTTCGGATTTTTAGCATGAAAATGCTGAATTTTGATATTTCTTTATAATATGATATATATACTGTATTGCGTAAGTAAGGGAATGTGATAACATATAAGTTCAGATCTGTTGTGAATTGATTTATTTGTCATGGAACTGAAAACATAAAACCAAACTTGAGACCACGATTAACATCAAAGTATCTGAAACATGGAATTGGTAGAACTAATTACTGATCAAATATCATATACATATATTATATACTAATCAAATACAATGTATACAGTTTAAACAGACAGAAGATAGTTTCTAAAATAAACAGTTTTCCTACTCAGTGGCGGATCTGGGTGCATGGAGGCGCACCGGGCAAACCCCTTCTATTCTTTGTTAAAACAAAGAAATAAAAAGAAAAAATGGAGAGGGAGGCGTGCGCCCTTTAATTTTGTAAAGGCGCCCCCCCCCCCCCCTCACGGAATTCCTGGATCCACCCCTGCTACTCCCATGATCTGAGACTCATTTTACACTGAAATAATTGTTCAGTGCAGTAAGATTTATTTGTGGATACAGTGCACTCCCGTTATGACGAACGCGGTAAGAATTTTCGTAACAACTAAGTAAAAATCAGGTCCCAAAACTCTCATCTTTTGCCCTTATACCTCTCCCCCAGTATACACAAGAATATGATGCTCTTAACGCAATGTTCAAGCCAAGGTTCTAAAGCAAACCAAAATACAAAAACAAATGTAATATACTGTTATCGTATCACCCATATGACATGAAAAGTGAAGGTTTTGCCAATTAAGTGTCGGCCATTTTGAAATCTAATCTTTTTAGTTTATTTCTACAAAAATCCCGGAGGGCTCCTACTCTAATATATTGTTTAATAGTCCTCAAGGAATCCGTGTGAAAAAAAATGATACTTTTATCCTTTTTATACTTTTATACTTTTCACTAGCGACCTGACTATTACCTACGCAATACAGTATATCATATTATAAAGAAATATCAAAATTCAGCTTTTTCACCCTAAAAATCGAAAAATTCCAAAGAGCTCCTACTCTAATATTGTTTAATAGTCCTAAGGAATCCGTGTGAAATAAAACTATGCTTTTATCGGCCGTGTAATGGTAATCTCACTAAGCAACCTGACTATTACTTACGCAATACAGTATTTATATCATATTATAAAGAAATATCAAAATTAAGCATTTTCACCCTAAAAATCAAAAAATTCCAGAGGGCTCCTTCTCTAATATTGTTTAATAGTCCTAAAGGAATCCGTGCGAAAAAAAAAAATATGCTTCTATCCGGCGTGTAATGGTAATTTCACCAGCCGACCTGACTATTACTTACGCAGAGATATCTTATTATAAAGAAATATCAAAATTCAGCATTTTCATCCTAAAAATCGAAAAATTCCAGAGAGCTCTTACTCTAATATTGTTTAATAGTCCTCAAGGAATCCGTGTGAAAAAAAAATGATGCTTTTATCTGCCGTGTATTGGTATTTTCACTAAGCGACCCGACTATTACTTACGCAATACAGTATATATATCATATTATAAAGAAATATCTAAATTAAGCATTTTCACCCTAAAAATCAAAAAATTCCAAAGGGCTCTTACTCTAATATTGTTTTATAGTCCTAAAGGAATCCGTGTGAAAAAAATTATGCTTTTATCCGTCGTGTAATGGTAATTTCATTAAGCGACCTGACAATTACTTACGCAATACAGTATATATATATTATTATAAAGAAATATCAGAATTTAGCATTTTCACCCTAAAAATCGGAAAATTCCAGAGGGCTCCTACTCTAATATTGTTTAATAGTCCTAAAGGAATCTGTATGCCAAATTTGATGCTTTTATCCGCCGTGTAACGGTAATTTCACTAAGCGACCTGACTACTTGGAGTGGTTCACGAGTTACCTATCAGAAAGATCCCAATTTGTACATGTCAACGGCTTTGACTCTCAAAGTAAAAACAATTGCATCTGGTGTTCCACAAGGGAGTTTATTAGGCCCATTGTTATTCATTATTTATATTAATGATTTTCATAGATCCTCGGAGAAACTATCATTCATATTATTCGCGGATGACTCTAACCTTTTTTTTTTTCTCACCCTGACCCAAACATTTTAATAAGAACAGTCAATGAAGAACTGAAAAAGGTTATACAATGGATATACGCAAATGAATTGTCATTAAATATTCAAAAAACAAAAGTTATGCTTTTTAGTAATTCTTTAGATAGCCTCCCAGGCAAAATAACATTTGATACTACTCCCTCAGAAGAAGTTTCTTCCTTTAAATTTCTTGGTGTTTGCGTCGATAACAAGCTTTCATGGAGGAATCATATTGATAACATATGTAAAATTATATCACGTAACATTGGCGTAATGAATAGATTAAAATATTATCTTCCTTCATCTGCATTATTAACTCTTTATTCTAGTTTGATACTACCTTATTTAAACTACGGGATTCTTGCTTGGGGTAATACATATCAGATGTTACTTGATAAACTTCTTTTACTGCAAAAGAAAGCGCTTAGAATTGTTTTTAATTTACATACCCGAGAACATACAGATGCTTTGTTTTCTGACCATAAAATATTAAAAGTAAATGATTTGTATGTGTTTCAACTTGGCCAGTTTATGTTTAATTACAACAGTAACTTTTTACCTAAAATATTCCATGATTCATTTCAACGAAATAGTCATGTTCATAACTATCCCACGCGACGATCCGACGAATTTCATCTTCCATTAATGAGAACCGCACATGCCCAAAATACATTTCTTTATATCGGACCCAGACTTTGGAATAATTTAGATAATAGTTTAAAAGATTCCCCCAAATTTGTTACATTTAAATACAAACTCAGAAAATATTTACTTTCTACTTATAATCTTAGATAATTTAAATTGTTTTGATTCATGCTTGAGCCTTCACCTGTCCTGATGTCGCAGCACTTGGCGTGTTCTGTGTGCAGACTTCTCTTCTTTCTTCTCTCCTCTTCCTTTCCTGTCTTTTGTTCTTCGTAGACTTGTATTGTTACCGTCTTCTCTCCTCTCGGTACTGTCTCGCGTCTTACAGTGTATACGTGTGGGTAATAGAATGTGTGTACGAACGTGTTGTCCTTGTCATATTTTCCCGGTACACGTGGTTCAGTGAGCAGTGTCCGGGCACTAGCATTGGTATTCTATATTTTTTTCCCAACCGGTGTATCTCAGAATAATTACGTGTATATTGTTATAGAATAGTATATAATTTACTCATTATTTGTCTAGCGATCCACGTCCGACAAGCTATGCTTTTTAGTGGATCACTATTTTCCATAATCGAATTTATTTTCCGCTCGCCCACGAAGTATTTATACAGTGTTTTCCTAAATATTGTACATGTTATAAAATAATGTTGTTCTATAATTTGTCTCGTATATATATTACATGAATCTTTTGCAAACGTTTGAACAATATTTCATTACATGTATACTTTGTACTATGTTTTTTTTTCGATGATTGGAAATAAACTATGATTGAATTGAATTGAATTGAAATTGATTAGAACCAACACTTGCTGTCGGGCGGAAGCTCGGTGGTCTAGTGGAGATGACGCCTGTCTGGAGATCAGGAGGTCGTAGGTTTGAATCCTGTTCGAGTATTATACCCCCATGATTTTTTATCATAGCTACTACTAAAACAATGATCAATTCAGTGTTTATTTACGTCGATGTAGGGCAATTTGCAAATCAACTGGCTTATTTGGATTAACTAATCCAGCGACGACTTATGCTCTTCACAGTTATACACAAACATACACACGCTCATAGCAATCAGACTCGATGCACATTATACACCACTCACAGGCACATATATATACACACACACACGCACTCGCAAACAGGCAATACTAATAACTGTATTGGCCATGTTTCTTATAATGATTCAAACGTAAGCTCTGCTTTATTCAATGTCGTCTGTGATATGCATAAACAACATCATAACTTTGTAATATAAATCTGGGTAAATATACACACACTATCAACGTTTTCATCCAAAGTAAAATATTCATCTCCGTGCCACTTATCAATGTACGCGATAAAATCTATACATCTGTTGATATATATTAGTCGTGAAGTACTTTCATTGTGTACTAAATACATTATCATTAATGACATGCCAGTCATACTATTGGACTTCATGAAAACATTGAACAAAATTCCTCTATTTTGATACTTATCTTTTCTTTCACTATTAGTTTGAGTTGAGAGTAGAAAGGTCCAAACATATGCAAATTTCAGTGGGCCTGCATTCTGTTTTGCTTAGACGAGAAAAATATATACATATGGCAGTTATTGTACAGTCCAGTTTATCTTTCGTTCCAAAATATCTCATCGGATGTCGAGCCAGACTGACTTCCTGATGTCAAGAATAGCAAAATCCAACACAAATCTACGTGAGCCGAGTAAGCTCATAATGATGGCACCATCTGTACGATGCAACATTTGTAGCTTGGACAACGCAGTAATGATGTCAAATATCCAACCAAAAACCAACAATAAGCAATACCTACTATACAAATATTGAACAAAATTGTAATGATGACACTACAAGTACAAAAAAAAAGTTGCAATATTATTCAGCGCGGATTTAATGATGCAAAAGCAACTTCTACCTTATTTGAGCGAGTTTCTAACATCTACCTGAAAAACACTCTGGAAGTAAGATTTACAACAAAGGATAGTGTATTTAGGTCTTTCTGCAAAGAAAGCATAAGCAGCGCAAGTTGGTGAATGTGAGTGTAAGAAAAAAAAAGGAAAGATGAGTGTATACCATCACAGAGGTACTCAATTCATTAGCATTGCTCAGAAGCATTCTCTTCAACATTATAATTTCGAGAATATAATCGCAATTTTATGTTGTTCTCCATTCATTAGTTTTGAGTGCATGTTCTTTTTTTTTATGAACAATGCATTCTTATTCTTCTCATAGAAATGATATTTCAGGTAACTCACATTTGATTTCTCTCTCTCTCTCTCTCTCTCTCTCTCTTACTCTCTGAGCCTTCTCAAATCTTTCTGCTACTCAAATATGCCCGTAGTCATGTTAGTTAAGACTTTCATACAATACTGAAACTTTTTCCGTGACCTATTTACTTTTTACGGCAGTGAAATTATAATGTAGTCAACATTTTAAACTTGTACTTTCGAAAGGTTATAATGTCATATATCGTAGAGCAAGTTAGTAATATGTGTGATGATTAATTCTCACGATTAATCTAACCATGAAAGAGGAGGTTTATCTCTCTGAAAAAAATCGAGTGAAAATATTCACTCTTAAAGGAGTGAATACAAAAACTAGTGAAATTAGAGTGAAATTGGAGTGAATTTTGAGTGAAAATGTTTTAGAGTTACGTTAGGGATCACTCCAAAATCTTCGAATGATCCCTGAGGTCACTCCAAAATGAGTGAAAATGAACATTTTCACTCAAAATTCACTCCAATTTCACTCTAATTTCACTCTTTTTTGTATTCACTCCTTTAAGAGTGAATATTTTCACTCGATTTTTTTTAGAGAGTATATATCAGAGAAAAGAGAAACGACTTCCCGCATTTTCTTCCAATACCACTAGCTATCACGAACAAGCGTCTTACTTTCACAAATTACCGTGAACCCCCTTGAGGCCTCGAAAAGGTTTCCTTCTAATTCCGGAGAATTCCACAATTATCATTCATTGACATTATGCATGCAAAGAGAACGGTGCCGTCGCATTCGGGTGACTTTGATAGAAAGAGTAAATAAAACATAAAGAGGAGTGGCAGAAGTTTCAGTGTACTCAAACTTGAAGTGAGACGTGTATAGTCAAAAACTTGTTTTTCAAAGAACGATAAACATGGGTCACAATTGCTATGCAAATTATGAAAATGAAGATATGACATCAATGCGGCAAATATTTCTCGTTAAGCTGCGCACCAAATTTACGCTAAATTCATATCTAGTTGGAACTGTTTGCAAAGGGAAGATAATATCACATCTTTCGCATCATGATTGGTATCGTAGATCTTTAATAACTTGCAGTTACAATGATTTACGGAAAAGAGTGTTGGAGTATTACCTAGTTAGCAACCACAGACATGACTTCAAGAACTTCATTTGCGTTGTGTATATACTAACTATTGAGTGAAAAGGAAACGATGATATTCAATTTGCGAACAGCTAGAACAATAACTAATTATTTGAGTTTGTGGTCAACATCCTCCTCCGACCAGCTATGGATAAGTTATTCGAGTCCTATGTATATACAAGATATTATGCATTTCAAATACGTATAATTTGCATTCAATATCATTATTTGCTTCTATTAAGGAACACCTTGTGCAAGCTTTTGGCTTGTCGGGAACAACCTTTGTTATTAAGTATTGTTTGATTTACTAGTAACTGCATTTCAATTTGAACATTAAAGGTGCACTGACTCGGGATTCAAGAGGGCGCTATTGATGATCTCCGCAATTTTCATTACGAAGATCGACGATGTAAAGTAAGGTAACCGAGATGGGTTAACTACCAATCAAAGAGAATAGCTATAGCCAGCAAAATGTGTCTCTAAAGGATCGGTATGTTGTCCAATCAAGAGACAAACTAAGGTTGACACTTTGTATTCCGATTACATTGTATTCGATTCATTCTGATCATTCCGACCAAACTTCACAACTCCATTAGAACGTGCGGAACCCTTACGTCGCGATAAAGAAGACTCATGCAACAGCGCCCTTGTTTCCTGATGTGATGATTATAAATTGTGTGTTCAAACTAATGATGTAAGAATTGAAACTCCAGTCTGCACTAGAGAGTCCAGTCTGAACTCCTAACTTCCTTTTATGTTCAATCAGTTACTGACCGCTGAGCTTAAGGAAAAATATTAGATCCTTATCTTGAGTGCTATTATTTTATAGGCAGGTTTGTTATTTTGTGATTTATATGACACGTTTGTGGTTTAAATACACTGTGGTCCATTTCTAATCGAAGTGCCCTACCCTGTTTTCAGTGCAGTGGCTTTAACCTTGACCTTCATAGATCTTAGTGTCTATAGCCACTTCCTTTGGTTGATGAGGAATAGTGAGGGATTTTCCCTTGTCTGCATAGTTACACGTAGCCAGCTAGCTACACGTAGCCAGGAGTAATGGGGACACATATTTGTTTCCCCATTACTCATTGGGATCATCCATTTCCAATCCTCTTCCTGTTTGCTTGTTCAGTATAAAGTCGTGACTTCTGGGATTGCGGTCGAGTTTGTCGGCAACACCTCCTCTGGAACATAAAGTATGCCTGTAAATACAAAGAGATGGAAGTTCTCATTGAACAACTGTCACCTCCATCCTCCTCCTTCATTGGTAGGACTGGAAGGTTTCAAATTATGCAAAATGTCCTGATAAATTAAAGGAACACGAGTTGGTTGGAGACGATTCACAAAGTGCGTTTGCGCTGCTGATCAACACTATGTGTTTCAATTCCTTCCTCCCACAGGAAACTGCAATTGCGGATAGTAGTAGCACCAAGGACTGATAGAGGTACCTCACTTGCTGGCACCTTGACAGGATTATTCAATTTCACTCGTCCTCTATGCCTTCACAAACCTAATACATTTGTACAGACAGCAATATCTTACGTTACATCTCAAAGCTTTCGAAAAGCCTACAACTGCTGTTATACAAAGCCAAACGCAGTCCCACAGCAAGAAAGGAATGGCAAAGAATTAGCTGTCTTCAAATAACCAATATTGCTTCCAGATTCCCTAATCTCTGGTAGAAAAAGCTGAGGATCTAAGCACATTGTGCTGATCGTTAAGTATCACTCTATTCTTTCTTAGGAGAAACTAAAGTGCATGGCCATGTCGTAAATTCATAGAACATGTCCTTTTTTGTTGTTAGTCGAGATTTGTACAAATAAGTGTCGTGTCTCCCTTGGTATGTATTGGGTGCTTGATAGATAGTCGTTACCTATGTGGTACTTGGTACACTCCTATACCAGATGTAATTACCTGCAATGCAAGCTGTCATAAAGCAGGCCACCGTGCCAGCAACAAGGGCCCTAATGGCCACTGCAGTCATGTCCTTCTTCCTCTCAGGGGCCATTGGAATGAGTCCTCCGAGGACAATGCCTATGGAACCAATATTTGCGAATCCGCACAGTGCGTAGGTTGCAATGACCTCAGATCGTTCCTTTCGCGGCGAGGGAAACAAAGGGAAAAAGGAAGGAAAATCGGAGATTAAATCATATTTAGAAAGAAGTCATCATTCGAAATAGAACTTGCAAGACATTTCAAACACGAGCAACATAAAGTCACGCTTTGGATTTTTTTTTAGCTGTCTTCGCAATGATGAAGGAAAGGAGCAAGAAAATCAACAGGAGGCAAGAATATTCCTTAGACCTTTGTCCGTTATAAATTTGTATCATTAAAAAGGCGTCATCACGTTTTTTTCAACCTGCAAACACAAGCGGAAAGAAAAGCCATAATTCCTCATCCCAATCTTCCCTTAAAAAAAAAAAAAAAAAACGGTTCCCAAGGCAAGGCATTCACTCGATAGAGCTTGAAAATTGTCATCATGGTTTCGTACCAATAATTATTGTATTTTGTGTTACATTTCACATATGAATTCATGCTTTCATGCCTTAATATTGGAGCATTGTATAATAAACTACTTAGGGCTGATCAACATCAGAAAAGATAAATCACTACTGTCATCAGGAAGCTCCATATCCCAATATCTTTATGAGAACTATTCTTACTACTCTTAAGAACTATCAAGTCGTACTTTTTGATCTGTGTAGATATTCTAACAATGGTTGTTTAGAATTATGTTTTATTCTTCAGAAGCACACTACACACTTCAAAATGATAACAATGATTCAAATAGCGATGGTGAAACGACTGCAGTTTCTTGCTTGTTTGCTTGTTTGCTTGTTTGCTTTTGCTTGTGTTTATGAGCATGTATTATTTGCTCGCAGATTCGGGGACGTGTGTTAAACACCTTAGCTTTTTTTTCCCCCCATTTTTCTTTTTTCAGGTCGCCTCCTACCGACAAGGTGGGTCCTGCTCCCGTTTCCCTGTTTTCGATGTACTGGGCCATAACTTCGTAGGCATAGAACTCATTGACGAAGGTCTTGAGGCCAATCAACTCGGCCACTACGTTGCAGTCCGCCCACTCGACCCCCATGATGAACGCCAGGGGCATAAAGACGTACGAGCAGATGAACTGGAATATGACAAACACACAACAAGAGAAGGGGAGAGAAAAAATGAAACTAAGGACGTTCTTATATAACGATGAATGAATATGAACGCAATGAAGAAAATTATTATGCATTTCCATTCACTGTGTATTTGACAGAGTGCATGGAAGTGTAGTCATCATTGCTAAATATCAAACTACTTTCGAATATAATTTACCTCAAAGGTTAGCTGAGGGTATCCGACGAGGCCACCGAAGTAGCCGAGCAGAGCGTTAACGAGAGCAAGAAGGGAGAGGAATGCGATGAGGTTGGCGGCGATGTTCAGGACGAGTGGGATGGCGGCCGAGGCTCCAGATGCGGCTGCTTCAACCACGTTGCGCTCATCTCTGTTTACGAGTTTCAACAAAATATGGGGGAAGAAAGGAAAGAACCAGAGCGAAATGTTACAGGCATACGTATCTATGCTACTCAGTGTTCTCATGGGAAGAAAAATGCTTTATTAGACCATGCATTTTTCTTGTCTCATTCATTTCCGAATAACATATAAATGACGAATAACATATGCACGTGAAGTTATCACAAGATATTTATTGCACTTGTGCGGTAGAGCTTGGAGAAAATTTCTTCCTCTCTATATTTTGTTACAGATGTAACGATATAGTTAAAAACAGAACAATTTATTTTTTGCATGTGTCACATGACTCTCAAAGCAATACGTGGGACAGATTTGTTTACTTAAATCTACGTGGATTGCTGTTGATGTCATTCCCAGAGGATCTAAATTATTTTGTCGTGACATTACCCCTTCGGGAGCTTAACGCCATCTACTGAAGTGTGCTTGGATTGCTCCGTCTCCGGAAAGAAGAGCTTGGAGATGGCCAGAGCTGCCGGGGCGGACATCACGGAAGCCGTGATGAGATGTGTGGCGTCGATGCCGTTGAGGATGTAAGCGCCAAGCGTGCTGCCCGCTACGGTGGCAAAGCCTCCAGTCATGACGGCGTGAAGTTCAGATCTTGTCATGTCTTTCAGATAGGGCTTAATCAAGAGTGGCGCTTCGGTCTGACGGAAGAAGGTAAATAAAATAACTTTGAACGGGATCAAACGAAGGAGTAGAGAGAAATAGCGAGAGATGAGGGAGGGAGAGGGGAAGGTAGTAAAAAGAAGAAGAACTGAGCAGCGCAAGAGACCAAAGAAGACGTAGACTTTGATCAAACATGTCAAAGTAGAGGCAAAAGTTATCACTCCAGTAGTTGTAGGCAGCAGTGGTGATAATAGTGAAGCTGTTAATTAAGGTCATAATTACACATAAATTGATTATATGCTCCAAAATACCAACTTTTTCTATTTGCATTAATACTTCCTTTTATTCGACACATCAAGACCCTAAGCATTACATCTTCAAATGTTTTCATCCTGATTTTGGCTTATAGTCATAAAGTTATCACAAATGATCGTACGCCTGTGCTTGGTTTGCCTGTCCGGATGTAATGTGTAACTCAGCCATGATTATAATAATGATATGAATAACAATGCTAAGTAATTATCTTTAATTCGTATCCATTTTTCCGTTCTTTGATCGAATTACGTGATAAATCTCATTTGGGGATGCAAGTTGTCGCTACTGGTTACCATGCCAACAAAGATGTTGCCCGCGGCGTTCAGGGACTCGGAGCCCGATGTCTTCATGGTTCGCTCCATGAGCCACGCGACTTTCTGTATCAGGACCTGCATGACGCCCCAGTAGTACAGCACTGAGATGACACTACCGAAGTAGATGATAATCGGCAAAACCTGAAAGAGTCCGCAACGACAGACACAATCACATTGTCAGTTGATTGTGGACAGCCATCACCAAAGGTGCCTTCTCTCTTCTTTCCTTATCCTTTTCCTATCGTTGAAGAGTATGACAAAGCTGGCAACATTTGTATATCCCCTGAATTTTGCAGTCTATTATTTTCTGAAAATATCTGTCAACTACGTTTTATTGAAGTTTGACCACAACAGCTATATACAGTGACGAAGCAATTTAGAGGCCCAAAAATATTTTTATATTCAGATTCATTTCGTGTGTGTTTGTGTTTGTGTGTGTATGTGTGTGTGTGTGTGTGTGTGTGTGTGTGTGTGTGTAAAGATTTCCTGTTTGCCATTTAAAGCAGATCTTATGGATTGCAAACGGTACAATGCAATTTTGAGATATTTTGCAACTTGAAACTTTTAGAAATTTTAGAAAGCTATATCTCGATTATAAGTATTGCTTTCGTGACCTTTGAAACGATATCGTTAAGATTGGCTGATCCTCCTTTAAATAACAATAGAAATTTGCTGTCTGCGATGTTCAACCATGCATGGTTGAGATTTGTAAGGCGTGATTAACATCTTTCGATAACTTGCACCCTCGTAGTCGCAATAGAGATTGGTAGAATTAGACTGGCAGTAATATGTTGACTTACCGAGAAGGCGAAGTAATGCTCGGCGTAGTTATCGCCAAAGACAAAGGCGGAACCAGCGGACGAAAAATTTAGAAAAGCGAAGACGACATCACTCAACCATTCAAAGAGGACGAACCCCGGATATGTTCGCAAGATGAACAAACCCAAAAGAAATTGTATAGCGAATCCCCATAACACTGGTCTCCACTTGACCTAAGAAGACAAAGGTAATTGATCCAAAGCAAGAATTAAGAAAAAAAAAACTACAGCGTGGCTGATAGAGCTCAAGCTGCTAATGTGGATATATACCCAAAATAAATAAAAAAGATAATAATAATTGATTATTACTACAATTTACTACTCACGAGGGGACTACATTCTACAAGCTAGGCCTTTTAGCAGTCCCCTCCATTTCCGACTTTTTTTCTTTGTTACGATTCAGTTACTGTTTACCCACACATTTCTTTATTTAAAAGTATGTTTTGCCTCATTGCAAAAAATAAATAAATAGATAAATAAATAAAAATAGCGTGCATTTATATCGCACTTGAATATGCAAAAGTCATATTGTACTTTACTTTGTATGCAAATGTCATATTGTATTATAATGAAATAAAATGAATTGAATGAAGTGAAGTAAATAAAGGACTCCAAATACCCTGTGATGCTCATCTCCACTTGATGGGACTTAGTACTTGTTTGGTAAACAGAAACGAGCCGTAACTTGTATAATATAAGGAAGGGTTCCTCGCTACGTTAATTATCATGGGTGCGATTGTCAAAACAAAAAAATGGGAACCCCTCTTCAAACCTGTCAAACGTTTGATGCAACCAACGCAGCCAATAGACATCTGTTCACAGTCTTCGGAAGAAACAAATATGAAAGTTGCATTATTTTCTGTTTGTGTGTGTTATTACATACTGCTATCTGCTGTCATGATATTCTGGGAGGATATCATTGTTTCTCTAAGAGATCATTCCGAATGACTCACCTTACTTGGATATTTGGAGAAGACGTAGGAGAAGGCGATGAAAAAGATAAGACCGGCAAACGATATCAGATTTTCAATGTTGTCTCGCGTGAGGAAATACAGAGCAACTGCGATTCCCGCCACTAAGATAAGATATATCGGCCTGTGGAAAGAAGGCAAAATGGTGAAACCGCCGTGCTTGTATCATCTTCAAATTTGTGTAATAAATATCGCTCTCTCGAAGAAACTGAAGAAAATGGTGGGCGCATATAGCTTAATCAATACTCTCTTTTTTACTAAGTTTGACCTTGAACTCATTGATTGGGATTCGGTGTTCATAACTTACATAGTTTAACAACCATTGTGGACTTCTATCTCTCATATCTGACAAACTCTTTGCTGGCGGAATCGAAATTTTGCCTAAGTTTTCACATGACATTGACATAATTCTCATAACTTCCGTTGAACTCCCCATCTACTTTCCCTACTGACCCCTTACTAACTAATAGGCCAATAGTATTAGTTTTAACCTGGACATTTCCGGTAACAAGCTGATTTTTTCAGGATAGCTCCAGGAATGTGTCTAGAATAACATACTTAAAGTCCTCATAAATCCTCTTTGAGCGTTTTCTGCAATCCAAGATGGCGTTCAAAATGGCCCCATTTCCTTTTCAACCAGGTATCCTAAATACAAAATTTGAATGTCTTAATATATGTTTTGAAGCATGAAGAACTCAATAAAATACGTATTAAGAGATGTTGACGCACACAAGTACCGTAAACCAAGATGGCCTCCAAAATGGCCTCCATTTTCTAAAATTCTTATAATTGTTCAACCATGTAACTCAAATACAAAATATATATTGAGACACTTAAGTGCGGATCGGGGTTACTGCATGAGTTCCTAGGTATTGAGAAAAACAAGAAATGGCGCCATTTTGGACACAATTTTGGATTTCTGAAAGTGCTTAAGCGCTTTATGTGTGTTTCAGAATCTCTGAAAAAGTATTCTATTTGGTTCCTTGTGACTCAAAACGTATATTTCGACATTTGAAGTGTGTACAGGTGAAATCTACTTGCAAAGTTATGAGGGAAAAAAAGAGGAAATGGCGACCATTTTGGACGCCAATCGTAGGATTAAGGCACTTGCGTGCTTCAACAACTCTTACTTTGTATTTCATTGAGTTCATGCTTCAAAACATATATTTAGGCATGAAGGTAATAAAGATGTTTAGGAAATGGCGGCCATTTTGGACGCCATCTTGGATTACGGTACTTGTGTGCGTCAACATCTCTTAACCCTTTCTGTGCCGAATTCTGAAATCCCTTAGTACACAGGCCACCAAGTTCCCGTAGGGAATGGGTTAATATGTATTTTATTGAGTTTTTCATGCTTCATAACATATAATTAGACATTTAGATTGTTGAAAAGTTATAAGAATTTCAGGAAATGGTAGCCATTTTGGACGCCATCTTGGATTGCGGAAACGCTCAAGGAGGATTTATGAGGACTTTAAGTATGTTATTCTACACATATCCTGGACCTATCCTGAAAAAATCAGGTTGTTACCAGAAATGTCCAGGTTTAAGCCTATTTTGACCTAATGCTCTTGGACTCTAAAGCATTGCAGGCATGAAAATGGTGATTGGGCCAGTCGGGAGAATATATCCTTAATATAACAGACTCAACATTACTGATGAATTCAAACCCTTAAAGGGGGACTCCACTTATGCTAGAATTGATTTTATTAACCAAAATAAGTAATAGCGTGGTGATTTCTAGGCAAAATACTTAAAGCGTTGAAAAATCAGAACTTTCATATTTGGTTTAACAAGTTGACATTTCCCCTGTTCTGTTCGTTTGATAGTATTCTTCTTATTGATACTAAACTAGAACGTGGAGTACAGGGAGTTTGGGTTGAGACCCATCCACCTGCCCAGGAGGGATCCCGTCTATTTCATGTTTTTATATAATCAATATCATGTCATGGTACTTGAAACAGAAACATACCACTCGAGATATTTCCACGATTCATCAATCTTCTTCACCGTGGGCTGTATGACGTGCTTGTCGATGTCATCACCCCGCGTGTCTCGTATGAGGATGTAGCAGTAGACGAACACGACCAGGCCGGTGATGATGAGTAAGACGAACACGGCGTCGAAGTCGTAGATGCAGGCGTATATGAGGTAAGCGGTGTAACCCAGGAGAAGTGTGATTAGAATGCAGTATCTCACCAGAGTCCGGTTTGTGGTCATGGAGCCCTGTATGATGTCAGTGTAACCGTAGATGACCTGCAAACAGAGTTAATCTGATGATCAGCGATAGAAACTCAAACGATGATGGACTATTTCCCATGACAACTTCTGGACATAATGATGTTAATGTTGATCCAGAAGTTATCATTTCATAAACATAATGCTTATTAAAATTATCAGAAATATATATCGAAGCATTTTATTCTATAGACGCACACCTCGAAGACCACAGGGTCACTGTCATCATAGGACTGTGAACGCATCCGGTCAAAAAGATCTTGGATCCGGATCATGATCCGAATCGCCACCAAAAACAACAACAACAACAACAACTATTTACCTATTATTTTCATCACATAAAGCATAACCTGAAACCTCTTAAAGATTCCTTCATAACTTTTTGAGTTACTTTTTGCCTGCAGAACACACACACACACACACACACACACACACACACAAACACACGCATAATCTAACTTAACAAACGCCCGCAAAGACGTAACATCCTTGGCGGAGGTGAGAACAACTCAAAGTGAGGGACAACTCAAATGAATACATTTCTTTGAATATCTGTCGTCTCATACCACAAGCTTTCTGGATACGAAAACGAATTTCTCGTACTTACAACCCATTAACACCATACCAAAGATGTGATGTCAGCATTTGCTGACAATGTAATTATCACGTAAACAGATTCATCGATAAAAGAATGTGTTCGTAAAATTTCAAACAAATATTGTGGACCTGGTACTATTTTATACGCAAAACGTGGGAAAGCGCTGGGTTTTTTTTTTCTATTCTTCCCTGGGTAATGGGAGTTTTCCAGAAGGCCGAGGTGTTAAAATTTAGAGCATTCATTTTGATTCCTCTGAGGTGAGGTGGCGAAGAAAACGGATACTGTGGGCAATTATTTTCCAATCACTGCATGCGTGCTGGCCTGATTACACCTCTCATTATCGTGACACGACCTTTGCTCCATCGACAATTGCTCCGGTCTTAATTTCTCTATAAAGGACTAAAGGTTATTTTAGCGCTTATGTTGTGAAAGGGTTTTATGTTTAGTATAAAGTTAGGATTAGGATTACGGTTTGTATAATTACTAGGATTATTGATATGAACACTGGCCGAGTTATTTCGGCCCAGCAACGACAACTTCAGTGCGCTGGTTCTCAAACATCTGGTGTTCTCCCTTTCAAATTGAGAATTCCTATATACTTATCGATCCATGTATTTTCACATTATATACATCTAATCTATTTTATTGTAAGATATTTTATTGTTTGTACTTTGTTTCAATGTTCATGACATTTTTATCTGTATATAATATGAGCAGGGGCCCTTGGTAGAGCAGTTAACCAACTGAAAGGGCTACCCTGCTAAAAGAATATTGAAACAAATGAATCAATAAATAATCTTTACTGTACCTGGAATGCAATCAAATTTTTACCAAACTAAACCAAATGAACCTCCTCAACGCGTGATGGTACGGATTTACACAGAACGATAAAGTCAGTAACAACAGCGTGTAGAAAAATTGTTTTTTATTCCACAACAGAACAGGTGAAGTTTGTTAAGTTTCCGAAGATTTGTTTATCCGAAAATAAAGTAAAGTTCGTTATTCCGATCTACCTAGGTTCGTTTGTCGGAAAATAAAATACAAGTGAAATAAGGTACGTTATTCCGAAGGTTCGTGTATCCAAAAATAAAATAAGGTTCATTATTCCGAAACACACAAATTCCCAATACCCATATGTTCGTTGATCCTAGAATAAAATAGGTTCTTTATATTCCACCATTGTGGAGTTATGTCATTCCGAAGGTTCGTTAATCTAAAAATGAAATAAGGGTCGTAAATCCGGAAATGAAAAGAAGGTGCTACGAACGAACCTTCACGATTACGAACCTTATTTCATTTTCGAACTAACGAACCTCCGGAACAACGAAACTTCGGAATTACGAACCGAATAATCGACAGAGCAAGTGATACTACGATACTGTCATTGACAACGGCAGCAAAGCTGCATATTCTTATTTATATTTGTCCCCAATGGTCCGGAGAAGTAAGATTATTGTACATAAGCTGTCGCGTGAGTTCATGCCCCATTGACATCCACTTACTGCCCAGAAACGGCTTTGGAGATCTTTGTCATTGTTGTTATCGTTGTCGTCGTGTTCACCATCGGTTTCACCATCTTTGACGACACCGTTGACCTATGGGAAACAATTGAAAGAATACACTAATACACAATATAGTGCTAATGTATAAATACTAGTAAATTTGCTTGTTTCTTTGTTTTATCTGTCTAAACACGGGTTAAAAAAAAAAAACCAAACCAAACTCCCCCCCCCCCAAAAAAAAAAAAAAAAAAAAAAACTCGCTCTCAGTCGTGAGGCTGTTTTTCACCAAGTCCGTTTAGGCCCACATGTATGCATAAATGAACAAAGATAACGCAAAAATGAAATTCAACATGGTGACGAATCTAAACCAAAGTGAACGTTCATAAATGGTTTCACTAAACCTGACATTTATTGCCAAATAATGAAACGATAAAGACAGTATCTTCATATAACTACATCTTAGATACATCATCTACACTTCACAAATAAACATTCATGTGTTAAACCAGAGTTTTTAATAATTTGCAATTTAGCCACAAGGCGGTGACAAATTATAATAGAAAATAGATTATGTAGAATTATATCAGGTGATCAGACATCGGGTAATATCACGATTCAACATAATAGAAAGCTAGCAACGTTTACCACGTTACAACATTAAATGACATTGTTGATATCTGTTTATATATACTATGACATGAATGATTAATTACTCATGTCGACCCTGAAGAAGACGTGTGCATGCGTCGAAAATTTTGTTTGAATAAATAGCACTGTTGAACTTAAGTGCATTACTTCACGTACTTGGTCATCTTTTGTGTACTGGTACCAACACGCGGACTACAAACATCCCATATCATGCTAACATATATAATTCATATAGGGGTGGGAGGTGGGGGAGTGGAGTACGTTATATTTGTACGAACAGTCATGGGGTTCGAATAAAGGGTACTTCAATAAAAGGCATTTTCGCATGATTCCTACGTAGTTTTTTCTTTCGCGTCCTGATTCATCATCGTCATGCATGATCGCAGGAAAAAAAATAGAAAATTATAATGAACAGGATGTCAAACTGCAGATTGTTTGTTTTGTTCTGTTTTTCCGAGGAAGCTTGTACCAACGCATCAGTCATCACCTCAAAAAAAAAAAAAAAAAAGCCGAGGCGAACATTGCTTGACATCAACGATAGAGCTTACATCGGCGAAAAGCAAACAGACCAAGGGAGAATCAAATATTGTCTGCAAATTTCTTTACTTTTGTAAACTTGATATTGTATGTTGGACCTACCACACACGATCATCTTTGATTATGCTTTTGTGCTGAAGCAACTAAACACACATTGACAAAACCCACGTACCACACCAGTACAATCATCTGACAATGGAAGCAACTGATGCAATTGCTCTATAAATCTTATAAATGGAAAGTTATGCAATTTTAGGCTTGTAATTATTTTTAAATGACCTGCTTTCATTTTTACAAAAGAATTACTGTTGTGACAAAACCAATCCCAACATGAGGGAGAGAGATTTGATTAACACCAGACTGTGAAACATGCTTCACGTTGGCATTTGAGGCATAAGTAATCAATGCGATTCTGGCAATCTTTTTTCGCTCGTATTGATAACACAGAACAATGAGAGGGCAGAACTTTACCCGAAAGCGTGCAATGAACCAGCGTACTAATGAAGGACGAGGTTCTAAAGTCTTCAGTATGGCTATCTGGTGAGATAGCAGGACTGAGGTTTCTGCTTAATGATGTACATAATGTAACAAACATGTGACAAACACACCAACATAAAACACACAAAGCATCACTGAAAAACGGATCTGCTTCTGTCGCTATCTGTCCTATTTGCCTTAACTGCATTTATCGGTCCTGTAGGTTTTTGTTTTATAAAGGAGTTATACGTTGAATTGTCAATATTAAGACGCTAGCATCGAGTGCTAAACATGGTAAACGTACCGTAATAGCCTTTTTAACCTCAAATGGCCTTAATTCCCGATAGCGTACAAGGGGAAGTCTCTTTCTAATTCATGATGTAAATGTGGTTGTACTACAGGATATAACGAGCTGAAATCCTTTCCGTTAATGTTCTTAATGTAAACATATTCGTAAGCGAATTGCAGCATATAAATAATTGCTGTATAACCAGAGGCGTTCAAAGTTTGTAAGCATTCTTTGCCTCATCAGTGTTATTATGCGTTTGAGTGAGAAACAACAGTTTACCACGGCTGGGAGCAAAGTACAGATAGTGTGTCAATGTTGAGGTAGTGTGTAAATGTTATCCTATACAGAGATTATCCTAATACGGATATCATACTCACCTTTCCGTTTGCCTTGGTGGACCCGTTGGAGGGGAGGGGGGTTATTGCCTTCCCGTTTTCCTGGTGCGATTCTTCCTCCTCGTACGTGTGGTTGTCATAAGTTGCATTCTCGTATGTATTATCCTGTGTGGATTAGAAAGAAAGAATAATACACACCCACCCACAGACAGAACAATCGCATTACCATGAAGGGTGGGGGGGGGGGGGAGGGGAGAGAAAAAATAGACATTACAGAAATAGTGATTTTTTTTTAATTCTTCTCTCTTTCACAGATGTACCTGCCTGAGATGAGGGGAAAAAACAACACACAAATCAATCATCCGCATGAATGAGAACATTTCTGTTTTTTCTTGTTATTTATGAATGTGTGCGTGTGCGTGTATGTGTGTGTGTGTGTGTGTGTGTGTGTGTGTGTGTGTGTGTGTGTGTGTGTGTGTTATGGATGGTTGTCCCTGTATAAGAACATGATGGGGGAGGGGGTGGTGAAGAATATTCTACAAAGACTCATTTCATGTCAATGTTAATTAAAGTGTAATAATTGTCCTAGAAGCTATTCTTAACAAACAAAATCATTAGTTTCATTTTCAAAGTATGTCTTCTTTGAATGCTGTGTCATGTGTTCTTTAAAGTTACGTCTGTATATACCACTGACATTATTGAACTAAGTTCTTAACCCGCACATAACACTCCACCATCCTCAAATACAACTCCACCCTAGCTCGCTCAAATACACGCAAATTATATCCAAATGAAGAGAAAAAATGCAAACACCGCCATACAAACATTATGAGTACATTAACATGTTATGAACTTGAATTCCGTACAAGGAAAGTTAAGCCAACTATGATAGGAAAGAATTTGTAAACATTATTGTAGTCAATTATTATGTGAGATTTCTGTGATACTCGATGCTTCCGTTTTCACAGAGCTGTCGCCTTAGCCGTCTTTCTGTTTAGGGTGAAAATTCTCATTCGACCAACTGGGACAGCGGAATTATAATAAAGCTTCTATATTTGCTCTAGACTTATGGCCTATATTTTCATCTGATACAAAATAGTAACTTTCAAACTCTGGACAGAATGATTCTCAACATGTTTTTCGAAGGCGATGACTGAGTTCCTATTTCGTCCTGTTGGTCACCATCTATGTTCTTTGTCCACTCAGCATTATTTTACAGTCAACTAATGGTAGAACCTGCTCCACAGTGTATATACTATGTACAAGCTATATAACTCGGGTCTTTCCGCTCTGGTCTTGCACATAAATACCTTCGGTTTTGATGATTATAAACTCGTATAGGCCTACTGTCAATGAGGTGGGGGGGGGGAGGTAACAATGTTTTGAAATAACCAAAACAAAAATTTTGAGACGAGAAATGTTGAAATCAAAAGATATAATGCCTCATCCTACTCTCCCCCTCCCCCTAAGGAGAAAAAAAGTTGTCCTTTATTGTTGTTCTTTTTTTTTGCAAATCGAATTTATTCTTTCTACCTCGCCTATTGCGTTGATGCTTCTGTGAGTTGAAATATTGTCCATTATCATATTGCTATTTCAAGTCACAGTGATTTCATGAAGATCAAAATATTTCTATAACATATGTGTACACTCATGCTCATGTATGTACAGGTGTGTATTTACTGCACTATATTGTTGTACAATTGTTTGAATTAGTATCCGTTTCATGCCATTTCACCTACTTGTACAAATCGCCATTGTTACTTCACCGTAATTTTGTATCATTTAGATATGAAAATATATGAAATGAAATGAAAATGAAGATGCTGAATATGTCTGTACTATATACAGTAACCAGTAACAATAGTCCTTTTTCCTCAATAAAGCATTGTTACTTTAGTGATACATGTGTCATAATTATTATTTTGTAACACACCAGGAGACACAGTGTTATGATTCTTTTGTCTACTTTGACAACTTGACAATTCGATATTTCTCAAACTTATAGGCAGTATCTTTGAGGATGAAGTATCAAAGTTGTCAATTTTGGTCTTCAGCAAAACTTGTGGCTATTGGAAGCTGTGTCACATATACAAAGTCAAATGAACAATAATTTCGATAAAAACACAGATGAAATTAAACATGGAAAAGAGCTGACTTCACTTTCTAGAAGAAAATACCACATTTATGACTTATATATGTATATATATATATATATATATATATATATATATATATATATACATAGCAGATGTGTTGTTGAGCAGGCAGGATGTTCAGTGTTGCATAAATGTGCATACACAAACTCGCTCTGAGACATGCATGGAGAAACATACTTGAAAACACACACTCACGCCAACACACGAAAACACACAAAGTTTTCATTATTTTTACATTATAGAATGAATACATTAATTGCCGTTGTCATCCCTGTGCTTTCCATCTTTAAATATATACGAAGACTATTGGGGTGGGGGGCTCTAAATACCTTGCCATCTGCGTTGCTGTTGCTGAGGTCGGTATCGACGTCTGCTCCTCCGTTGATATCAGTTTGAGTCACTGCGGTATTCTTAGCCTGTGTCGAAAAGGAGAAATATAAAGGACAAATCTTCAATACATACATCATTAATTTTGTTGCAGCTACCGGCCCTCTGCAAAGTTTACGCTCATGACTTTATTGTCAAAGATGATTTAACCACAGCCACACGTCATCAGTTGCCTCTTTGGGACAGCTTGGAAATGAAAACTCCATCGAAATTTGTCTTTAATGACCCACTTTTTGCGATTATCCTCCGGTCACGGTTTACACGGTTTACGTAAATGATCTCATCCTCATATTATTTTTGTCATTGATAAGAATGAGTATACCTGAGGTTATTAGGACTTTCAGAGCTATATGGAGCCTTTGTACTGTTGTATTCACGACACTACTTATTTCCAACCAGCTAAAAACTCCTATTCCTTGAGAGCTGTTTGCCTATGGAATTCGGTCCCTTGATGCATGATATTGATTTTTGCTGAGATAATTTGTCCCCCAATATCTTACATTTTTACGGTATGTTTTTCTACTTCTATTCCTCATAAGTTGTTGCTTAGTCAAATTCAAGCCCTTTAAATGTGTGATCTTTTATTCTTGCTGTGCTACATTTCTTTGCCAATATCTTATGATTTTCACAAACGTATAGTGAACAGGTGCTAAAATTACAAAGACGCCAATAGCCAGTAAGTTACAGCGTACTTCGGTTTAATAGTTTAATCAACCGGGAGGTACATATTGTAAGTTATATCTTGTAGATTTTAACCGATGTATTATCAAACACCATCACATATTAAGAATATTGTTCAGTGAAAAGAGAAACTTTAGAAGAATAAAAGGATTTAGTCTACAAAAATATGAGATAGAAAAATCAAAAAGCATATCTTTTGTGCTGTTCAATTGTTCTTATGTGGAAATGCATGACCATAGTCAGTATCATCCTACCATACGCCGTGATACCCCCTGCAAACTGTACTATATTTGTTATGCACACGTGCTCTCCGTATATTATACATATTACACAAACACTTTCTACATGTCACTAAAATTTATCCATAGCTCAACATCATTCAATCAAGCATATCGCGCTCCTTGCAACAGTAATTCATGATACGGGGAGTAGACAGTTAATATGATATTTTTTTTTGTTTTGTGTGTTTTTTTTTTTTTGACAGCAAGAGTGACAGATAATCAGATATTTGACTAAGAATCGGAAAGAGAAAAAGAGATAAAAAAAAGTAATCACATAGGTCATATCGCGTCAATCATATCCATTATCAAAACACATTTCCGGTGATGAATTGATACTTGACTATGTTTGCTTTGTTATGGCGGTATCATATTAACGAACATTACCTAGCGATTGCGCACAGCAGAGAGTCTGATCGCACGAGGACTCTGGGTAAATAAATAACAAGATTATGATGCAAGTTGCCAACTTTTTCGTGATATCGCAGATTGTTTATCGATGGTGGTATATAGGCTTATAACCATGTGTATTGTCTGGGGGTTTTTTTTACGGGACATTATCTGTTATAATCATTCAATAAAATATGATTTATATCAACGATATTATATTCTCATCAATGTACACAAAGCCGTGCATGGTACATTATCACATCATGTCACGTATCAACCTATGTTCCTCTCGTATGATATCTGTATTATCAACCCTGGTTTGCATACAAAGCGCTTCCGTTTTTCTTAAGATTGCAGCTGTTGAAGAAGTTTTTAATTTACAATCCATCGGTCGGGGTTTGAGGTAGACTGTAATATTAATTTCTCACAATTAAGTAAAATATATTTCTAAGCCACTTTAGACTGTCACAGAATCAGATGAATTGTAAAAGCAATCGGCAATGTATGGGAGAGCTCGTGTAAATAGTAAATCAAAACAGCCGCGAATCAGAAAAGAATTCTTATATCATTATTTTGTTTATATCAATATGTTATATGCCACATTGTATTCCAGTGAAACAATAATTTCCGGCATTCCTATTACTTAATTCTCTTTATTGATGACAGAAAGTAATTCATGACGTCACCTCAAGATGCCGATACTTAGATTTACATGCCACCTATTCAATATCCTTCTTGAAATGTGCATTTTAAATCATGATATTTTCTTCTCTGCAGCTTATATAGCCATACACATTGATGTGGTCCAGATCATTGTAGCTCACCGCATCTAGAAAATTAGAGCACGCCATTAGGAAAATAGATGAATAACAGATGATCACGTAATATGCACTTATAATACATCTCATAACAACATGTAATCAAGATCATTCTACACGAGACCTGAAGCTGTAGGAATATGAACAGATAAACCATGGTGTGACTTTTGTGTTTTCGTACATTAAACAAGCAAGACCCCGATTAAGAATAGATTGAATTCACTTATGTTTGAACTTTGGACATAGAATTGAGACTTCTTGTTGAGTCTTGCACTCATGATCCTAATCTCATGTGTTTGGGGACGACGCCCCATGAATGAATGCAGTGTGAAGATATCTAGATCATGCAATTGATCTGGAGAGTTGGATTTGTTTGTTTCTTCATATTCCCGCCTTTCCTGAAGACATTTTAACCCTTCTCATCAAGATAGCTCTCCCTCGCTATCTAACTTCCTGCATATATATATGATTATTATATTTGCTCATAAATAGACACATTTTACATGATAGGTCATCATTTATCCATACTCATACAAATGACAGCGAGGTGCAGGTAGAAAAAGAAGGATTAACATACTATAGAAAGCTAAAATATTTACTTTTTTTTCATTCACACGGGTTTACATATCATCTTCACTACCAAAGCGACTCGCTCTCCTTCGCTCCGGACATGGTAGATATTTATATAAACATATAAAAATATATACACACGTTATGCTTTGTACATTAACATATTATTTTTTTGGTGTTTAATTGAAATGAGTAAATGAAATGAAACGTTAGATACAGCATCCATTATAGTACACTACTGCTATCTGGTTTTCGTTAGAATATGTTAATAGTATTCGTGCGGATTTAGTAGCTTGACTGCATAAAAACTTTGTTATTCATTAAACTTAAACTAAATAATAATAATCATAGTTGTCTTTAAATCACCTTTACAATAAAACGTTTCTTCCCCCTAATCATGCTAATTCACTACATAAAACAGTTTACTCCAGCGTGAGGGGATAGAAAATGCGATGTGTAGCCATGAACTCGATGGTCGATGACACCCATTTCATCAAATATTAGATATCTAAGCCTTCTATTATGTCGAACGACTAAATGAAAAAGCTAATGTGCTCTTAATCGTTTGCTTGGACATCAGTGCGTAAACCGATCTGATTCACAATATACACCACAAAAGTATCAATATTGTCCATGTCATTATGTACCCGACTGTGTGAAATACCGTTCCTGTCACATGGGATTTATCTTTTACCTTTATCAAAGAAAACAAAAATAGCCTCATTTGAGTTCGGATTACACGTTGCATAACGTTTATCGGAAATGTATATTCACTAAACTATCAAAGTTTCTTATTGATCGTGAGTTAACACTGTTGATATTTTTGTGTTAATAAGCTGTCTACGTCATCTGATATTTTCATACAAACTGCGTTTGAAATACAATTCTCTCACCTGAGAAGATATATTAATGTAAGCCCTTGTTTGTCGGATGCAGTGTTCTGTCGATTGATGGTTATGTTTGAACATTGATTTTCTTATGGGTTTGTTCGGCATTACATTTTTTTTTTTTGTTGCGTAGCATCGCGTGATGAGTTGAAAAAATGACGAAATTTTGCTGTCGGTACTCACCTTCATTCCGATCTCCTCGCTGTTATTTCCTCCGTGATCGGACATCGCTCACAAATAGATCCAAAATCTGCTTAATAAGATAGAATTCAAACCTCAATGAAGATACGAATGTCTGGCGTCATTTACCACTGCTCCCCGTATGTTGACGTTTATGAGTCCCGACGCCACGTCCCGCGCTTTAACATTGCCGTGAAAACCGCGCGAAAACACCAAGCTATACCTGAGCAAAATTGATTTGGACGTCTGAAGAAACATTCAAAATATTTTTAATGTTTCCTGTTCACTTGTTTATAAGCTGTGTACCGAGCACATATCCTCTATCGGCCTAGGAATTACACTGGAACAGCTAGCGGCTGGATAGAAGCTTCAATAATAGCGTAGCGATTCGTAAGAAAATGATTCCTTTGAGTAGGTGGAATTGTTCATTTGAGTTTCTTGTTTATCCGCAGACCATTTGCTTACATCAATTGGTTCTCTGTATTCAGTACACTGTTCTAATAAAACGGAGGATAGAGTGCATACAGTCAAGAACTTTTCGTTTACATTTTGACGACTCCTTTTGTTCGGGGACTTCTTCAGCAAAGTACGAAGGTCGGAGCCCAATCCTTTTGACAAAGACTCGACAGGGGCGTATCAGCCTGATCAGGGTGCATCTAAGATTACTGAAGTGTCTCACCTTGCTGTGCAGAGCAAATAAGTTTTGTGCTTCTCCTTCTCCTTATTCTCTTTCTTCTCCTCCTTATAATTCCGTTTTATTCTCACTATTCTCTCTCCTTCTCTTCCTCTTGTTCTCCGTTTTTCTTCTTTCTTAGCTGTTCTTTTCGTCTTCCTCAACTTTTTGTATCTTATTGTTTCGTTCATCTCATCGCCATGTCCGTCAGTCCCCTTTTCTACTCCTTTTATGACTTTTTCCTTTCTTCTTCTTCTTCTTCGTCTTTTTCTTTTTCTTCTTCCTTGCCTTCTCCTCCTTCTATTCCTCATTTCTTGCTGTCTGTCTTGTCTCTTTTCCGGTATTAGTTTTCTTATTTCTCTTAATTTTTTTCGTGTTTATTCTTTATTCGTCTCCAAAATTTTCACATTAAAAAAAATAGAATCATACCATACGGGGGTGCGATGTCACATATGAACTCAATAATATACAAGGCAGTTTTGTCACAACTTTTTGTCAGTTTCATAATGAATCAGTTCATTAACGTCTTCAAAAACCTGAGTCTCTTTGCACAATTCTATGTCATGATCAATTCCACATTTTTAGAAGCATAGCTTACATGTGACAGTGCCATTATAATACTCTATACGTGTAAAAAGAAAAATGTCACAGTACCACTGAGCAGGCAGCAACCCCCCCCCCCCCCACACACACACACACACACATACTTTAAGCTCTTAAAAGAGAAAACAGGACTTTTCGCGGTGGCTGCCAACAGTCTGACAGATCTGTGTGATGTTTTTTTTTTGGGGGGGGGGGGATGGGGGAGGTCGAATTGTATTTCTTCAAGAAAATGTATTTCTTTAAAAAAAAACACGCACACACACACACATACACACAGACACGCAAACTAAAGACTGAATAAGTATAGTGTGACAAGCACGCCTCTATACGTGCTTACTTCACGTTCAGTTGTTCAAGTTCTTTCTGTAGTGGTTTGTACGAACGTTCGCTATATCACACGTAAGCAGCGGGCTGTGCAGCGCTCCTCTGCTAATGGACGAGTTCACCCAATTATAATGATGTGTGGATTGAATGAATTTAGCAAAATTAGTAGATCAATCAGTGAAAGTTTGAGGAAATTGTAAGATCTGTTCAAAAGTTATGAATTTTTAAAGTTTCTATGCAGCCATCCCCAAATGAGGAGACTACTAACGTTTGTGATGTCATGTACGTATATAACAATATAGAGAAAATACAAAGAATATTCTACAAAATTTCATTTCTTAAAAAATCCACACTCCCTCGACTTGTTACTAGAACGTGTTGAGGATAATATTATTCAAACCCTGTTTCATTTTGCTAGAAGTATAAAAATATGTTGATACTTTATCACTCTCCTGCTGTGACGGCACGAAATGTAGTTTTCTCAACCGGCGATCGACGGCGGCACTGAAACCTTAAAAAACGATCACTTTTGAATGGATTGTCCGATTTTCCTCAAACTTTTACTGATGTGTTCTAGTAATATTACCGCATTCACTCAATCCTCACATACTATCTGGGTGAACTTGTCTAGCAAGTTGAGTTTAAATGCTGATTTCATTACCCAAATTTGTGGTGCACTGTGTATGCGTGCATGTGTCATCGGTGTTATATCAGGTAATCGACAATCTTCGTGTAAAAAAAAAAAAAAAAAAAATCATGATTTATTTCGTTCAAAGATGAATCCCCCTAAGTGCGTAACAGTCAATATAGGACATTGTGTATGTGTGCGAATGTGTGTTGGGGGGGGGGGGGGGGGGGTTGTGAGTGTGTGAGTTTGTGTTTTGAATTGTATTTGCATTGTGTTTTTTTTTTTCTCGTTGTAGTTCATGTTACACCCTGATATGCGTTGAATCATGAATGTTTTCATTCATATACATCAAGAAAAAAACAAAAAAGTGTGTGTTTGCAGCTCAGCCAACTATTTAAAGTTGATGATATTTTTTTTTTTTCAAGCGTGCATGCTAATAACTCGCGAACACGTTTCAGAAGGAAACAGATGAACACATGTAGGCATGGTATAAGTCGTATATTTATAGTCGCACCGGCGTAAAAGAATGCTGCCTATTTTTACCGAACTTTCAAATTACAGACTTATAGATCTTTAAGCTACCGAAAAAACTGATAATGTTACGCAATTTAGAATGCATGAAGTATTTTCTTGACCATGAAGAAGTCATTTATTCTCTCGTCTTGATTATACTGACTATCGATAAGGTTAATATAATTCCCCTTATATTCTAAAAGAGAGAAGTTAAATGCTGCCATAAAATGAACCTATTTCAAGATTTCATTATATTTTCTTTTGTAAGAAAGCCTTCTAAGCTTTGCTTTCTGATGTAATTTTGCTTGACGTAAAGCTGCACTGCCAGTTCATGATTTTTTGTAAGCATCGTCAAACCGAAGATAATAACAACATTAAACTCCTGTCTTTCTATCTAAACCGAAACAGCAGATGGCGCTCTGTGTATTTACAGATTCCATTGATGGAGCAGAAAACCCAGATGTATGCGTATAATGTGGGTTGAGTGAATACAGCAATAATAGTAAAACTTACCGGTGAAGGTTGAGGAAAATCGGACAACTTGTCCAAAAGTTATAAGTATGTAAAGTTTCGGTGCCGCCAAAATTGTTGACTCTAGTCGTTGTAGATTACGTCAAAGTAAGAGCAGTGTCAATCAAAAAGAAAAGAATTAGATACTGATTATTGAGATAAGACGATGTTCATAATTTCACATCATTGTAGTACATAAATTGACAGCTCCATGTATAGATATGTGGAGTTAATTTATTGTGGTCCTTGAGCAGAGAAACCAATACTCATAAAAATCTTAAACAAATTACACTGAACAGTGTTGATAACATAGAGCCTCATATATTTCGGAAATGTGGGAATGTAATTCCATCACAATATTTCTTGCTTTACATGCTCAACTGTGTGAAATACACTGTATATGCATGCCATCTTCTCTTGTTCTGCTTCCTTGAGCCCCAACTCAGGCATTCTTATGGTGAGACTGCATGTCATCATCCCTAAAATTTTTCATTGCAATTTGTTTTAAATGTTGACAACATTCTTATTCCTCACCTCAATCACAATAAATTCTAAAACTCTGCACTCAGGATAACTGATTTATATTTTTTCAAATGTAAAAGTCTGGAAATCATCCGGAGGTCTCCTTTAATAAGCAGTGATCAGTGTGGTCTATACTGGTGCGCAAATGCTAATGGCGCCCTCAACAGCTCCCGCAAGTGTTGGGTGACGAAGGCACGTAATGGCAAAGTGTACTATAGTGTACATGACTTATTCTTTCGTATAATAATGGCCTTGTTTATCATATTGCATCGCAGACGTATATTGTAAGATGTTGCACTCTCATGCTAATCAGGCCCCCTCGAAGTGAGAGGTCACCGTTTTGAGCGCATTTCATAAGATAAATGTATATCAACCCCTACAACGACTTTACTGTGTTATTTACAGGCAAAAAAGAATGTGTACGGTACGTAACTACTTAAGTAGGAAACGTAACTCGGGAAAAATCGACTGGACATGAATGATACTTAGGCCTATATAACTACTTGAAGTGTGCATCGTAACTCAGGAAAACTTGGTGAACATGAATGAAATTACATTCGAAACAGAGAAAAAAAACAACAACCCAGGTATCTGTTATCCTTGTACTGACGGGACGTCCTTGCATCGGTCCTTAGGAGATAATAAGCGCTGATATAAGGGGAGGAGGTTATCAAAAGTTGCATGGACATCTCTGTGTAGCTCATCAGTCATTACAGTGTAGATAATTTTTCAGTCTTTTAACCTACCACGACACACTTATGAAGATTTGCATTAGCCTTACACCACCACGGTACATACACATCAACTGATTTCTATTAACGTGAACCATACCATCACGGTACACATTAGATGATTTTATTTCTTCGTAACCACCAAGGTATACACAGTATATTATGATTTCTGTTTGTTGTATAACTTGCATAATAGCTCGTCTTAATAGAACATATATGTTATTAATTCAATGTTTTCGACTTCCTTGTTGCAAGGCCGACAAGACCGCGTGATGTCAGTATCCATGCACAAAATGACACCGAACCATATGAACACGCATGGGAACACAAACTCAATGTCGCAAGATCGGCGTTTGTGTACATTTCGAAGCGGAATCACGTGACCATGATGTAAATCACGATGAATAGACAACTTGGCTTTGTGCACCTTTCTGCGTATGAATGCAAAACACGCTAAAGAACTATGAGCATTGTTTGCTACCCACAGTTGTGGAGAATATTCTGCCATTGTATATTGTGATTTAATACTAGCATGGGCGTAAACCATACCATATTGGAGGTCAGGTCAGAGTATGTGGTGGTGTAACTGATTTTTTTTTTCTGTTTCATATCGGTTGCTCATTTACTGTAGATAGAAGTACATATTCCTATATTATTGTAATGAAATTAAAGGTGCTTGAATATGTGCTTTTCGTGAGAAACTGACATAGTATTATAGCTGATGAAGGACTACGACAGAAAGCTCAATCAAATTAAAGAGAGAGAGAGAGAGAGGGATTCGTGTAACCATAAAGATAAGTCCCCATGGCCTGAAAATATGCACATGTTCATTAAAAATACGTATGGTAATCAAATGTTCCAAACATTACGTCACTGTCATGACTGTCATTCCATTTTTTTTCTTTGTTGGTTTTAAATTGATAGGCCTATCTTTTTTTGTTTACAAATCATTTCATCTTAGCTCGTCTACGGAAGCAACAATCATCGCAAACCCATATATCCAACAATCAAATTAAGATTTTGTGTGTTCTCTCGAACCAAAAATGTTGATTCAAAACTTTAAATACTTACATATTTTTTCTTTAATGATAGAGGAATCATAAGATTATGGCATAGCAACTCTCCGCACCGGATACGACATAATACATTTTTTTTTGTTTTTTTTTAACAAAATAAAAAGAACGAAACAATCAGACAGAGATAACAAAGACGGTACTTGTCTTGATAATGACGGCTGAGTTTTTTCTTCCACATTCCAAGCATATTTTAAGCGTTATCATATTTTCGGGGGCTGAGCGTGAAAAGCTTGGCAAGTTAAAAAAAAAGAAGAAGAAGAGATATTTGCATGTGTGTTTGTGTGTATGGTGTGTTTGTGTGTGCGTATGTGTGATTTAAATACTTTGATACCAATGGGGTCATGTGTCTGATAAATCTCAAAGGTGGCAACTTCGTCGGGAGCGCCCTTTTGAATGTCTTGTGGAAACCAGACTAATATCTTCATTCTCTATTCCTTCTCTCTTAATACAAATAAAGAATCAATTCTCCTTGTTAGCTTTAGAATCTTCTCCATGACCTTGACGATTTTTTATGGTGATATTTAATAGTATAACAAGGAACTTTACAACTACTGATAATGTGTAGCGTATGGGTAAGGATGCATGTGTCAGGGATGTGAGTGATCCGTACAAGTTCAGTGATGTGACTACTGTTTCTACATTACTCAGATCTAGATTCTCACAATGAGGAAGATAGAGTATTGATCCAAATTATAAAAACGATTCGGGCATTTGCTTAAATGATTCGATCAGTGGGCATACATGTCCTTTGAAAAAACCGAAGGATATCTAAATAAAATTCACGCCCTGTAACAGAGCACAAACCCCACCCAGTGGTCGTGTGTATTTGACATTACATCACGAAACAAACAGTACATGTTTCGCCATGCCCTTCGGCTTTGAAACAAAACCATATCTTTAATTGACAATCAAACTATCATACGAACAGATGATTCTTTCTCTCTTGCTCCTAAGGCCGTTTATACAACTGTCCTGTCGTTCATCTCATCGTTTCTCTCGCGCAATGGTTTGGAAAAATCTCTCTCACCCCCTGCCCTGCTTGGTTTCATACTGTAAACCCTGATGCACCAGTTTCTTAGAGTGGACAATCTATCTGTTTATCTATCTATCTTTCTCGTCTACATCTATTTATCTATCTATACCATCTATCTATCTATCTATTTATCTATCTATCTATCTATCTATCTATCTATCTATCTATCTATCTATCTATTTATCTATCTATCTATCTATCTATCTATCTATCTATCTATCTATTTATCTATCTCTCTATCAATCTATCTCATTTATCTATATGCCTATCTATCTACTCACCTATCTATTGTATTATCTTCCAATCTAGCAATCTAGGATCTATCTATCTATCTATCTATCTATCTATCTATCTATCTATCTATCTATTCATATATGTACTCACCTACCTATTTATGTATCTTCCACTCTAGAAATCTATATATTTTTAATAATCAATCAATTTATCTATCTATATCTATGTACTCACCTATCTATCTATCTATCTATCTATCTATCTATCTATCTATCTATCTATCTATCTATCTATCTATCTACATCTATCTATCTGTCTGTCTATCCGTTGGTCTCCATCTATCTTTGTCTATCTCTTTCTTCTTCCCTCTATTCTCTTTCTCCGCTGAATATATAGAGTCACTGATTTCCAACGTTGATCATATTTGCATGGTATGTAGGTATTCATTCAGAATCACTTTGAATTCCACCGAATTTATTGAAAAGAAAATATGTTTGGAATGCCATTGGGGTACGCTTCTCTCCTTTTATATTCTTCGATTACGGTTGGGTAAAGATTGTTTGCTGCTATTATTCTGATGACTGAAACTTGTCATGTTCATTTTACTGCTACATGTATATTTCAACCAGCCCCGTGTCGACTTATGCATTACTGTTTTTCCTATTACTATACATGTACTATATGTGCTACCGTTACTACTACTACTACTACTACTACTACTACTACTGCTACTACTACTACTACTACTACTACTACTACTACTACTACTACTACTACTACTACTGACTACTATTACTACTGCTACTACCACTACTACTACTGCTGCTGCTGCTACTACTACCACTACTACTACTGCTGCTGCTGCAACTACTAGTAGTAGTATACAGTAGTACTATCAGCATTATTTCATTCACTGCTTTGTGATTTTGATTCTTCTGTTTTTGTATTGAGCGCTGCCCCTATATTACAACTAAATGTATTTTGGTTACTGTAATACGAATTCAATGCAGTGATTTTTTTTTTTGCCAAATATTGATCTTCAATAATTTTCTTGACTGTAACTTTTTCGTATTCCTTCTTCAGTTTCAACGTATAAAAGCGGATATAAGTATCAAAGAGTTGGAGAGCCAAAAAAACACACACTGAAGAGATATAAAGAAAGAAAGCGTGTGAAATTCATTTTTATACTGTTTGAGCAAATGTGACTGTCATTACGCCGTTAACATTTCCTATAAATTTTTCGTTATTGTTTTATTTTGTTGCGATGCAGTGAAATCAAGAAGAAGTAGTCTACAGATACCCATAAACACAAATGTGTTGGCACTTGTGAAGAAAAAGACTGGAAAAACGAGAGTGGCTGCGCATTGCAGTTTTTAAAATGAAATATGTTTGAGATGTATTTATGGATCAGGGACAGATTAAGGTTTGATGGTCCGAATGTTACATGTAAAGATCTTTCAGTTTTGCTTTATTAATGCTGATGCATACTTTCTTACTTATGAGGAGTTTTTTCTCACAATTAATGACATAAACACATACGTTACACCCGAATCGGGTTGCTGGTTTTACGGTCGAACTGTGACAATGATATTATAGGCGTAGTCGGTCCCTCCTACCATCTAAAATGCATGCAAAGGGAAAGATTTCACAATTATGAATCACGCTTAGGTGTTTTTTTTTCCTCTCCCTTCTCTCGATTCCAAATACCTTTGCAAATAATGCAGTGAACCATGGCAGAGCTCATTCTGTGCCTCGGGTCAGAAACCTTAGAATATGTATACAAACCGACCGAATATGAAATTATTATCTGCATTTGTCTGACAACAATTGATGGCAAGGCTCAGCATACCTGTTTATTACAGCAGCTGAACTCGTGTACAAGGAGTGAGTGTACACGGCATGTATGAGACTCTACGTGTTACTTGAGCCTCCCGCTTACTCTAGACGGAAGTGCATGCACGGATTTTTGACAATCAATTGAATCCTATTGCACCGCATAGCGCACATGACAATAATACATTTAGTATTCGATGCGCTCAGTTCCGCATGCCTTTGTAATGTTAACTAACAGTAGCAGTAATACATAATCATAGTATGAACGTCAGACACTATCAAAATGGCGGATTTCAGTCCATGCGAGTGATGGTGATGGGGCACAATTAAGGAGATCCCTCGGCATTGTCGATATTGTTATCATCCCGGGTCACAGATTTAGCACAGCAGTGAATTCAATTTCCTCAGCTCAGCATCAAATGTAAAAAGTTTTACAAAATTTTAACAATGTTTCTGGAAATCGCAGGACAGCTATATAGCTGAACCAAGTGACCCAAATTAAGTACAAAACCTTATAAAACGTAGGTATTAAAGTGAAATTTGGTTTTAGAGTGCATTGTCTTAGTTAATTGTCAACGGCATAAACTGGCCACTTCGGAGAAGGAGAGGGAGTTCTGGTATAACAGTTTCTCCAAATGTATAGAAATGTCACATTTTGCATCTCTTAGTGTGATAGAAGGTGATGATCGCCAGTAAATCTTGTACTAAGATAATAATTGTCTACTTGTTTGTTTGTTTTTATCTTGTTCAGTGGCAATTCAGCAATCTCCCATGAGGTGTTCACGCGAGCAAACATACACATACAGATGTATTCTACAGTAAATGACATAACTTATGAAATTCTATTACACTGAGTTTATTGAAAGTCTATAGTCAAATTCCAAAAACCACGGCAGGCACTCCCAAGTTAGTAAAGTTTTATTGGATGTTCTTACTTTGAGAACGGAATGCCGAAATCTGATTCAGCTTATATACTCTATTGTGAAAATATGCTCGCCCATTTTTTTTTTCAATTCCATCAGGAAAAAAAAATCTGAGAATGAACAGAAGTCATGGTTGAACGAAAATAATAATGCAGTTGTATGCCTGGGTGAGCGCTGTGGCTTTGGTAATGGCACGGCCCATCCTGTGGTGTGACTAGAATGTGTTGTCTGGCGCAACTACATCTATTTCTCGTTGCAGTAGTCAGGTGCTTCGGGCCCCACAACTAAGTTTCTGGAGGCCAACACCTACTTTTGAAGAAGCCAATCTGGCATTCGGACTACACTGTGCTCTGGTGCAGTTAACTTCTCGTGGCCTACTAGTAGATAGACGGATTTACAAAAAGGATAAGTTATCAGAAAGAGGGCATTTCGGCTTTCAGACACTTCAGTTTTGAAGTGAGAATATTTTTCACTGGAATATATTTTGACCGTGTTGATACCGCCACGCCCTGCTAAAAATACGTGGTGTGACGACGCAGCGTACGTGTTGTTGGAAGTTGGAGTCCGGTGCGAAGCAGGCAAAATGGCGACCGTGACGAGCATGCCGCCATTTTCTCGTCTTCTCATGATGACAGCCATCATACTCGGACTATCAAAATGCGCAGTAAGTTACATGAAATATCCAGTTAAACGAGGTTTAATAGCAAAACAGATCAGATGCGCTGTAACGTAGAAGTTGTTTAGGAAGTTTTGGACACGGGAGTTAAAAGCACAGCTGGGGAAAACGGAATACTTTAAGCGGATGGGAAAGATTATTTCTATTTATCATTTTACTTCTTGCAATAGTAGATAACATCAGGACAAGGAAAGAAGTGATGTTTGCAAGTTGACAAATCACTGGAAAATATCGAATGGGAAAGAAGATGTTATGGCAGGAGTGCGAATTGCTTCATGAAATGAGAGGAAATTTTAGGTTCGTCTTGGTCTAAATACAAATCGTAGTGTGTGTTTCTTCACTTATCATCTCTCCTTTTTTCTGATACACAATATATATATATATATATATATATATATATATATATATATTCATTGATTTTTACGTTCGTTTCGAGAGCATTTGTCTTAAAGTAAGCATTATTGTTTGGACTATTACTATGATGATGGCACTACACATTCCCTCCACCACATTGTCAATAATCACTTATACCGCGATTTCTATTATCTTTACTAAAAATTATTTCTCATCGCAAACATTGTGTGCCTAGGCTCGTCCTCTGCGATGATATTTATTAACATTTTTACTGGCTATGTATAACAGTGAAAATTTTGTGACATGCATTCCGGCATACATTATTTATCCAGGCACAGACGACTTGCAGCTTACATATTATGACTTATACATACAAGTAACTTCGAAACTTCGCATCTTTAGTGAGAGTAATTGATGGAAGTCCCTCTGAAAGAGCAAATCAAAAATATATTCCATTTACATGATTGTATAAACAAATGCGAGTTACAATGAAAATGTTGAATTTGAGAGAATGAAAATGTATCTGCATTAAGCAAAATCTTGAACGAGTATTACAAGATGTTATGCTGTAAAAAGCCTCTGAAATAAAGCGATGTCATTTCTATTTACCACAGTAAGAGAAGGATGTTAATAATGTACGTCCATGTTGTTAAGTCGACGTAAAACATTGTATCAAATATCAAACTATCGTAATGGCATTGAAGAAATCCTATTGTAAATATATATTGCTTTTCGACGACGCTCAGATTATTCACGTAAACAGAAATACGATTAGGGTTATTATCATAGGCTCATGATACAGTACTCTCCGCATAATCGGGTACGCTCGGGCAGAGCGTTTCTTACCCGATTAAGCGGAGTACCCGATTAACAGATGAACAAATCTCATTCACAATAGACACACAATGTGTATCTACATGCATTGTACACTGCACCAAACACCTCCACTGTATGTTTATAACACGCGTGCTTGCACGGCACATTATACATAACTTACACTTGCTCAGTCACGAGCAATAGACACTCTTTTTATGGACAAATATGTCTTCAGAAAACTTTTTCGTTTGACTATAGACTCCTCGCTAACACGCAGGCATTTTCTGAAATGACCACATCTCTTTGCGTGCACTATATAGTCACGTAGAACGTCCGGGTTACTAAATTTTCGAGAAGTGACTTGGGAAAAGCAAAATTATGGAGCTGGTGCATGGCCTGACTTTCGTTGCAAACTTCTCGTATTGTGAATGTTGTTGCGGAGCAAGGGAGGAGCGCAAGTGTGTTCAACTCCTGTCTGCCTATGCAATTATGATCCATGAGTGCCAGCTGCATTTCTAATGTTCGTTTTCGTGTGGCAAGTCGGTACGGGTACATGTGTTTTCATGACTTGATCAATCACTCCCCAAATGATCGGTCTTCTTTGCAAATTAAACAGAGAATGCGATTTGCCGTGCTTGACACGCATGATTTCTTAAAGTGTTATATCTGCGATAAAATGTGGGTAGAAATTAGATTACATGAAAATTATTCACCCATTTATGCGGAGAGGCAACCCGATTATCAGGTTATTTTAATGTGCATTGGAACTGATTCTGATATTACTACCCAATTAAACGGAGTACCCGTTTAAACGATACCCGATTACGCGGAGAGTACTGTATCTCTACAGCACTATAACATAACATCATGTGATGTCACTGCGAGTATCTCATCGAAGAAAAAATTGAAAGGGAAGTAGGCCTACATACACGTATAAGGTTTATACATGGGATTTGGAGAAACAATTACAACAGATACGTAATGGGGATTTTAACACGAGAGAAATATAAGTATAATGCTCTGCGATAGATGATCTATTGCTTGCATAAGAAAGATTAAATAATCGACTTCTGTGGGATGAATATGGACGACGATGAAACCATATTTGCAGGCAAAAAAAAAAAAATCTTTCTGAGCTAGGTTTATAACACCTTTTTCGAGTTTTTTTCGCTGTGTCATTTAGTGACATTATCCTGGTCAAATCGTCATCATATCACATCATATCATAAGTCCTGCAGCGATACTGCATGTCACCACAGAACAAATTGTCGGTGTTGCCGATAAATCGTGCGGAGAGCAGAATTTATGCCAGTGGACAACTTACTAATATCCTCATTATTATGCTCAAAGTGGTTTCCGTCGACGTTGCCCTGACTAAGTCCCTCTTAATCTAACAATGATTTTTAGATAATCGAACCTATAGCTTTTCCATCCTAGAGCCCGAAAATGGGATGGGGGGGGGGGGGATCTTGAGGGTTGGTTTGCTTTCCTTTCAATCAGTTGGTATCTTTGGGTAGTGCTGGATCAGGAGTTCCCAAGTCCTTGATTAGAGAATAAACAACTGAAATAGAGAGGAAGATGAACGCAGTGATAAAGAGATGACTAGATGGATGGAATCAGTAATTTTACTTTTAACCTTGATGTATTTCCCATTCATCCCGAAGCTCCAAATTTTAACAACTTTAACAAGTCCTATACCTGTCAATGGAATTATTCTCATTTCTTTGATTAGGTCTTTGACAATAATCCGTACACTTGAAAACCGTAGATCATCGCACACGCAACACACCCCAGGCCAGTAACTGGGGGAGAGAGTTCAAGGGGGGGAGGGTTCGACCAATCCGCATCCTTCCCCTGCTCAGTCGAGGCGCTGCATTTTTATATATTTACTGTACATCATTTTCTCACCTAAAGTTAATTGATCAGTAAGGGTGAAAAAAAATCACACCTTAATTACAGAAATTTCCATAATGTTTCACCGGAATGTGCACCGGTTCAAAATTCCATACGTCACCAATTTCCATTAATCTGGTATTCGATTCCTAAGGACATTTATTCACGTAATAGCCTGCCATCATTTAAGAGATTTTAGAAAACACACTCTTTAACAATTCACACAAAGCCATTCTATCATGATGGTTAGGTTTTTTGTATTGTTCTATTTTGTTGTGTTTGTTTTCCGTCCATGTCTACACTTTGTACTTGTAGATTATTTTGTGCATACTCGTATAGAAGGGTACTAACGTTACAAAGCTTTTTTGACTTTATTCAAGTGCTCTGTGGTTGCTGTTTTTTTCCATTTTCAAAGATATGTATATGTAAGTGATCGATTATCTTTTTTGTACGGAATTGTAGAATTTAATACTGTTGTATTTTTCAATCAGAAAATGAGATGAATAAACGGATTGAATTGAATTGAAAATTGAATTGGATAGTTGAATTTCAGTTTGATTTACCTCAAGATACTTGTCAACTCTAGCTTGAAGGTCGACGGAGCAAAACGTAAATTTCTGATGTTAAATAGACAGTATAGCCCTACATGCAAATTATTTCCCCCACGTTAAGAGGTCTTTACGTGTGATTCATAGAAATATAATACCTTCTACATGAGAAAGTTTAAACAATTTTAATGGAAAGGAGGGAATAAAGAGGCAAACAAAGCACTAATGCACTAATGCACGACATTGTGGAAGTTAAAGTCACGGCATCATGGCGGCCATGTTTGCTGTTCCAGTTAAAAATCTATAAGAGATTACTTCCGGCCTTCTAATCAGGTCATTGGCCTGTACTTTCTCCTACAATGGCACCTCGTCGTTTTGACCCTTTCTGCTCCGTGTCAAATCAGGACGATGGTAATACATGTACGCTGTTTTATCATGTTACGTGCATTGGTCTTCGATCTTATGTTCTATCATTCTTTTTCACGCATAATTCTATCAGACAATATGAATCTTACCAATGCTTCACTTTGCTTATATACCTATTATACAAGTAATCAAATTGAATTCAAACTTTACTACAATATTTTGCGATTTCAATTCCGTATTATAGGCAACATAAATCATAACGTTATGCAGAAAGACTCCGTCGAAAATGACGCCTGGCCATCGCATATTTTGAGCTGCATTCGTTTCATTTTTTTCCCCTATATCTATTTACTCACAATAGATCGGAAGCAACGTTTTTGTCGTTACAGACAAGACAAGCTATAGTCTCAGTCTACTGTGGGATGATATCGGAGGTTCCTCTATTGTGAGGATAACATCCCAGGCCGGAGGTCCGAGTCTGGACTATAGTGTCAACGTACCCACAGGTACATACACAGCAACGCTCGAACACCTGTATCCCGATGAAGGGTATGACATAAATTTGCGTTTTGGAATTGGATCATCTGCTGGCGTGATTTCTCTCGTCATATCGGATACAACCGACGGTAAGAGAATACATCAGTATATTATGTTAAAAAAAAAGAATACATCAGTATTTTGTTAGTCTGTTTTTCATGGCATGTCAATCTATTTCGCACCTGTCCTCCCTTCGCCTCCTCCTTTCTATCTCTTTTCTTCCGGATTTGTGGATAGATGGCTGAGTAAAATTATATTAAACTTGCTGTTTTCAGGAGTAAATCAACTTCATATTTACAGTGCAGTGCATGTAGCTGAGAGTCGACGATTGATTCATAAAAGCAGCAGTATAGACCTATCCTTCCCACATTAGTTAACTCGAAAGTGTCTGCAACGGTCATTCACTATTCCCATTTGCATATTGTGTGCTTATATTTGTACATAATTGCTAGGTGATTTGCCTAAGATTTTGACTTCGATCAAGGTAGCTCAGTGGGGCAAGAATTCGGTTACAGTATGTTATTCTGAAGGTTCGCTTTTCCGGAATTATGTTAATGGAATAAGGTTTGTTATATTTCGGAGATTAATTCATTAAGCCGAAAAGTGGGAAAAGGGGTTTGACATTCAGACATGTCTGATGTTTATCCTATTGAATTATTGTTAGACATGTCTGATGTTTATCCTATCGTTAGACATGTCTGATGTTTATCCTGTTGTTAACAGGAAACGAAGTAAGGTTCGTACTTCCAAAGGTTTTTTTTTTTTTTTTTTTTTTTGTACGCACCTTCTTTTCATGACTGGATTAACAAACTTTTGGAATAATGAACCTTCGAAAAAAACAAATATAACCCTTAAATTCATTATGGTCATGTGCCCTTCTGCTGTCAAATTGTGATCTCTTTATGACGTTAATAATTCCAACCAGCATCAAAGCATTGCAACAGAAAAACAAAAATCTTAAATTTAATATCGAAATGTGGTAAAACTATTGTAATGAAATATTTTACGCGTTCTCAATATGGATATCGTACAAATCATAAATGGTACTTTCAATTATCGTGAAATTCTTACTTTCGTTAGCAAAGTTTTCAAAGTTGTCGATCTTAGACTTCTCCAATACAACGTATAGGCTTTCGATACCATCGGCCACAATATCATCCTTCATAAATTAAGTCATACTTTTTAATCAGACTTGATTCAAAGAACTTAATAACATTAACGCTTCACAATTTCCCTCTGCAGCTTATCAACCTTTGAAATTCCCATTGGAAGTCTTATTGTCCCTCTATTATATTTTTGATATGACATATATATATATATATATATATATATATATATAAATTATATAGATTTTCAAATTCTTCCTATTCGCTTCCGTTTTAAATAATCTGTTAACAATTCATTTTTTTTATTTGTTTGGTAGATGTACAGTGATTTCAGAATAAGATAGATCATCAGAGGGGATCACAGCAAATAAGTTATCATAAAACCCAGGAAAATACAATATCAGTTTGCAGTAATGTATTTGATAATTAATCCAGTAACTTATTTTCCTTAATAACACAAACTGCAGATGAGCAAAATTCACTATAATTTCTAGATTTAATTCTACCCTCGTGAAAACTGCGCATTTTTGGTGAAATAATGGGAAAGCTCTTATGAAATATGAAAGAGCATGTAATTCTATGAGGAATTCAACATTTATTTGATGAAAATTGGTTTTGAAATGGCTGAGATATCCAAAAAGAGCAATTCTAATAAAGTGTGGGACCCACACTTCATTACGATCACTTTGTTTTACTTTATTTTTGGATGTTTCAGTCATTCCAAACCCGATTTTCATCAATTAAACTTTTAATTCCTCTTAAAACGGTATGCTCTGTACTATAAGTGTTTTCTTGGTATCTCGCAAAAAGTTAGAAGCCCAATTCTCCTCTCCACTAATACTGTATCATCCCTTTAATGGCATTTGTTGAAAAAATTCCCGAAATACTTGTATTTTCTGTCAACAAAATCAAAGCTTGTTCCCCTTCACATTCTTTAAACAATTAATGCTATTATCTGATTATGCTCAACATTTTTACGGCATCTCAGGTACGGAGTATTTGCGTGGGGAAACGCATGTTTGTCGCATTTACATCGAGATTTGATTTCCTTTACGAATGAAACTATTCTTCGTATTTGTTTGTCATGTTTCTTCCAGATAACACACTAACTAATACTGTTTTCTGAAAACAATGTTTGTTACATGAATGATCTATCTTTTTAGTTATTTAAGTTGGGCCATTTTTTTAAAATAAATAAAACAATAATTCTTTACCACACGTTTCGATTATGTAGATAAAATCCTTAAATACCTAATCCGTTATAATAGAACGAATGTAATTCACATTTCTTTGATATTTATTTTCTTTTTTCAAATATACCGTTTTTGTTTCAGCGGCCGCATATTCTGGAATCCTCTAAATAACATAAAAACCGCTCCTATGTTTAACAAGTTCAAACAGATATCAAATTCATGTGCTTTTTTCTTTTTAAAGTGAATGAAACCAGATATGGATTGAATGAATGTGGCATGCAATGTTAGTATAGAATTCAAAAGTCATGAATCTTTATAGTTTTAGCGCCATCATCTGTTTCCTTCTTTTGATGCTGCCATATATGTTTAGGATAATACAGTTGTCTTTTGCTGTTGTTGTTTTTTTCTGAATGAGGTATAAGTCGTCGAGTCTTTTATCATTATTTTGCGAGACAAATGAAAATGACAAATTCTTGTTATATTCTCTTAATATCGTCCATGCGTAACGTCAAACAAACTTCATATCCAGCAATGGACAGCGGCACCATAACTTTAAAAACTCATAATTTTTAATCGGATTGTACGTCTTTCCGAAAAAAAAAAATCACTGATGTATATTGCTGCGTTTATTCAATCCACATGCGAATTTGGGTTTCATTCTATAGATTTATTAATTGTCAACTAAGGCTTATCATTGTTGATACAAGTTGGTATGATAAGATTTTTGTTCTATTCATATATAAATTGCCTTTTCCTGACTGGACCCAGTCTTTTCTGGGCTGTGAAGACCATGGACCACTTGTTTCTGTCTTGTCAATTCATTTGATTTAATGTATTTCGTTTGTTCATATTTTGTCTGGTAAGTTTTCGTCCCCCGTCCATTTAACTGCCATAATTTCTTGCAAACTGTATACATGCAGAGAGCGCCTTTTCCTCCGTATCTAGTATTATTATTATTTTTATAGATATCATCATCATTGATTATTATTATATAAGTGTTTTCTGAGGGTCCCGGCCGTACCGTACAATAGTGGGACCCTCCATTTCCATTCCCATCCTTGTATTATGCATAATTACGTATAAACACCTTAAAGAAACGAATATATGTTGTTACTCATGATCACATTTATTTTGTTAATTTAAGTTTTTTAAATCATAATTCTATTATGCATTGTATCTAATTTTCCCTGTTTATTTAATGGAAATGAAGAATAAAGTTGAAGTTGAATTATTATCATTATCATTATCTATTTGCAATTCAGGGGTTGCTTATATTTTGATTTGACTTATTTTCTTTAAGGGACTGCAATATCAACAAGCTACCTTATTTACCCACCATTAGATAGGTCTACAACTTTAATCAATTCCATATGACGTAGTTTTAGCGTTACTACCTGTATCACATGCAACGGTTCACTTACAGAACTAAATTAATGCAGTGTATTTGATATATTTTGTATGTTTACAGAACTTTAAATTATTATTATTTATTCGGCATTTGCAAAACAATACAAGTGATAACAGAGAAACAGAATAAACAAACAAAACACAAGAAAACAAAGTGTCAGGCTTTCCCTGTTGAGCTTCCCGAAGGAGCCGGGTTGGAAAAAAGCAATCAAAATCACTATGACCCTTGGGCCTCTCCAACCAACTTAAGGAAGCACATCAGGGAATTGTTGAACATAAAAGAAAAGAAATAATACAATTTTGAATTAAGCGTGTACACCAAGGGATTTTTTCTTCATACAAGCAAAAAATATCATTGTGGCAAATGGGTATTCCTTCCACCCCCCCCCCGTAAAAAGAAAAGAAACAAAAAATCCAGTATACAAAAAAAAAATGTTATCAGAGTACATCTCAACAACAAATATCCCCTCTAACTGCACTGCAGTGTATGAAGCTAGCAAGTATCATCAACATCCCCCAAACCATCTTCAATACACAGTAAATATAAAAATAATTTCAAAACTTTAACTTCATCATTACCCTGAGACTACATAACCCAGCACTTTCTTTAAAATTCCCTTGTGTGGTATTACATACACCACTGTGCAATATACATTATATATCAGACGCCAAAAGTCATAAATACAGTAATATCAAATAATGCAAGGCGTGAATTAAGGCATAAACATCCCCCCAGAAAAAAACTATAAAATTACTAATCAGTTCATGTTATATATGTCTTACACAAAAAATCTGAAACCCACAGACAAAGATATAACTGGGTCGCAAACAAAACTGAATATCAATCAATATTCTGTGTTTTATGGCAACCAAGAGCAATCATGATAAGAAAAACAGCAAAAAAAAAATCACAATTATCAGGTAAAATCAATCATAATCCTCCTTTAGACATGTCCTGCAAATGTTTTGCGTTTTCCATTTATGTAACATAATTGAGGAGCGTTTTATTTAACCTCCATGAAAAGAAAGGATACATACATAATATAATGTATATATATATACATACAATGTATACATGATATCAGATATGGAATAACGTGCGTGTGCGTGTACTCTAAACATTAATGTCAGTACAATCTAGAGGTAGTGTTTACTTTTCATTAAAATGATTATGTGGCAGAATTTTCTTATACAAGGTGGCCGAGAAAGAACGGAACACCTAAGATTAATTTCAGCAATATTGTTGCAAATATGTCATTATTTTGCATACTATTGGAAAAACCATATAATTATTTTGATATCACTCTACTGTGACATCCCACATAGTCAAGGCGCTAATTCCTGTAAGAGGCTTAATTAAGGAGTTCGTTCAACCCACCCCGCAGAAAAGGTTTGACCAGACAAGGTGGTAGATGGGACCTCTATGAACATCCCCAGGTAGTATGTGGTTCCAAATTGTGGTGTCAGTAGAATTTTACTGGCCACTTTTCATCATGATTTGTTGGAACAAACGTAAAAGAGTCTGCGCACGCCAAGACTATTACACGCACCACTAGCACTGCTACAGGCGCCAGTGCCAGTGCTGCGTGTAGTAGTCTTAGCGCGCATATACTTTTTCTTCGATAAACAAGGGTTTTGCCTGCAAACTAACTTTTCACGCCAAGCTGGGTTCGGTGTAGTGTAGTTTCTAGCTGTTTTTATTTCGTCTTTTTTTCAAGAGTTCAAGCAAGCCGAGTGAGAGCGCATACCCGGTGATTGTGACGACCGAATCGCAATCACTGGGTGTGTGCTCTCACTCCACTTAGCGCAATATATACAGCGGGCTTCTGCATAATACACAAGCTGCAACTCAGAGAAATAAAGACGAAAAAACGGCTAGAAAGTAAGACTAGGGTCGGTAAACGCTTGTCGCTATATTTGGGGCACTGAAAACGACAAACTCACACAGTTTTTGCATTTATTTCATGAAGAGTTCATCAAAACTGCATAAAACTATATATGTACATGTTGCTAGAGATGTCATCCATACAGTGGGATTCATTGTAAGTTATAATATTGTGCATGGTTACCATGGTAACCGGATGCCTAAAGGTGACTGGTAACCCCCAAAATGCCTCCTGCTGCTGCAAACATTGTTTTTTTTTTTAATCTTATAGATGCAATAAAAAAAACACACACTTTTTTATTGATTTTCATTAAAAAAGTTTTCCTTGTTGCCATGGCAACCAGTATTATCCAATCAGAATTTAGTTGGCAATAGCTTAAAAACTAAAGCCAATAATTTCAAAAAGCTCAATAAGCATGTCCTTCCTTCTGCATAAAGTGTACGACATATATGTGAAGAATATTTTGAAGCATTCTCAAGTTACAGCAAAATTTGTAAGCAAAGGCATAATAAACGGCCATTGAAAGAAAAATATCATTTTCGAATAATAAAATGCATGAAAAAGTTGCATCCGTCGTACTTTCAACACAAATTTGACTTCAAAGCATAGGCAAATGTATATAGTTTTTAATAATGTATGGACACAAATTTCCCTTAAAAATAAGATGAATACAGAAAGCAAAGCCAATATTCTATAGTAGCTCTTTCGAGTATTTACAGAGCGATGGTTATTCAAAACTATCCTGGAAAAGAGCAGAGGAAAGCAATTGATTGTTTATGTTCTGAAAGGAAGTTTATTCAAGAATACCGATAAATTCCTTTCTACAGAAGGAATATACACGTGCGCTGGATTATCCATCAAAGAATTAAGCGTACTTTTGTGTTCGTTAGCTATTGTAATATATATATATATATATATATATATATATATATATATATATATATATACACTCAGCAAAAAAAGTAAGTTCCCCCCTAACATTTTTGGATATATCTCAAAAAGTATTTTACGGATGTTCATAATTCGAACGGGAATGGATAGGGAATTTCATTACTCATAACATGAATGGCATATAATTGCCACCAGATATCATTATTGGTGTAAAAAATCGCATTTTATGTCAAAATGCATGGGGAAAAAAGTTGCACTTTAGGCCATAGAGAGCATATTGTATACATTTCCTATGTAAGTTATCAAATGATCTTTTTAAATTGTGTAATTCTCAGGAATTTCTACAGGTACAATGTGCTTCCCTATTAAACAGATGTTATGCATACTTTTTGAACAATAGGCCTTCTCAATATGAAAATATTGGTAGAAGCCATGTGATTTGTAATTCCAATTCAGGTTTATCACATTAATGTGCCTGTGGGCATTTTGCATCATGCCCTCAAGTTGTAGATTAGTTTGCTGAGGGAAATGGCATCGAACGTATGGAGTGGCCTGCAAGATCCCCTGACTGTAATCCAGTAGAGAATCTTTGGGATATCATTAAGTTGAAAGCGAGCAAGAAGTTGAAAGATGACACTTCACTGCAAGAATTTCAGCGCATCTTGCAGAGAGCATAGACCAACATGAGCGGCGCCAAGTACAAACTTTAGTTAACAGTTTGAGGAGGAGATGGCGGCTGGTCATTGCGGGTGGTGGACATATCAATTATCAAATACTTCACTACATGCTCATGAAAAGAAAGAGATAGAGAAATATGCAATAACCCATGCTTAAATGTTCAGAATCATGAGTGATTGTTTGATTATTTGTGTAAAAGTCATTGCAAATCACTAAAGTGCAACGTTTGTTTCCATGCATTTTTCACACCAATAATGATATCTGGTGGCAATGATTTTCCACTCATGTTATGAGTAATAAAATTCTTTATCCATTTTCGTTTGAATTATGAAAATCGGTTGAATACTTTTTGAGATATATCCACAAATGCTAGGGGGGAACTTACTTTTTTTGCTGAGTGTATATATATATATATCATTCTATGTATATATATATATATATATATATATATATATATATATATATATAGAATGAAATGAAATATCATGATATGTAAATTTTATTCAAAACGTGCAGTAATGAATTAATGCTGAGGAGATAATGAGGGAAAAATCTTGGGCGTCTTTTCCCTTTTTATCCAGACTAATTTTAGAGTGTAGAGCTCATCTTCAATGAGTGATGTGCACGAAAGGCAAAAGAAACAAACCTGTCTAAATTCCAGATATTTTTGGGAGTTACCAATCACCTGTAGGCATCCGGTTACCATGGTAACCATGCACCATATTATACCTTACAATGTATCCCATTGTATTGCTGACATCTCTAGCAACATGCTCATATATAGTTTTAAGGCGTTTCGATGAATCCTTCGTGAAATAAATGCAAAAACTGTGATAATTTTGTCATTTTCAGTGCCCTAATAGCAACAAGCGTTACCGACCCTAGTCTTAATTTCTAGCTGTTTTTATTTCGCCTTTATTTCTCTGAGTTACAGCTTGTGTATTGTGCAGAAGCTCGCTGTATTGCGCTAAGCCGAGTGAGGGTGCATGCTCAATGATTGCCACAAAAAACGGTTCGGGCGTCACAATCGCTGGGTATGCACTCTCACTTGGCTTGCTTCAACTCGGAGAAATAAAGACGAAATAAAAACGTCTGGAAACTACACTACACCGACCCCAGCTAAGCGTGAAGAGTTAGTTTGCAGGCAAAAACCGATGTTTGTCGCGGAAAAAGTCTTTGTACGCTAAGACTATAACACGCACCACTGGCATTGGCGCCTGTAGCAGTGCTAGTGCTACGTGTAGTAGTCTTAGTGTGCGCAGACGCTTCCTCGAAGAATATGGTCATGTCGCAACTAAAATGGCCTGTAAAATTTCATTGATACCACAATGTGATATCACATACTACCTAGGGGTGTTCCAGAGGGTCCAACCGACCACCCCATGCAGTCAAACCTTTTCTGCGGGGTGGGTTGAACGAAGTCATTTTTTCTGTGTCGCTGCGCCTGGACTAACAAGGTTGCAGCCTTTTCACCCAGTAACAACGGCACGTAAAATATACCAAAAAATTGTATATATTTTGATAACGTTGTAACGGATATTTCAATATTCCTCGAACTCTCCCGATGTGTCTCACTCATTTTCTACTTTCAGCAAACACGCGGCTATGTTTTAGCGTGCCACAAGAACACTGCATAAAGTTTTCACAGGAAGGACATCCACTACGCAATAACCCAGTAGAATAACCATGCTCCCATGAATACATCTGTTTATTGCTGCAGGTGTGAGCATGACTGTCAACATTCTTACTCCAACACTCATCACGATCGAATATGACGTGCCAGGAAATCTCGGCCAGGGTGAATATATCATTGAAATAGGCCGCAACGATACGTTTATCGCTTCTACCACTGTAAACTCCGGTCCCCTCACGGGTTCTGCGTTCTTCCAAAATTTTCCCAACGCAGCGCCGGGAGATCTGCTTTATGCACAGTATGCTTCTTCCTCCAATCCGGACAATGTACTGAACAGAATTCGCCACCGCATCGGTAAGAAATCTGGTGTTCACAGAATGAATGACCAGTGGATCAACAAACTCGTGAACATTAAGTGAAAAATAATAGCCAACTAATTAAAAATATAACAACATCAACAACAACCTTGTCGTTTGGTGTTTTGTCTTTTTGTTATAAGTTATTCATTCAAATTACCATTCATACGTCACTTCAGCCTTCTTTTGTTCAAAATCATGTAAATATTTGATGGCTAGAAAAAAAAACCTTCTAAATTATACACATTAGATTAAAAGTCCTGTCTCCTCTCTAAATCGGCATTGAAATATTGTCCAATTCTGTGCAGATCTGCTGAACTTGACTAGTTTCATCTAATCTTTTTCGAATGCAGTTTTGCAGTAAAATTTTAGAGCTGCCAACTGAATGTTGACAAGATTATAATTTCTGTAGCAATTACATCGCTTGACCTTAACGGGTTAGCGGTTTATATATATATTATATATCTGTGTGTGTGCATGTTTGTGTGTATGGAGGAACTATGTATGTGTGTGCTTTTGCGTATGTCTTCATTTCTCTAGCGGCATATTATGTATATAATCTTCGTATTGTTAATCTTATCTTCTTGCTGTCGCATTAGTTTGTTTATTTGTTTTTCATGCCTAGCTCCATCGCCTCCCAGGAGTGTCGTCGTTCAGCCTGCCTCTTTAGACTCTGCCAGCATTTCTTTCGAATTACCCTCGACGGGTTCGTACGATGGTTTCCGGATCCGGGTCAATGACGTCTTGCGGATGACACTCTCTAGCAGTGAGACCTCGGCAGTGATAGATGGCCTATCGCCGAACACTCCGTACACATTCACCGTGACTTCCTTCATCGGTAGATTTAGTGACGAAGAGGAGAGCACGGTCGAATCAGCAACGATATCTTTAGGTTTGTATAGTGCAGCGATCATCTAAAAAAAGATGATGCAAGATTTCCTTAGAGATGTCCTTTTTTTTTGTCACCTCCTCTATTTAGGTGTATGTGTTTGTCACCTATGTTACTGCTTCGTGAATACAAGTAAAACTGCCCATACCTATCCCATGTCATTTTCGCGCATCATCTCCCATTTCTCGCCCTGACCTGCTTATAATTTCATTTAATTACTTTTTTTAATGAGAAAAAACTATAAAATTTGCAGCAACCTACAAGCGTTACTAGGCATAACTTTGTTTCGCTGAGGCTGCAGGTCGAGGTGAAATAGAACTGGACAATTAAGGTATACAATTATTATATTATTTTGGAGTTCTATAGTCCAATGCTAGTACATCAATAGAACATGCACTAACTGTAATAGTAACATAGGCCCCCTTAGGCGAACCTCTTGTATTTTCCGAAGGTCAATAGGCTCTTTATACTAGATCTACTGATCGATTTTCTTCAGATCTAAACTGCAAAAGTTTCTAACCTTTAAATCCACAAAATGAACTCCAAAATCAAAACATCAGCTCTTCAATGCTGAAGCACTCTGAGCACCAAAAAACTTGAAACTGATGCTGGGAACATTGAAATGCAATCCTCTATTTATCAACACAGGATTCACCGTGTTAAGATCAACATGAACTTGAACTATACCGAAATATTCACACGATCACGTGACGCAATCTAACCAATCACAACGCATATCACACTCGACCTGTTAATAACATAGTATAATTTTGTTCCAAAGATATCACCCAGAAACGGGACTGATTTTTAATGTGCAGTTCGGTTGCTAAAAACGTTTCATATATACTAGTGGAGTTCGAAGTCACCGGGAGAACAGATGACGAGTTGGATTTGCTTTGGGGCAATCCGGAAGGAACTTTCGACGGACTACTGATAGAGTACGGCAGCTCAGATGAGACCAGCGTTACCCCGATTGTGTTGTCAGCGAGCGACAGAACGGCAACGATCCCAGTCCTGCGGGGTCGAATCTACAACGTCACCCTCTTTAGAACGAATGGCGGCGTCAAGGGGTCGATCGTTACGGCTGGATTCTTCCCTTCACGTAAGTTTCACACTTGCGGGTGACCCGAAGGAGAGATTTTCAAGCTTTCTGAGATGTATGGTCAACCTTTCAATCGGCGGTGCATTGTCGGGGTCTGGAACAAAATTATAGGAAATCATTAATAACTAGTTTTTATAGATAGCGAATTTCACGCTTACTAAGTATCTCAGTTCGCTTTAGAGACTATTATATTAAAATAAAATGCCCCTTTTTCTACTTAGAATGTTGCACTGCGATTTACATCTGAAGGCCCACCACTTCCATTTTCAATTCATGCTCATCAGCGCCCTGTATAGAAAATAATGATAATGCGACTGATAAGGTTTAATACCCTATCGTGAAAAAGGTTTAATGTATGACTAAACTCTAGAATTCTGAAGGTGGGGTACATGTATACCTATCAAGGTAATCTATGACTACATAATACTGATAATACAAGAGTAGAAAAGTGCGTCATATCCATGTCAATGATACTTCCAGATATAATAATAATAATGATAAGAACTCATTTACCAGAGTAGCCTCATCAGTGTTGCCACTGCTCTATCAGAGGGTTCCTGCCATTATTATTATCCTATGTTACTATAGATACGCATTAATACACTTAGATCGAGAGGGACATGGTACCAAAATCTTGGCGTCGGAGGCAAAGTGGCCATACAGCATTATAACGAATATAATCCCTCTTAATGGTAACATATATCACACACATAAAAAAGGCCCGAATTCACGAAGGTGGTACAAATGAAATCATGGTTTAAACCATGGATAAAAACCATGGAGCGCCAAGTGTCGCACGGAATATTCCGTTACGAAGTTGGTCATTTCGTCGACAAAAATCCAATGACAGTTTCGTTAACGAAATTATCATTTCGTGGAAGAATGTTCATTTAGTCACAAAATATCGTCATTTCGTTATAAAATCATCATTTCATCGACGAAAAGATTGATTTCGTAACGAAATATACCATGCGACACTTGGCTCCATGGTTTTTGTCCATGGTTTAAACCATGGTTTCATTTGTACCATCTTCGTGAATTCGGGCCATTTGTGTATACCCGTGTTATATCAATAAAATATGACCGTGTATGTATTTAAAGTGTACGTAACTATCTTGATTTACCTCATGTGATGCTTCTGAAAATATGCAGACTTATGTGACAATTATTTACAATTCCAATTTGTTAATCATAGTGCCAAGCCATGTCGACGAAGACACAATGAGGGTCTCCTTTGATGACTCTAACGTCACACTGACGTGGCAGAGCCCCGACGACGGAAGCGTTGACTACTACGAACTAGACACGGAACCAGATGTCGGCTCCTTCAACGTCACTTCCGGAGAGGAATTCACAATCGCATCACTCGATCCGTCCACTACATACACGTTCACCCTCACCTCAGTGTTCCGCAGTCTTCAGTCAACCCAACAGTCTTCAATAACTTTCAAGACGGGTAAATATTAAAAAGCTCAGAGGTAGGATTGCATGCGAGATATTACATAATACAGTATTAAACCATAACATTACTTCTTTCTTCCCCCTCAATTCGCCTACACGCCTATTATAATTAATAGATATTTCATCATATAAGTTCTCATTGCTGTTCATAAAGAAGAAAATAATAGTGTTAGGACTGTCGATTCATAGTGGTGTGCTTAACAATGTGTTCATTTCAAATATTCGCTTTGTATGGTTGAAAAGAAAAAAAAAAGCTGTACCTGTAGTACACTCTGAATGCCTTTTATAGATTTTCCAGGCCAATTTTATTCTTTTGTCATTCAATTTCGGATTATAAGCATTTATTTTCGTTAAATTTGCTCAGGCATTGAAATGCCGTCATGCCGTCATTCTTCGTTCAAATTGACAAATTCGGCAGCCGATTTCGCATTGGCACAGTTAAAAATAATAAATTGCATGCGCATATTTTATCATTTTTCCGCAATGATTGGTATATACAACTGCGTCTCCACCTATCACCAGCTCTTTCCAACTATTCAAAGTCACATAATGGGCAAACAAATTCATGAAAGGAGCATTTAGATTAAACCTGTACGATGTCCATGAAAAAATGCATTAACTTGTACTGATGTTGGTAACTAAGTGAGGATCATACATGTTGATGCAAATATGCTAATTATGTACAATTTTAATGATATTCACAAATCATAATGATCGTATTATAAAGATGTAAATCCGAGATAAAGAAAGCCATGTAATGAGATGACGAAATTAGGATTTTATATTGAATTTTCATAACATTAATGACTAGCAAAAGGAAATAATTCTGGACGGTTAAATAATCAAATGGTTATAATAATGATGACAGCTAAGATAAAAGTCACAGTCAATGATAACTGGACATTATCACTATTGACGGATACGTGCATGATGATATTGAATGCTCATTGTGAAAATCACTTGCTCAAAAACGAAAATGAAAGTGTGTTTCAATGCTTATCGAGTTCATCGCACTCGTAACTTGATACACGAAATTGAATGTTTACACCCAAATTTCAAGTTGTAAGCACTTTGACTGCCTAAAAACGAATTTAAATGCATCAAGAGTGAAATCGTTTGACGAAAGTCACTTCATCGCTTTAAATGTACGAATTTGAATGTACATGATATATAATGAAAGTGAATGATAATTTCACGAAATTGACCGGGAAAACCAAAATTAGGAGATAGAATTTTGATCAGAGTGGTGTATAACCTGTGAATACACTGTCAGGACGGGAGTGATAATATAATGAACCACCCACTTATAATTATTGTATACCTCCTGAACAATAGACCGAGTCGTCTGACTTAACCCATCAAACCGCGAAGTGCCTTAAAAAAAAAAAAAAAAAAAAACATATAGGTCTAGGTCTATACTTCGGAATTTTCTTTCACTCATTAATACTATACTGAAACCACTGGCTCAATTAACTTGCCTCATATTGGAGAAGCCATATACAGTATGTGTTGTTTGAAGGTTTGCATGGTGAAGTAAATGAGGAAGAAAGATTTGCGGTGACACCATGTGTATGTAGTCCTTAATCGGATCGCTTTCATCGTGAAACACGCTCAACAGTCGGAACATCGCATCAACTGGGAAGACAGCAAACTCATCACATCCATCAAAAACTGGAACACACGACGCATCAGAGAAGCCATAGAAATTCACACACACGACACTGTTACACAGGATACTGGACTCCACATCAACAACATCTGGCTCCCTCTCATCAACAAACCATCGAACACCAACAATGACAACAACAACAACACACTCTCTCCACAGCACATTCCCCCCTCTACTTCTTCCTCTCATATCTCTTCCCCCACCTCTTCACAACAGCGCCCACGACGTCAACCGCGCCTCCCACTCACGACCACACCTATCGCGGGTTCGAGAAGACGCCCTCACCGACACAAGTCATCCACACCACCGGCGTCCACCCCAACCACTAACCCGGACTCCAATCTCCGGCCACGACCTACTAACAGCCAAGTTAGCTCTCACAGATATACTCCGCCATCAACACACTCCGAGAACAATAGAACGCATCAACGACCGCAACACTCCACCAACAGCCGACGCTCAGCTCGCCTGCGAGCCCGCCTCAACCGACCACTTCCTTCTAGGTCCGCATTCTCCATATATAGCCCGCCTCTTCTCAGATCACGCTTCACTTCTGACGAAGGACAGTCAACCTGCCCGAAACGTCAAGTTCCTCGGTTCTCCTAGTTATTCTTATAACTAGATTTCTTGCGCTACTTTCACTAGCACCTTTACTCAGTGTTTCATTTCTCTTTCCTCTCTCTCTCTCTTAACACTTTTGTCTGTTTCTACACTACTTATCTTTTCTTTTCTTTTCTGTTCTCTTCTCTTATTTCTTCTTTTTGTTTTATTTCTTCCTTCCATACAACCCAACGGTCCTTTTCAGGACCACTACTTAATTTACACATTTCTCCACAGGTTATTTCTCTTGTCTTCTCTCCTCAGGTCTACACTTTAACCTCATTTTGATTTCTTATTTTTTGCTTTTCTCCCACAGGAACCTTTTCAGGACTTAACTGTCATCAATTTTCCTTTCCAATTTTTTTTCTCCCTCTCAGCAGCATTTCATTCTAGGATCCATACTAGCTCCCTCTGATTTACGTATTGAATTTCAATTTGTTCTTTTCTACTTCTTTTCTTCGTCCCCCCGCCTCTCTCTCTCTCTCTCTCTCTCTCTCTATCTCCCTTCTATCAACATATTCTCATCTCTCCTCTACTTACCCTTCCTTCGAGGGATTATTCGTCCTTTCTCCATTGATTCCGCATTCCATAGCCACACTGTTCGCCGACTTCGTTTTTCTTCTCTTGGTTTCATGAATCTTTACTGCTCTCTCCTATCTCCATGATTCTCCAACATTCAACTCCTTCCTCTTCCTCTTCCCTTCTATTTCATCTTTCCCCTTCTAACGATGTCCGAACATCCTACTTGATTCTCACACTATTCTTCCTTACCACTCTCTGTGTTCCTTTCTCTACCGTCTCCACTAGTGCAACTTCAACCTCTAGCCCATTACTGTCTCCCACTCTTCACTTTCTGCCCTCCTCACAACCCCCATATGTCGCTTCCCTCTTCGTTTCTCCTCTTTCTAGGCTCTTCTGCCAAACAGCGATCCGATTAAGGACTACATACACATGGTGTCACCGCAAATCTTTCTTCCTCGTTATACAGTATGTCAAAAAAAAAAATACAACGGGGCCCTCCGCAATGATATCTTTAAAAATGGTTCATCAATCTAAATACAAATTCAGGGTATGAAACCATAACTCATTGCCCACATCTTACAGAAAATCCCACTCGATTTGCTTCAGTGGTCAAAGAGAAATACGGAATTTTGTAGGGGATGTCGGGAATCTCTTCTGTCCAAGTTCTGTCTACTATTAAAAAATTAATCATATTGGGCATTATCAATGCGAATATCTGATTGTATTTTTTTTTTTTTTTGGGGGGGGGACCTTCTTCAGTAAGTCGCCCCAAAAATTACAATCAGATTTTCGAATTGATAACACCAGTATAATGATAAACCTGTCTAAGTGCTACTTCAGGGTCTTAAAATATAACATCCTAGCTCTATTTTGCAGAAAACTCCATTCAATTTTGTTAAGCGGTCACAGAGAAATGTGGATTGTTGTAAAACATGTCATGAGTCTGATTCTTCCAATTTTTGCAATTCAATGCTCTTGTGTGTGAATAATAGACAGAATTTGGACAGAAGAGATTCCCGACATCCTCTACAAAATTCCGTATTTCTCTTTGACCACTGAAGCAAATCGAGTGGGATTTTCTGTAAGATGTGGGCAATGAGTTATGGTTTCATACCCTGAATTTGTATTTAGATTGATGAACCACTTTTAAAGATATCATTGCGGAGGGCCCCGTTGTAATTTTTTTTTGGGACATACTGTATTATGTGTAAATGCAATTGGTTGAATTCAGTAAATCCCGAAATCAGAAAGAGCACCCTTAACACCAACACAAACTCACGCACTATGCCATCTTTAAATATTGTGTTAAATACACAGCAAATGTGATCTTCAATCAGTAATGAATTAAGCAGTTAAGAGGCCATTTTAATGAATTTCTGCGACATCATCGAAACGTAGCCTAAATGAGAATGGTGACTAGGATTACAAATATTAGCATCATATGGCGAGCATGTAATCACTGACACTCAGTGGCGACAGCAGATTACGGAAATTTTAAATTCGATAGCAATAATCATTTTACATTATGAGTGATACTTTCAAAGAAATGCATATAGGCGCTAGGCAGCCTTCAATTTATAAGCTAAATAACTTTCCTTGATATTGTGGCAATGATACGTTTAGTGCATAGTTGCAGGTGTCGAGAGTTCACCTGTATACGTCGCTCATACCCCCCCCCCCCCCCTCCCCGCGCCCCACCCCGGTGGTCAATCAGGCATTGTGTTTGCAAGGCCTGGTAAGCCATCAAAATTACACCCTATATATACCACACGAGGAGCGCTTACCAAATTAATTATTTTTGAAGCAATGTTGTACTTTTGTTTCACCCAAATAAAAGGAAGCAATAAATGAAAAGAGGGTTGAACATTTTGAAACTTACATCGATATAATAATTAAGAATTTTGTACAGAGCAGAAAAGAAAAAATGGTACAAGAAGAGTGAGATTGACATGATTGCGATTGGTTGACGCCAAATAGTTTTTCAAAACTTAACCCTATTAAGCCCAAGCTATTTTGACCCCTCGCAGGCCCAAGGGGGGGCACATTGTGCCCCCCCTATATAACTTTTTTATTATTTGATGTATCATCGTCATATTTGGCACATGGGTAGAGCAACTCATATTCTACATGACCGTACATTTGAATTTTCACAAGGTCACCCATGGAGGGCGCTATTTACAAAAATATAAAGAAATACATAGGAAATATGCTAAAAACATGATTTTTCGGTATAATTTCTTTATCCCCTTTATATATGTCTTGTTATAGACCAATCATATTCATATTTGCCACAAATGATAAGCAAGCAGAATTTTATTATTTGTTATGTTTGAAATTTCTCAAGGTCACCATATGGGGGCGCTATTTATATCAACATATTGATACATTATGAGACCTGAGATGAAATGTTTGGGATGGGTACATGTATAGATATGACATTTCATATTTGCATAATAGTGGAATTTTGAGATTGCAAATTGATAATATGATAAACTAATGATATTAGGGGCATAACTTGGGTGAAGGAATCAAAATAACTCAAAATATAAGGGCAATCTGTCGAAAAAATTATTGTTTTCAATTATCTCTATTATATCTATTGTTTTATGCCTTTGTGACATAAAAACAAAGGAAATAATAAGAAAAACTTTCCAGGACCATAATTACTTCAAATTTTGCTTATTCAACAAATTTCAGCCAAGAAACACCCATTTCATACACTGTAATGCTGTTAAATGAAATGGGAACAGAAAAAAGATGCAAAATCTGACTGACATGGTTGTCAGTTTATGGTTGCCATGGCAACCAGCAACATCAAATATAGCTAAATTATATATCAAAATGTTCGCAATAAGATTTTAGGAAAAGTCACCAAATTTGGTTGAAATCGGATTAAGGATGAAGGAGTGGCAAAGGAAAATCTGGTAGGGGGGGCACAATGTGCCCCCCCTTGGGCTTTATAGGGTTAATAGTTCAACTGTCTTTTGTCAAATTGGAGCTTAAATATCTTTCTAATCTGGACCAGATTGGATTAACAATCTCACACACACACACACAAAAGAAAATTCTGAATAGAATCCTGATAATTTTTTGCATAAACTACATAAGAAATTAGTGTCAGACCTCCAAATTTTGGATAAAAAGTCATTTGTAGCAATGGGTTTATGAAAAACTTTAAAATCGTAAAAAGACTTTGAGTTTCCACAGTACACTTGAAGCCACGAGAATGAATACGAGACCATTCATCTTTATCCAAATTAACATCAGACAAATTATTCCAAAACTGAAGTTTATTCCCAGGCACTTCCACAGACTTTAGTATGGGATATGCAAATTTCGGAATCTTTTTAGCCTGTAGTAATTTTTGTAACACCAAATCATATGGGTCTCTAATAATGAGAGACCACAAATCCCCAAGGGAGTTGTACTTCCTCTTGTCTTTGATGGGGATATCAAATTCTAAAACTAAATCAAAAACTCTTTGAAACGGTTGCCACATACTATATCCTGAACAGAAAGAATCCCCCTTTCGTACCAGGATGGATGATAAAAATATGGTTTTGTTTTACGGCGAAAGTCCTTGTTAAACCAAAGTTAATCTTGCTTATGCAGTTCTGCCAAAATCATGGTTTTGACGAATTTTGTTTTAAACTTATACCAAGTTCTAAGAGACTCTGCAAGTTGCAATTCATTTTTTTTTCAAAAAGCCTCCAGGGCGAAGGCCCTATAAAGAGAATATCAGTATCTTCATTAATATCAGGCAGACAAAGTAACTCATCATCTTTCCAAGCCTTAATAACTGAAGTATCCAACAGACGTTTGGTCCACGTTAATTTCGGTGCAAGGGCAAATGAACGTACATCAACCATTTTGACACCACAAGAAGAGAAATCATTGCAAAGGAAGGCACCTTTATTAAACCCTGTCGTTACCACCACTCCAAATAAACTTAAAGGGGCATTCCGGACGATTTTCATAATTTCACATAATGTAGTACATAAATCAACAGCTACATGTATAGATTTGTGGAATTTATTGTAGTTCTTGAGCAGAGAAAAAGTACTTTCAAAAACCTTAAACAAGTTACACTGAACAAAGATGATAAGTTCACTCGCCGCTGGCTGTCGTCTGCTCAATAAACTGCATGCTGCTGCATGTTTACTAGTGTACTAGTAAACCACAGACCTCAAAAACAGGAATGCCAAACACGGACCAATGCCACGGCGCGCGCGGCGCGGCGACCCTGCGCCGGCTTGCGCCCGCGCCGCCCGGCCGCCGGCGGTAGGATGATGACCTGGCTCTACTGATGATGCTGCACTAAACTAGGATTTTGGTCGCATAACGAACAAGTTTTTTTCAGGCACGGGAAGTTTGAAGCCCAAATCAACGCATCGTCACAAGCAAGATATTGGGCAGCAGGTTTTGTATGACCCAAGCAGCACAGCAGCCAAGGACCCGTGTTTATTTAAAGGACGGAATTCATAGACTTTTGTATATTAATCGAACGTGTGGTCAATTAAACCACTTATACTGACTTACCGTCAGGCCTCAGTAGTTTATGGTTCGGAGGAACCGGTACCCCGCCGGCCCGCTGGCGCTCCTTATGAAGCGTTGGGGCTGGTCGCAGTTAGGTTCGGAGAGACTGGATGAGCATGGGAACGTACAGCCGGATGGGACTGAATTGTGAGGTGGCAGTGGGCTTGCCTGACAAATAATTAACGTTACTGACATTTTGGACGCCGACTTTATACCCACGATGGCCAGTATTGGAACTCTTGGTGTAGAGGACTACACAGTCACAGACAGAAAGATCCGTCTGTCCGAAGGAGTCTTTAGTTTTATTTACCGTATTTATTTTTTTTTTTTACGTTATCGCTCCTGACTCACAGTCACAGCAAGAGTCCGCAGTCTTGTCTTACGTTAGATGTACGGGGGATGCTCCATGAATTATGGTATGCCGTTGATTTCCTTTTTCAATTTTATTTAATGTTTTCAGAATCCACTTCAAATTTTATCAGAATTTAACACGTTACAGAAAAAAAAAATCATTTGTCCTTACTTATACAACTCTATGCTAACAAGTTAGGCTAACATATGTTCTTTCTAATGTAAAAGTCTCTTGACTCTGAGTCTGAAATGTTCATTCTTCAATGAAACTTAGCTAGAATATTACTGAAGTCACACACTGCATAATTACCATAATTTTAAGTTGATCTTAAAACTTAAGATCGAAGGAAATTCTTTGTGAAACACCCCCTGCGGCCCTGGGAGGTGTTTTCATAAAGCATAAAGCTGTTCTGAAGCTGGGTGCATAAAGGCTCGGTAGTTCTGGGGGGGGGGGGGGGTACTGTTGGATCATCGGGTGTTCCAGTTGTTCTTAAAAGTCGTTTGTAACTTTTGAGGACATCTTCATGAAACACCCCCCACAATGTCGGGTCTCTGGCTTTCTGGCACATCTCGATCTTTCAGAGTGTTGCAATCAGATGTGGGCCGATTGATAGGTCGTTGTTGCAGCTCTCAAAGCTAAATGTCAGTAATGACGATGTCGTGCAGCTGCTCATACAGCGTTGGTAGGATACACTACATTACAACTGTTAGCTTGATGTTCACATGCCTATGAAATTTAAAGTTGTTTGAAAACATTCAGAAAATGGACCATGTTGCACTGATTGTTTTCCAAAGTTACTCCTGTAGAAGACAAAAAAAAAAAAATGCTTTGTGTGACAATTGAAGCATGTATCTATTCCATAGCTCAACTCTCAGCAGCATTTATTCTGCTCTTGACAAAAATACACTGTAAGTGAATTGAAGATCAGGGATGTGAGAGTTGAATCACAATTTAATCTAATTTCATAGTTTGTGTTTTTTCACTGTCCCAAAACCCACTTCAGACTTTTTGACTATTCAAATGCCAAATTAATTGCAATGTGAATGTTTAGTTTATCAATATAATGTGCACTTCAGACTTTTTATGTAGGCCTATTTGCTTCAGAATTTTTTCAGACTTTTTTATTATTTTTTTTTTACAAGTAAGCTGTAGGCCTACTCTCACACGGCTGCAGGATAAAAAGTAATATCAGGGAGGTGGGAAGAGCCACCTCCCTGGTAATATAAAAATGGAATCAGTAATATCACATATCAAGTACATGTAAAATGGGTTTTGTAACTCCATGTGATGACATTGCCACAGCTACGTATTGCTACTCTTCTGCTCCATTATTTTATGCATGGCTACTATACATTGTAAACTTGGCATACTGTTTGATACCGGGTACTTGATAGGTTTGATGGACTAGAAAATTATTTGTTATATTGCATGTATGCCCAGTGCTGTGTTGGGTCATCTACAAAAAAAACAAAAAACAAAAACAAAAACAAAAACAAGCAAACTAAACAAACAAACAAATTAATAACAGATAAATGAATGAATAATTCTCTTAGGTCCCCACAAAAGAGATGAAATATTTTGTCAAGTATTTAGTGATCTTGGATCTTGGATACTGGCATACTGTTTGATACCGGGAACTTGATAAGTTTGATGGACTAGAAAATTATTTGTTATATTGCATGTATGCCCAGTGCTGTGTTGGGTCATCTATAAAAAAAACCAACAAAAAACAACAAAACAAAACAAAAACAAAAACAAGCAAACTAAACAAACAAATGAATAACAGATACTGTAAAAGTGGATATTTTCGCGTGACTAATTTTTCGCGCTTGGCCGGGTCGGAAGAGTTTCGCGTGTTTTTAATTCCGCGGAATCAAGACATCACGCACAGGCACATATGGCAAGCAAAAATATTCGCGTGCTTTTATTTTCGCGCTAGTTTCTGGTTGCGCGAAATGTGCGAAAATTTGAACACCGCGAAAATTTCCACTTATACAGTAAATGAATAAATAATTCTCTTAGGTCCCCACAAAAGAGATGAAATATTTTGTCAAGTATTTAGTGATGTTGGATCTTTGATACTTCAACTTTGAACTGCAATGTACTCCAATTGTAGCTGCCAAGCTGGGCAAGCTGCACTGACCTGTGATATTATTGGTATTAGATGTTTGATCTGCTCAAAAAATGAAAAAGATATAGGTGTGAATTATTATGATCTGCATTATTTCCTTCCAGGAAATTGGTGAAGTAGAAAAATGCATGCACTAAAATATATGTATATATCATTAGATATTTTTTCTATCTTTTCTTTTGATACCTGTCCCTATACCATTAGGTCCCATTGATCCAGAGGTTGTTAATGCAACTGGCTACTCTACCAGTGCTCTTGTAATGTGGAGTGCTGTTCCTGCTGCAGACCACTATCTTGTGGAGATAAAAGGTAAGAAACCATGCCCTACAACATTACTCCACAGAATCCATTACAAGACTACACCGAGGAATTCTTGCTTTCAATCTGTTCATCTACACGTAGTTATGAAATACTTAGTAGGTCGGGTAGTTACAGAATCATAAGGAAATGGTTTGTAATGAATCTGCAGTGTGACTAGCTCACGTCAATTGTCTTTACTGTATATCAGTTTATTTGAGGAGTCTAAAATCCATTGATTTTCCTTGCCAAGAAGTTGTAGAAGGACTTTTATGGAGGCAATTCATGTTTCACTGTTCATTGTGTTTATGAATTCTGGCAATGTGAACATTTCAGATGACACATTCTTGTGATTGGTCGCGTGTTTGAAGAAGAACTCTTGTCTAGATTTGAACTTTAGTGTGCATAAAGTATAGGATCATGCGCTGTGAAATTATTTCATATTTGATTAGTCAGGGAGACACGGGAAGACAATAGCATTTAAAGATTATTGGTGCAATAACAAATGAATTGAAAGTGAACTGCTAGTAACAGGGCGAAGGCCTACATCTGAAAAATAACAGACTCAAGTCTTCAGAATGATAGTGAGTTTCTGACTTAGAATTTAATTACTATATAGCATGTAACATTCTCTCCTCTTCCTTCACCTTGGGCAGAGTCTGCAAGATCGGCAAATGCCCTGTTTGCAATGAACTCCACCGATCTCTCGCTTCTTGTGGATTCGCTTGAGTCAGAGACGGCCTATGTCGCTTGTGTCACATCCATTGATGTCGATGGCTCTGATTACCTGGTCGGCTTTGAAAACTGTGCTGCATTCTCAACAAGTGAGTGCCAAGCTATTGATAAATCTGCAATAACCTGAGTGAGAAGATTTGCAAGAAGGGGGAATCTCTTGATGCACCTTGATCACTGAGCATCTGCAGATGATGTGATTCTTATGGAAATTTCTCCTTACTCTTTGCCTCCCATTGAAACAAACAAAAGATATCTTAGAAATGTTTATGATGAGAAGCGTAAATGTATTAGAATTGACTTAAATCTGGCACTTTTTTAAAGTGATTTTCTCTAAATACATACACATTGGTACAATTCTATTGTACCTTATATCATATTAACAGACTAAAAAGATAAATCGTCCATCATGTGGCAATAGGATTGCATATCTTAGCCTTTATGACTTGTTTTTGGTGATTGCTCAAATGGAGAAGGAACTATTGACATTCATTGGATAGACCATGGACTGTCCTTAATGAGGTCATGGTTTGTATCCTCAGCTACAGTTGTTGTACTCCTAGGTCAGGCACTTTAGGCCTATCCTCTTTGCCCTGTCAGAGGGGGTTTAAAGCCATTGGTCCTGTGGTTGGTTGTTTCTTTAATAATGGTGACATGAAACAAATCCTAATGCAATGTCTGATTAAAATCATTCAATTGTGCAATGACCTTAATTGATGTGGTGATATAGCTATTTCAGTCATACTGACAAGGATACTTTTTATTGAAATGTGTTGAATTACGTGTCTCTCAGAACATGCAGTTGATTTTTTTCAAACATTTCTATCCCGAGAATGCACAGCATCTTTCTTGATAATGCAAAATAATCTCATGAATGGAAGGCACTGTGAAACATTTTTCAGTTGAGGTACTTTATCTGCATGTCATGAACAAAAACATAATTCTTGTATTACTCTGACTGTTAACCTGTTGAGGAGGGGCTAATTTCGCTGCAACACGCATTTCTCGCAGACACCTGCCCGAGTATACTTGGGACTCGTCTTCAACGGGTTAAATGCACATAAATGTGCTACTGCTGTATCTTTTGTATCAACACTTAGTCTCCATCCTGAACAATTTTCTCAATCTCAGTTGAGCGCTATGCCAGCGTCACCCTGCGAACAACAATGAACATCACGATTGGAAATCTGACTATGGGAGACAGCGTGCGGTACGCACTGGATGGAAGCCCTCTCGACGAAGTGATGAGTGATGCAGGATCTGCAGAACTCTACAGCGGCATCATCCCGGGAACATGCTATGACCTTGAGATTGTAAATTCTGCTAGAGTTGTGGATCGCTTTGAGGAGTGCACAGGTGAGAACATCTCCCATTCAGTCACTTGCATATCTCTTCCTCTGTTTCTTCTCCACTTGGGTCCGTAAAACTGTAGATCATGGAAGGAGAGAATACAACATTCTGAAAAAATCAGCCTGAAACAGTGTGATATTTTGTGATTTAAAATTGACACTGTTTGGAAATTGGCGCAAATGCTGGAGTACTTTCTTTGACAATTAGCACAAATGCTGGAGTACTTTCTTTGACAATTAGCACACATGCCTGAAATATAAGTTACTGTATACTGTACATGTACCTACCCCATATTACCTGTTGTTTCACTATCGCCTTCCTGTATCTTGCTACATCTGAGTGAGCTTGCATTTCTACAGCTGGGTCAAGTGTGGATTACGAATTGCTGAAAAAAAAAAGCGTCACAAGTTAAGCCTAGTGCTTGAGCATGTGAAGAGATAAAGTTGTCTTACTTGCATGTTAGGGTTGGGAAGGGATTTGATAAGATTTGTAAAATTGATTTATATAATATGAAATTGGAATTTGCACAGATGTTGACATCAAAAGCATCACTAGATCAAAGTGCTACTAATTAACACCTGCAATGTGGTTTTAGTCCCGAAGTGGGGAGTCAGGTTTATTCGCAATATAGGCTGTGAAAGTGTTGTTATTTTTGTGAGAGCAGCCTCACCAAGCTTCTCAATAAATCTGCCATCAAATATATTTCATAATGTGAAAAATGTCATGAATTGAAAACATTTCAGTAATAGCTTTCACATGATTTCTTGTGCCTTTCCTATGCTGCAAAGCCTTACTTGACAAACTTCTGTTTTATGATTGTATATTTCTCACTGCATTCTCATTGCTTCAAGTCAGTTGAGATGGCATCCCCATTACTCAACAGATATACCAATTGCACCATTTATAATATACGATTCACAAATGACATCTTGTCATTTCTGTCAGGCCAGTAGTTCTAGCATGTGTTTAGTGTGACTGTAATTGCTCTGAAGTTGACTACAAGTACTCATTCTGCTTCCTTTTCCAGTGCCTCAAGAGCCTACTATAGTAATTCTAATGCGTGTTACACCAACTGACTCTACACTGGAATTACAATTTACGGCTCCTTCCACTGGAGGCTACTCTGGATTTATTGTGCATTACTGGACTGATAGCTTCACTGCCCCCATGATGGCTGCAAATGCCTCAGAGCCCATCACAATCTCTGGACTCCAGCCATTTACAGTCTACAATGTCACTGTGAGAACCACGTTTATGGGCTTGGAGAGTCCGCCGGCATTGAGGGAAATATCAACAGGTACTGACGAGATGACTGACCTTGTGCAAAGCTCAGGATAATGTAATATTTGTGTGGATTAGATAACCCAGGGCTGCTCATCGTCAAGAGATGACAGTTGATCTGAAGAGATGTTGCATAGGACCCTTTGGCTTACAATGTATTCATGATCGTACAGAAAACTGCCATGTATCTTTGAAATACAGCCCAGGGCTGCTCAGGAATTCTATCCCCAAAATTCAGCTTGCATATTTGCAATCAGAAGTGTTTTACACAGGCTGGATAACTCACTCCAATATCAGAATGTAATGTACAGTCAATGAAAGGTACTTTTTTTTAAAGGCATAGTTTACCATCTGCAGATGAAACAAATACCCAATATTGGTGCTTTAAAATAGTTCTAAAATGTGAGTTAAGAATAGAAATGACCAATGTAAAAATTTGAATCAGTTGTTAAGTATTGTTAGATATACAAAATGTGAACAAAAGTTATGATAAAAATGTTTTCAGACTAAACCGTCTACAGATATGGTTTATTGCAAAAAATAGTGATATCTCCTTATCTTTTAGGCTTTATTGCCAAAAAAAAAAAAAAATATATATATATATATATATGGTAGGATGTTCTGTGATACAACAGACCTACACATGTATGCTTCAAATGTGATATCAAGAACATTTTTAAAATCACTGCACAAAAGGTAAACAGGACCTTTAACACTCAGCTAACCAAAAGCTCACTGGGTCTTGTAGGTATTTTTTCCCCAGAGGAAAAAGTACTTCAAAGTCTTACTTGAAGCAATTCATATACCATGGAGTTGTTACATGCTGAGAACTTCTTGGATACTAGAGGTGAACACTGAGATTTTGTTTGTCTCCACAGCACTCAGTCCTGTGTCAAATGTAACTGTGCTAGAAGTGGCATTTAGAGAAATCACCATCAAATGGACGGAGGCCCCTGGGTTTGAGATGTATAATGTGTGGGTTGACCGCAATCTGGTTGAAAGTGTCATCAACTCAACAAATTACACTATCACATCACTGGAGGCTGGCACGCAGTATCTCATTTCTGTGCAGAATGCTGCTGAGGATGATGAACTGAGTAGTGATAACACTACTATCACTGCAATGACAGGTAAAATGTTTGAAATTTTATTTCATTCATAAGGCTGACTGGCACTTCAATATTAACTGTCATGTTGACTTAATCCTGTAGTGTATTCTGTGAGCTTCTCAAGATAAGTGCGTGTGTCTATATTTGTATCATGTGGATGTATCTGAACATAGCAGGGTTCCCGCGGTCATGGAACACCGGGAAAAGTCTTAGAATTTTGACGATGTTTTTCCTGGCCGGGAGAAGTCATGAAAAATGCAAAATTATAAATATATCCTGGCAAAGTCATGGAAATTGCTAAGTTTGTATAGTATAACTTGCCTTTTAGTGATTTTATGTTATTTTCTTTTTGAGGAAAGCATTTTATTGAATAGAATCAGACCAACTTGTTTGCCAAGGACAATATTTGTGTGGTATACACAACACATTTTACATGGATACTACCAGCCTTTTGACAAGGCCTCATGGCTGAGGAATGAGACTAACACGCCACACCAAGCACTGTGAGGAATGGGTGAACATGACACACAAGGCCTTTAGGAATCTGTTTTTTTTTCCCTGCCACCTCGCGCAACGTACATGACTCGGAGCATGACTTATTCATATATTCATAAGTCGGACCACAGTTGGTATGCTAATAGCGATGTGTCAATGTTGGCAATGCAGGCAGCTACCGCAGGCAGGCAGCGCAGGCTTGATACGGATGAGCAAACCACTGACATGCATACTTATGCATTATTCATAAGATGCAACAAAATTGCAGGTAATGTGGTCGCTGATTGGCTGCTACCTGTTTGGTAGCAGAAATGTGAGAAACAAGGGCCATGGAAGGCTCAAGATAAGAAATTCATGTCAAGTTTCAAAAGGCCTTGAGGCAGTGCCTATTCGTCTGGCGTTCAACCGTTCTCTCATAATTTGTCTCTTTTTCAGCCACGAGGCCTTGCCAAATGGCTAGGATACTACATATATTTGTCTAATCAATTTCCATTTAATTTACGCAGACTACTTATGTTTTCATGAAGTTACTATCTGAAAAAGGGTCCTGGATATTTTGAAATTTTACATGGAAAAGTCAGGGAAAAGTCATGGAATCTAAATTTGACATAGTCTCCCTCTCTGACTTGGACAGTGTCATTAATAAAATGTCTCTCTTTAAACAAAAATAAAATGAAGTAACAATAATGCATAAAAGACAAGAAGTTGTCTCCATGTACAAATAGGCTTCAGTCACCTGACTGGAAAAATAATCTTGGGATGCTGTTTTTAGGTTGTCTGTTTGCATGATATATTACTGTTTTGTACACTGTATAAAGTTACTGTATAATTTGTACATGAAGGGTTTTTCTTATGTTCTGAGATTGATTTCGTTATGTATAGTAAGCATCTTGTTTTTGTTTGTTTTTCATTCGCTATTTCATATGTAAGAGCGCCATGAGCATCATCATTGATACTTTCAGCGCTTTATAAGAGGCCACTATTATTATTATTATTATTAAAAGTGGTTATTTTGTGTGACCAATTTTTAACGTTTGGCCAGTTAAGAAGAGTTTCACATGTTTTTAATTCCGCGGAATCAAGACATCAAGTATTGGAACATATGGAAAGCAAAAATATTTGTGTGCTTTTATTTTTGCGCTAGTTTTTGGTTGCGCAAAATGCGCGAAAATTTCAACACTGCGAAAATTTCCACTTTTACAGTACCTTTTTAATACCCACTGCTCTGACTCTTGATTTGCTCTGTTTACTGTAGATCTTTGTTGCATTGGCTTTGTTCCACTGCTTTTATTTGAAACATCCATTGCTAATGAAATAAATTCTTATGTATTTAGAGGAAGACTTAAGTACTGTCCCTCTCTGCAGAATTGCTGTAATTGATTTCATTGTCTTTGTCCTTATCTTGCAGATGATATTGCACCAGGCATTATTCTTGTGTCTGAGTCTGAAGTGACACCTGGAATTTTCACCCTAGATTGGGCAAATTATGGTGACAGAAATTACTTTGTCAATGCCAACCCAAATGTAATTGCCAGCACAGCTCCCACCCAGGTCCCCACTGATGAAATATCCTTTTTATCAGGGGGCCAAGAAGTGAACCTCACTGTCATTGACATAGACACCAATGAACTTCTCGCCAGCACAATAATCCGAGTCAGTAAGTACAAGAACAAGCCTTATTCAAGTCGATGGTCTGTACCAGGTCAAGGATAACCTTCCTGTGGTGTTTACTATTTACTGAAATTGAAGCTTCACTTCTGTAATTACATGCGTACTGATAGATGATTTTTGATAAATTCTTTCTCATTTTGTCTCAGTTGCCCCTAAATTAAATCTTTACATATCTCTGAAACTCAAAGGAATAAGGTAATTTAGCGCTTTTGAGTATTTGGTAACTGTAGTTTAAAAAATTTTCTTGCAGATGTGGGGATGGGCATGGTGGGGGAGGGTAAGCAAAAAGGAGGTCTCATTTTAACCCGTTGAGGACAAGTCACGAGTATACTAGGGCAGGTGTCTATGGGAAATGTGTGTTACAGCAAAATCAGTCTGTCCTCGACGGGTTAATTTTCTTGAAAATGCATGGTCCAATATACAAAGATGAGCTAGAGATCTCTGCATCTCTTGACTTTTTTCCTTGTATGATTTCTGAAGTTTGATGTAGGACAGATGACACAGTAGAAATATCCCTTGGTTATATTTGGTTTTCAGTTCACCTCATTATATAATTGGACGATGCTGTTATTTTATTGTCGCATATTCTAGGAAAACATTGTCTTGTATGATTGCCTCCTTTGAAAATCAGAAATTGATAATGCTCATGATTTGTGTCCACAGACCCCGACCCAGTACTGAGTATGAATGTGTCGGACATTGACATCCTGTCAGCAAATGTGTCATGGACGCCACCAAGCACACCACATGATGCGTACGAAATCTACGTCACGAGAATCTCTGCCAATAAAAGGGTTCTTGCTGAAACAGTGGAAGATTCCCAATGGGCTGTTGTCATGAATCTCATTCCCATGGAAAACTACAACATCGAAGTCGGCACTGTTTTGTATGCGACAGACTCCTTTCCGCGTCAGCGAAGCTATCCTTCCCAGAATAAACGAGAGGACATATTGACATGTACGTGTACAGGATTTACACAAGAGAAAAGCTTTTTTAACATTAAAATAAAATACAGCATGTAAATATAGCAATAAGTTCCTGGTGTATAAATGTGTTATGCTGAAATCGTATCACTGACAGATTGAAGTTCCTTTTGTACATGCAACAGGCTGATACCAGCAAAGTTCATGTGGCATAGGGTTTTATTTCTTTGCTAATGCAAGTGAATTTTTATGCTTGATTTTTCTTCCTTTTTGTTTATTTGTTTCTTTCTTGTGATGTTGGATATAATTTGAAGAAATTATTATCTAATTTTTTCTCTCAAGTGTACAGTACATGGTGAGCTGTCATAAATTTCAGTCATGCGGAAAAGCTGTTTTCCTGCAATGTACAGTATGTAATACACAATATTTAGTCTTGCATTTTTACATGAAACAGATGTTGTCTGTGTATTAAAGTGAAGGAATGAGATATTATATGGACACTTACAGAACATGACTGGTGAATTGACCACTTAATTATTTTGTGTGTAGTAAAAATGCTACTGTATATCTGTGTTCACACTGAGATGAACCATTCACTCTATCCGAAGAGATGAAATAATCAGATTCGTAGAGACGATCAAATGCTGAAATGCAAGGAAGTGGTACAACAGGAACATGTGCTGATTTAGATGCGAGAGTATGATGCTATAATAGGTTTCATGAATATTGATTGACTGAGCAACCTAGAAACCATACCTGAACGGAGCAAGGTTATTAAAAATTTGTTTTGATAGTGTTAGATGAGGAAAGGACCTAAGAAAACAACAAATCTGCGTGTCAGAGTTAATGTCCCTGTAATGCTAATTTTGTCTCTTTCACGGCAGTGGGACCAGAACGAGGAGAACTTATAGTGGTAGAGTGTACCTCGGACTTCATCCAAGTGGCATGGGGACTTGATCCTATGGTAGGCTGTCAGCACGATGCTACAGCTACCTACCTCACAGGAGATGACCAAGTGTCCGCCAGTGATATAAACCCTGTAACTCGCATGGCGTATTTCGTCGGACTAAATTCTGGTTCAAGATACAACATATCTGTCACAACCTGCTCAGACTCTACACTGAGTGTAGAGGCGTACACAGGTGAGGCTTCTTGGATTTATATACAGTGCACTTTAATTTTCCTAGGGCCACAATTTGAAAGGCAAATGTCAAAATGTTATTTCCAGTTTTTATTTTTCAATGCCATATGTTTTAACATTTATCCCATGTCTCTGAATTTTGTGAAATGGAGCTGCAAAGTCAGAGCTGTCAGCATGAACAAGATTGTTGAATTCTTCAAACAAATACAAATTTGCAAAATTCTTTGTGTGTCCAGATTTACTATACAACAGATCCAGTCCAGTGGCATGGTGACAAATGGTATCATTTTCCTTATGACAAGATCTCCTAATCAGTATTTTGCAGACTCACTGAGAAAATATATGTCGGTCAATATTTAAGATGATTATATAACCTGCTTTGATGTAATGTCATGACGATTTTGCAATCTTTAGTCATGGGTTATGTGTTGGCCATCATACTATCATTCTCATCTTATTTTTGAGGGAGGAAGAGCAAAGTTCAGAGGCAGATGACTTACTTTTTTATGTAAAGGCAAAGTATTCAAGAAAATCAAGTTGTTTAATATGAGAGCTGAAAAAGGGGTTGGAGATACAGATTGCAAACACTTGTGTTTATTTATTCATTTACTTATTTGTTTGTTTTGTTTCAGTAGGGTAGCTCTGTCAGTGGCTACAAACGCAGTATTCTCAGTCCCTACACGATAATACTGTACATCACGAAATACATACACCGTAAACACATTAAAGGAAAATAACATAATATACAATTACAGCACACGTACAACATGGCCAGGTAGTTGAGTATTACGGAGGTAGAAAAATACATTTAACTTCATTGCTGTTGTAGTGGTCGACCAGAGAATATGGAACAAAACCTTTGCACACGTAATGATCAGGACAAAAATCATTCATAAATGCCTCCACTTTTCCCCACAGCCCCCCTGGCACCTGCCTCAGTGTTCATTGAGTCCAATTTCACTGCCATCAGTTTGTCGTGGGATGAAGTATCTGGAGACAATATCACGTATGACATTGAGCTGAGCGCTGATGTCTGCGGAGGGATCTCAAGAGAGATCTCCAGCCTCGAAAGCTTGGAGTATGTGTTTACAGATCTGCGACTGGCCACAACTTACACAGTGTCAGTTGTGGCAAAAGCAGGAGACGTAAAAGAGGGTGATCCATGGACAAATGAAACAATGACAAGTAAGTGAATGAAACTTCAATTCTTATTTGATGTTAAAAACAAAAAATATTCCTTCTACCAGCTGTCTACATAAAGTTCATAGTAATGACTTCTGCTCTGAATTTAAAAAAAAAAGAATCATACATTTTCTTTTAGCTCATTTTTGATATCTGAATAGGGCTCAGAATACTTGCTTGTATTCAAGCTACCTTCATGTACAGTGCACATTCTATGAACAATAAGCAAATAGTGTTGAAAACATGAGTTTCTGTGTATGATATAATGGTGAGAATGGGTGGGGCTATCTCTGATGTACATGTGGGTAAATCAGGGAAAATGAACTGATGATTTTTACTATGTACATATGTACAGCTGTACTTGATTTTATATCAGTTCACTCTTGATTTTCACATAGAGATTTCAATCAGTTCTCAGTCAGTGCCGATGTGTGGCCTGACCATGGCAGACCTATAATATTTGGTGATCACCATTTTCATCCCCAATTTCTGCTTTGCAAATTTGATGAGTGAAAGGAAAGTTCCATAGACATAGATATATGTTTGACATAATAAGTGGTGACATGAAAGACACAGATGCAAGCAAAATCGTATACGTGGAATGAGATGACCATTCAGAGGTCAGCAATAAGTCTATCACATTGTTTAAAAGGCCTGATAATAGTTGTTTTGATCACACATGTCTGATGTCTCCTGCCTAGTAGTCTACTTGTCACTTGTTTTTTCAGGAAATATTACCCAAAATATGAGTTTTCATGCATTTGAATTTGAATTCAAAAATGTTTTTCCATGTATTAATAAAATTGAATAATCAAATTATAAAATATGACCATCATATAACCAAATTCATCCATATAACGGTCACTTTATGTCAGGAGGCTGACTGATGTTCAATAGGTCATAACTTCCACAACGTTTCCAACTTTTGCTACAATTTTTTCATTCAATATAAACCCTGCCTCAGGATTCATTTTCCTGTTACGAAAGACAAGAAGGCATTTAACAATCAGAACCGTGGTTTTCTTCTTCTTCTTCTTCTTCTTCTTCTTCTTTTTTTCAGTGCTTGCTTAGCAGTCACAGACAAAAAATTGAAACCAAAGCTAAAACGTCCAAGCAAAGTCTTCCTCACCCCTCATCCTGTTTGTGCATGTATTCAATGAATGCTAAGAAGATATACGGCACAGAGTTAACAGTAAGAGCAACGACACACACGCATATTTGATAAGTCAGGGAAAACCGTGGCAATGAAATTGTGGCTTCATTTTGAACGGTTTTTTGATAATTCTATCATGATTTGGTGTGTTTTCTTCTTTTTTTTCTCAATCATTACCTCGGGAGCAGACTCCACAGGAGTGATTCCTGGTGAGGTAACCGTCACACAAAGTTCCAAGGAAAATCCTTCTGTCACAGTGGTGTGGCTCAGTGAAGCTCCGGGCTATTCTCTCTTGCTGAATGGTGTGTCGCTTCTCAGTGGTACATGCGCTGATCCCAGCATCCTAGAGTATGTAGCTACTCCATCCTCTGGCCTCAATTTCACCTTGCGTGCTGATGGAGAACCTCCTATTGTTACCTTCTTCACAACATGTAAGTTTTCAGAAACCCTTTTTTGGGCAGTGCTGTATGTATTGCATCATATTGTACAAGATTTTTTTTTTTTTTTTTTTTATAGTCAATTCATGAGAACCTCTCAATATTTGTTTTATAAACCAGTGAGAGTTACAGAGTCATTGTTACAGTGTCTTGTAATGTTTACATATAAATTTAGCAAGGAGTGACAATATTGTGATATCGTGGTGCAGAAAGGACTCAAGATAGTGCAGTTTACTGATAGTACCAGTATTGGTAAAGTTGTTAATACTTATGATGCATTGGAGTTTGTTTAAGACCTCTTGTTCAAGATGATATACATTTGCATGAATTTCCAGCTTGTGTTGCTTTTTGTTCTCAATTAACCGTTCTGCTTGTACAATGCCAAGATTGACTCATTTCTTCCCCCCTTTCCCTCCCCATTTATTCTTTTTTGCCATGTAGATCCTGATCCTGTGGGAGGTCTTCGCATTACTGAGACTCAGCCTACTTCTGCCACAGTAGCATGGAACCCCCCAATGGTTGGGGATGTGGACGGCTTTCTTCTCATGCTCACATCCTATGAGGGTGATGCGCCCGAGCAAGAGGAGTTTAGGGTGGAAGCCACCATGACTTCTTACACTTTCGATGTAAGACCTCTGACAAACTACACCATTAGGGTGCAGTCGCTGCTGTTGACCCCCGAAGAGCTGACCAGTGCGGTGCGATCAGAGGAGATTATGACACGTAATCCAATTTCTGTGTTTTGCAATAGCCTCTGTCTTTCTATCTCTCACTTTCTCTCATATCTATCTTTTCATCTATCTCTCTATCTATCTATCTATCTATCTATCTATCTATCTATCTATCTATCTATCTATCTATCTATCTATCTAATCTATCTATCTATCTATCTATCTATCTATCTATCTATCTATCTATCTATCTAATCTATCTAATCTATCTATCTATCTATCTGGTATATTGAATGTGTTCCTTCTATGTGAACAGTGGGTCTAACCAGACTCCGAGATATTTGAAAGTATCAATCATCCAGTGTCATTCAGTCATGCTATGGTACATTTTTATGCCTCCGCCACGAAGTGGTGCCGGAGGCATTATTTATCTGTAGATCAAAGCAAAGTTGTTGAAATACATTATGTACTCTGTATTAGCAGCATAAAGGTCAAAGGTCTAGGGCAATTTATTAAGTTCTATTGCATGGATGTAATGTTTTTGGACAGGCCCATTTCAGACATAGCGCACATCAAGGGTTATACAGTGTACAGTGTATGTCACCATAATTTATAAACCCCGAACTGTTTTCACAACAGCTATACCATGGTAGGTACTCAATCTGGTAATATGACTTTGTACATTTGTATAATGTCATGAACTAGTAGAACAAGAGTTTGTCAGAAAGCTGTTACTGGTTGATTGTGAGAATTGCCAATTGGATGTGATGAAAATTTGATGCGCTACTCATCTTAAAACAAAAGGAAAAGGAAGATATATCAATGTATATCAGCTTTTGTCATTTCATCATTTTTTCCTAGTCTTAATTTCAGAGTGTTCATATTTGCATTTTCTGTCATGTAAGAAACATAGATGCATACAGCGGTGTCACTTGGACTTTGCTGAATAAGAATCTGCAGTTCTCATTGAATGAATGTTAAGTGATAACAGGGCATGTGTTGTCAAGTTGTACCTGAACACAGTTATTTATTCTGACAAATTTCATACAAGTTTTGTACCTGTTTGTTTGTTTGTTTTTTCTCCATCATTTCTTATATTCTGTCTGTGCAGCCTCTTTGAATTCAAGCACAGTGATTGAAATTGCCCGAAATGAAACATCAATCTGGCTTATTCATGGTGGGTCATCTGACAGTATCTTTAACATCACTCCATCCGATGGTGCCCGTACTGTTCCGGGAGACTTCAACCGACTCTCTTTCTTTGATTTGACCCCTGGGCAACCGTATCACGTCCAGATCTTGTCGCAGAATACAGTCATTGCAACATATGAATTTGACCTTGGTAAGGATGATATTACGCTCCTTGCAACAAAGCTTATGATCAGCAGTCAAGTACACTTGTACGTCTAGCTGTTAAAATGACACCTACCTGATACACGTTTGCAAAGTGCATTGTGTACTGTATGTATATATATGACTATGATAAGTGACCCTATTAATGTATCTGCTACATCATCACTGGGGTGACAAGACCTTGTATCTCAAATTTTGGTTAAAATTCCTTTTTTTGATAGATAATCAGTTAAGTGATGTCCTGTCCAAATCCTAGCAGACTTACCCCCAAAATGAAGCCGCCATGTCATGTCAAAGGAAAGGCTTTCGTATTTGATATTATGTAATAATATGAACATTTGACATTTTGTAGCTATGAGGTCTTGTTGCCCCAGCGATGATTTATTTTCTGCTGATTTGTCAGACTATTTATGATTTGCCTCATTGATAGAAGAGCATGGACACCATATTGAGTGTGCTTATATATGTGTGCGTGCAACTGCATGCATGTTCGGGTGTTTATTTGTGTGTGTGTGTGTGTGTGTGTGTGTGTGTCTATTCGTTTGCGCTTGTATATCTGTCAAATGCACTTCGGACAAACTCTTTCGTTCATTACACTTTCCCTCTTCAATCTCTCTATATCTAATGCATCATTCTCCTTGTAGCTCCAACGGATCCTATTGTGGACGTCACCGGTGTCACAGCGACTTCAGTAATGCTGTCCATTTCACCAGGGCCCAGCGTCGTCCAGGAGTACATGGTCAACTACACGTCTCTCTCGGATGACCCATTCAGCTGCGAGACCGTGATGACCGTCAGCGTGAGTGAAGAAGAAGCGGCAAACTACACTCTCTCTCTGCTGCATCCGGACCACTCCTACCAGATTTCAGTCAGGGCGGTTTCCAGGACCACTGAGAGTGGGGCCACCATGGTCACAGCCACCACTGGTGAGTGATCTCCACGGATATCATTTCTTTCCCAACTTTTTAAGTGCTGCCCCAATCGAGCGCATACAGACACGTGATAGCATTTCATCTTGCTTATCCGTTTAAATACCAGGGTTAGATCATATCTGGTTTGCGTCAGTATTTTTGGTAGTGGAATAGCACTTGGCTTAAACTAGAATAATGATAACAGGATAAATGAAACATTCTGTTGTGTTTTCTGCAAAGCCACTGTAGAGGAGGCTATTAGTCTTTACATCAAATTTCACACCTTTCCAATGGAATACTCCATACTTGCACATTTCATTAAGCAGTAGTGTATTGTAGTAACTGGAGTCATGAAAGTTTTGTAATTGATTATTTCACTTGAAAAATAAGGTATTCTATGTTTTCACTTAAAAAATAATGAAACAGCAAACCTGCTGCTGAACAACTTGGCTCTGTTGGAATAAACATCAAACAATTGAAAATGAAGTTTTTATTTGTGTTTTGCAAAAGCAGAATTTGTATATTCTTTTTTTTTCCCCAAAAAGGATAGGAGATTTCATAGCAGATTTTTATCTTTCACAGCTCTTTCTGTACTATATCATTAAGAACATTTCAAGTAGGGTCTGTGTCTTCATCTGCTGTTTGCCTCTTCCATGATTTTTTTTTAGAGAATGACGAAATGTGTACAATATCCCTATAAGAAAATGTGCAAGCAGCATTAATCATGAACCACAAAAGAAAATCAAGACTTTTCTGTTTAAGGTCATGTTCTCTGTCTGATGCTATGTAATATTTCTAATTAGTATCAAAGAGATGTTGTGTTTCTCTCTCTCCACTAGATCCTCTTCTTGGCAATGGATTTACTGTGGTAGAAAGGAGTGTGGATTCCATCACACTGGCGTGGACATCAAACTCCTCGTACGATATATCTGTGACTTCCTATTCAGGTGGAGGGACATGGAGCACTGTGCAAGAGTTGTCCTTTACCGACTGCAGCTTTTCAAGAACACGAACATTTAACCTCAGCATGCCAGGAACAACATACGTTGTAACATATCTACCACGTGGAAATGATGTCGGTTCATTCAATATCACTGTCCGCACGGGTAAGTGTTCAGACTTTTTTTTTTGTGATTAGTGGGTTTTTTTTTCCTGATCTAGTTGCTATGTTCTTTCCAGTACTATATGCTTGCACACAGATTGTTTTACTGCCAAAAGACTGAACAAATATCTTGTTTCAAGCACAATCGGAACAATCTTGAGTTTATGATTCGAGACAACATTCATTGTTTATGTCATTCAGTTACTATGAGTTTGTCCTGGCCCTTGTCTAAAATAAATTTCAAAACACTAATTTGTATCTGTTATGCTGGACTGATGCATTTAAAGCTGTCCATGCTGATGTGAGATTTGTCCAGTCTGACTACCCCTAGACCTTGCTCGTGTCTATAATTTGTTGTCTTTCACATCATTGTTTTCATATTTACAATTCCAGATCCGGGGCCTCCTATGTCACTGATGGTAAACAATGTGACAAGAACAGGTGCTCGGTTGTCATGGCAACGTCCAGCAAGTGGGGAGGTGGACTCGTACAAGGTGACGATAGTTTCATTGAATGACAGCCAGTACTTGCCCCCTGGAGATGTGCTAACAGTGAGTCCAAATGGGATCATGAATGGCTATCTACTGGAGGGGCTGATACCATCTGCTGACTATGATGTGAGCGTGGAGTCTGTGCTGGATGCCACAGAGCAGTTTGAAACTCAGGAGAGTAGCGCAGCAAATGTGTCTTTTACCACAGGTGCGTACCGTGTGACTTACCAACCCTCGATATGTCCAGCATTTACACGCAGTCAGCCAATTGAAAGTAACCACCAGGCTCAAATTCCACGAAAGGTCATAGATTAGGCTTCTGTGCAATGTACCAAAATCTGTCATTTGGGTTGACCGACTCGAATTTGTAAAGTTTGTATTATCTTGGAGAGTAATTTTTTCCCGATGTACTGTCAAAATTTGGCAGCTCAAAACCAAGCCAAAATTGAGATATTAGCAGTTTTTCTGGATGATGCATTTTCAGACAGGTGCTGCTTTCACTGTGAAATAGAGTGTGTTTTCAATTGTACTTCTGCACACCACGCCCGAGTGACCTTAATCTGTAAATCCTCTTTCTCCCTTTCCTATGAAGCTGTATCTCATATTAAACTCTCTCTTGTTTCAATCACGTTTTGAATGAGTGAGGATGGTCCAACTTTTACAAGCTCTATATCATTTTAAAATTAAAGCTTACTCTTTAAAACTATGTCAAAAATGGACATTAGCTATGGCCTACTTTTTGTACATTTTGAGCTCGGCAGAGACAAATATTCTTTAATTACAAGATTCAAAGATGTCGTGAATACGTGAGTCAGCGGGAACATATACACCGCAGCATGCTGGGAGCGAAACAGCTGTTGTTTGTGTTGTCGTTTTAAGACCATCACATGACTACTGTGTTCTGTGATGTGATGGTAATTAGGTGCCCTGTCACAAGATGAAACCTACATGCAACTATTGCAATCTGTGAATGATCATATTTATTTGTTTTTAGCTCACCTGAGCCAAAGGCTCAAGTGAGCTATTGCGATCGCCCTTCGTCCGGCGTCCGTCGTCCGTCGTCCGTCGTCCGTCGTCCGTCGTCCGTCGTCCGTCGTCCGTCGTCCGTCGTGCGTCGTGCGTAAACTTTTTACATTTTCATCTTCTTCTTGAAAACCCCAAGACCGATTTTCATCAAACTTGGCAGGTAGCATCCCTAGGGGGTTAGGAACTCAATTTGTTAAAATGGGCACCATGCCCCACCCAGGGGGCCCCCAGGGGGGCCCAAACCCCCCAAAATTAAGGAATCTGTAAAAATCTTCTTCTCTAGAACCAGGGGGGCGTTTCATCAACGAGTTCGTCGGAGTTTTCACCGACAAATTTGCTATCAGCCAATTAGACGCAAGGATTTCATTAGATTTTAACAGTTATCAGTGTAAATCCTTGCGTCTGATTGGCTGATAGCAAATTTGTCGGTGAAAACCTCCGACGAACTCGTTGATGAAACGCCCCCCAGAAGTGATAGAGCTAAGTTAATACTATGAGTTAGTACATTGATGACTGTAGTTTCAAGTTTGTTCATGGCAGAATCAGGGGTGCCCCCCTTGGGACCCAGGGGAGGGGGGTGGGGAAGGGTTCTAATGGGGCCTAAATTGTACATTTTCATCTTCTTCTTGAGAACCCCATGACCCATTTTCACCAAACTTGGCAGGTAGCATCCCTAGGGGGTTAGGAACTCAATTTGTTAAAATGGGCACCATGCCCCACCTAGGGGGCCCCCAGGGGGCCCAAACCCCCCAAAATTAAGGAATCCGCAAAAATCTTCTTCTCTAGAACCAGAAGTGATAGAGCTAAGTTAATACTATGAGTTAGTACATTGATGACTGTAGTTTCAAGTTTGTTCATGGCAGAATCAGGGGTGCCCCCCTTGGGACCCAGGGGAGGGGGTGAGGAGGGGTCCTAATGGGGCCTAAATTGTACATTTTTATCTTATTCTTGAAAACCCCATGACCCATTTTCACCAAACTTGGCAGGTAGCATCCCTAGGGGGTTAGGATCTCAATTTGTTAAAATGGGCACCATGCCCAACCCAGGGGGCCCCCAGGGGTCCCAAACCCCCCAAATGAAGGAATCTTTATAAATCTTCTCTAGAATCAGAAGTTATAGAGCTGAGATACTATTATGAGTGAGTACATTAATGACTGTAGTTTGAAGTTTGTTCATAGGAGATCCAGGGGTGCCCCTCTTGGGTAGGGGGGGGGGGGGGGGTGGTTGGAAGGGTCCAAATGGGGGCCTGAATTGTACATTTTCATCTTCTTCCTGAAAACCTCATGATGGATTTTTGTCAAACTTGGCAGGTAGCATCCCTAGGGGGTCAGGATCTCAATTTATCAAAATGGGCACCATGCCCCACCCAGAGGGCCCCAGGGGGCCCCAATCCCCCCAAATTAAGGAATCTTTAAAAAATTGGGCCCTTATTGTACATTTTCATCTTCTACTTGAGAATGCCTGGTCAAATTTTAATTTAGATTAGTGACTGCGTGAAAGGTGAACTTGCGATACTCAGGTGAGCGCTAGACCCGCGGGTCTCTTGTTGTTTTTTCTAGTTCGAAGTGTCGTGATTCTTTTGTCTGCTTCAGGTATGATCTGAGGACTGCTCCTTTTGTTATTGAAAGGGAGAATAAAGAGTCTTCCATCATAGATATGTATGTAATTTGCAGATGCATATTTACATATGACAGTTTGATACATACTGTATACGCTATATATTTCGCAGGGGTTTTATTTTCGCGAATTTCGCGAGTCGGGAGCTATTCGCGAAATTAACAACACGCGAAAATATTACCTTCCAAAATGAATCCCTTGCCTTGATGATACGAACATTTCAGTACTAGAATACCATGTCACGGCTTACCGAACAGACCAACTGGCTAAGCTTGTTTACGCACGTCCACGTCTACTTACGAATACTGTAGAGAGCCAATCCATTATCGCAAGGGGACCACTCGTCAGAAATCTAGCGCGATGGACTTAACCACTTCAAAAATGTTGAATTCTAACTTACTAGTTCGCAGAGTTTGGCAAGTCTTTTTCATGCAGTGTATAACTAGAAACTAGTCATTCATATGCTAGTAAGTTGAAAATTCACACTTTCTTTGCCACTTCATATTTTCTCTGGTCCCCCAATCGCGAATTTAACCACTCGCGAAAATGTGTGACAGCGGCAATTCGCGAAAATGTATGTACGCGAGAATTATAGCGTATACAGTATTTATTGGTAAGTTAGGCCATTCCTCATATTTTTTGTGTTTGTTCTGTTTACCCATGGCTTGTCTGTCAAGGTGAACTCTTCACCAGTTACCTGATCTTGTTATCAGGAGCATTGCATTTTATTGCGTATTTAATGTGTGTTGTTGTTTTTTTGTTAATATCTTATCTCTAATGTTTCAGAGGATCCCAGAGAAAATGAGGTCCTTGTAACTATGACAACCAATGACTCGATTGAGTTCCTGCATGGGGTCAACGGAACAAGGTTCACCTACAACATCACGCCATCTGACGGTGTCACGATCTTGCCCGATCCAAATGACCCCTATCGAGTGACTTTCGAAAATCTGCAGCCTGGCCTACTGTATAGCGGCTTTATCGACCCCGGCGATGGCAACATTGTGCCGATTGATGATTTCCGATTGAGTGAGTGCGGCTCCTGATGTGGAGGCAGATTACTGTAAAATTTACTGATGTACCTGGCATGCACAGCACTTGGCTCAATTACAACTGTATTCGTGGAGAAATGCGAGTGGATAGTAATAGAACATAAAATGTGATCAATGACATCTTGAAGCAGTCATGGTGATAGGTGCTCAAGATGCAGTTTTTGTTTTGTCATCTTTCTATGTCACTAGTCTAGTTTTTAGAGCTGCATTCAAGTAGAATTATCTGCCCACTAGGATAGAATATTAACAATGCAAAATACTCTCTTTGACCAGATAATTAATCAAATTTGTTCTACAAAACTTGCTCGCAGGTTTTGTCAGCTTCTTTTAAAACCAAAACATAGTTCTCATATGCCTGCAGAATTGTAGATTATTGGTCTACAATGTACAAAAAATGATGCTGTTATAACACAACTTTGGTTGTGTAGTAGCTAAAATGCAAGATATCAGCCAAAGCAATAAGTACATGTACTGCAGATTTTAGTAACTTTCAAGTTCTAGCACACTTACTCCATTTTCTCCATGCCTTTACATAGCAGGGTTAGTTGTATGTGAAAATGTATTGTGTCGCGATGTGTTAGTGTCACAACCTCTAGTTCAGTGTGTATAATATACAAGTGATTTGATATTTGACACAAGATTTTATCAAATTCCATTCGCAGAACCTTCGACTCCAACGTTGACCACCCTGTCAACCAACATGTCACAAATCGAATTTGGTATTGACCCTGGACCAGGGTACCGCGATCGCTTCAACATCTCTTTCCGGAGTGTGGTACCCCGAGAGGAATGCGTGCACGAGGACAGTGTTGTCCTGTCTGCCTCCACAGAAACCTATACCTTTGAAAACCTTGAAGGGGGAACATCCTATGTATTCACTGTCGTCTCAGAAGCTGGACCTCCTGTGCGCACCCACAGCCTTGAAGGCACTCAAGTCGAAAATACGAGTGAGTTTATCTTCTAGATATTCTTGAAAATCCATATGTCTTGTTTGCACAGAGTGAGATGACACAACCTGTGGTACTTGTCTTATACAGTGTACAGCATGATTACACAGATGACGCTGTGGGTGGAACATGTGGTGCTGAGCCTGGCACTTGTGGCACCGATGGTGCCTAACCCTGCGCCAAAGGTGCTGTACCCTATACTAGTGGTGCTACGTGTACATGTATCTCATATGGAGACTGGAGCCTGACACTTCTGGCACTGATGGTGCCTAACCCTGTACAAAAGGTGTTGTACCCGGTTCTTATGGTGCTGCATGTATCATATATGGGGACTGAGCTTGGTACATGTGGCACTGTTGCAGGTGTTTCAATCTGCGTGCTGGGGGCTTCATGATGCAGTACTGTACAGTACATAACACTCTTGCTTTAATGCATGGTATAGATGTTACCCAGTAGATGTGATTTGATGAATTTGCCACATACATGAATGAATTGCACATGCACACATTCTCCAAATACGGAAAATTTATGCCATGTCATACAGAAAAGTTTGCTATGCAGCCTCTAGTAAATGTAAACAGATGTTTATTAGTAATATCTGAGTGACAGAAATTCTTTGACAAAGAAGAATTCATGAAGTAAAGAATGATAAGGAAAAAAAGGCAGAATCAGCTTCTACATAGTCTTAATCTGTTGTAGAATAGCATTGAGATGCAAATTTAAGGGGATTCTCAAGAAGAGTGTGTCTTTTGTGTCCAATTTGGTTAGGTGCATACATGTATATGTAAGTATATATATATATATATATACATATATAGTATATACATGTACATGTACGTGTAATTGCTTTTGAGGAATATATTTTTTTGATTAAAATCCATATATTAACCTGCTTGTTCAACATGTGATGTCAAGATTAGGGAATGTTTTAATTTGCTATGCTGTTGTTGTCCCCGCCGAACGAGTTCGAGCAGGGGACTATGAAACGGGCTCCGTACGTGTGTGTGTCCGTCCGTGTGTCCGTGTGTCCGTCCGTGTGTCCGTCCGTGTGTGCATCCGTGTGTGATCAAAATGTTCAAAATGCTACTCCTTCGCCATTTCTAACCCGATTTTGATTCTGTTTGCTTTATATGATAGCACTACATGGGAGCTTTGAAACTTCTATACAGAATTTCAATTGTGACCTTTGACCTTGACCTTTGACCTATATTGTACATTTTGCTTCAAAATGCTACTCCTTCGCCATTTCTAACCCGATTTTGATTCCGTTTGCTTTATATGATGGCACTAGGTGAGGGCTTCAAAACTTCTACACAGTATTTTGACCTTTGACTTCTTTGACCTTTGACCCTGATTTTTGACCTATATTGTACATTTTGCTACAAAATGCTACTCCTTCGCCATTTGTAACCCGATTTCAATTCCGTTTGCTTTAAGTGATGGCACTAGGTGAGGGCTTCAAAACTTCTACACAGAATTTTGACCTTTGACTTCTTTGACCTTTGACCTTGATTTTTGACCTATATTGTACATTGGCTACAAAATGCTACTCCTTCGCCATTTCTAACCCGATTTTGATTCCGTTTGCTTTATGTGATGGCACTAGGTGAGGGCTTCAAAACTTCTACACAGAATTTTGACCTTTGACTTCTTTGACCTTTGACCTTGATTTTTGACCTATATTGTACATTGGCTACAAAATGCTACTCCTTTGCCATTTCTAACCCGATTTTGATTCCGTTTGCTTTATGTGATGGCACTAGGTGAGGGCTTCAAAACTTCTACACAGAATTTTGACCTTTGACTTCTTTGACCTTTGACCTTGATTTTTGACCTATATTGTACATTTTGCTACAAAATGCTACTCCTTTGCCATTTATTTCTAACCCGATTTTGATTCCGTTTGCTTTATGTGATGGCACTAGGTGAGGGCTTCAAAACTTCTACACAGAATTTTGACCTTTGACTTCTTTGACCTTTGACCTTGATTTTTGACCTATATTGTACATTTTGCTACAAAATGCTACTCCTTTGCCATTTGTAACCCAATTTCAATTCCGTTTGCTTTAAGTGATGGCACTAGGTGAGGGCTTCAAAACTTCTACACAGAATTTTGACCTTTGACTTCTTTGACCTTTGACCTTGATTTTTTTACCTATATTGTACATTGGCTACAAAATGTTACTCCTTCGCCATTTCTAACCCGATTTCGATTCCGTTTGCTTTATGTGATGGCACTAGGTGAGGGCTTCAAAACTTCTACATAGAATTTTGACCTTTGACTTCTTTGACCTTTGACCTTCATCTTTTTACCTTTATTGTACATTTTGCTACTAAATGCTACTTCCGGCGGGGACATATATTACGCACCGCGTAATTTCTACTTTTCCTTGTTGAACTGACCATTGGTATAAAGACAACAAAAAAAGAATCCCCCTCCCCCGAGCATTTTCATCTTTAGATGTATTGGCAATTTTCTGCCTTCTATCCTAATGTGTTGCTTTTTAATTTTTTTCAATGAGAAAAATGTCCAGTTTCAAATACTCCTTTAAATGGTGTCAGAGTTCTGTTTTCATGATCAGATTCCATAAAATAAATGTTGCTTCAACTCTCTCTGTCGTTATTATGGTAGCTGTCATCCCTCAGGATACCTTTACTGTCTTGGACATCACATCTGACAGCGCTAGCCTAGCATGGGTCAATGGTCAGCCAACACCATTCAACATCACCAAGGAACGGAAAGTCGGGGGTCGGTACGTGCCCGATGGGCTCTACCAATACGGCGACTGCGACGTGTCATACGTGTTGGTAGCAGAGCCCCTAGAGTCAGCTACCGAGTATCGCTTCATGTATGTGCCACAATCTGGCAGCCCGTTTGAGGTGGAGATCAGAACGGGTAAGGAATGGACTACTATTAACTGGAGGGGGGGAGGGTGGATGGAGAGGGGGATGAAATGACTCTTTTAGTGAAGGGTCAATTGGGAAGAATGGAGATGAATTGAAATTGACTAAAGGAGGGACAGTTTAACACTAATGTCCCATTAGTGGTAAGGTCTTCATAAATAAGGATTAATTTCAATGCAAAGTGAGGGTAAATTTCAATGCATTTTTTCCTACTTTTTAGACAGAGCAAGGCACAATTCCTATGGCCAATATACCAATTAAGTTGTTCACATTCACTAAAAAAATATAAAAATGCTTTACCCCAGCCACTTAATTCAAGTCACATCAGCTTGTGAAGCCTGAGCTGTGGGAATAAACAAATTTTTGAAAAAGGACATTTTACTGTGAAAATAACTCAAAGTGATTACAATCTACAGCCAACCAGTAGCGTTCACAATATCAGACAGTACAGAGAACCTCAGGTTAAGTATGATTTTTTAAATGCTAGACCTTTTCAGTAATTTTCATTGGAGAATGATGTACAGTATAATTACATGCACTTAGAATTGTCAGGAAATCGTTTACATGCTGTACACATATCCTCTTAATATGTATGTAAATGTGAGACCCCACCTATTATCCATTGAGTACAATGTAATAATAAATGCATAAATGCATAGTAACAATATGCCATCCTGTGAAACTCAAATCTTACTCCTGGATTTCCCCTTTGCAGACCCAGAGTCCATATTCAACTGCTCTGTCGACACCATCGTCTCCAGCTACACCCTCACCTGGACTCCAGCCCCGGGGTCCAGGAACGACGGATATCAGGCGAGGATCACCGACCAAGACAGTGATGTCCAGGAAATGGTTGTACAACCCGACGAGGAGCTGGAAATTTTCAAGAATCGGCTCCCTCCGGGTACGAACTTCACCTTTGTCATCAATGCGGTGCTCGATGCGACTGACGCTTTCTCTGCACAGGAGGCCGCTGTGCCCTGCCAGATCGAAGCAGCGACATGTGAGTAAATTTGTTCTGCATTTGAATTGCTTTGTTTTTGCTGCTGATTTGTAGTGTCCCTGTAAAAGGTGAAACATTATGTGTGATCATTTTTCTTCCACCAAGCCACTTCTAGTGTATTTTACTTGTTGCTCTGCACATATCCTAATCTCTCACAAAATAAATGCAATGGGTTTTGTGCTACTTCAGTGAAGCATAACATTCCTAAATATGTCCATGCTGCAAAATATTTCACATTTCCAGTATTTGCTGGTTCTAGAGTTAGTAATAGAAACAGGGTAATTTGTTGGAAATCATCCCAAACCTCAAGTGCATTTTTGCATTCGGCCTCATGGAATATCAACCCGTGTACATTTGTGTATTCTATTTACCTCCAGTGGGTTTTGTGATGCACAGTCACAGTTGATGTGGAGAACGCATTTGATGTGAAGACGAGCACAGTAAAGACGTGAAGCAAACTTGATATCAATTTGTTGATAGGTGGAAACAGGTGATGAAAAATACAGGAAGTTGTTTTATCTCATATAATTGTGAGCTTCACAAGTGTTGAGCAGTACTAGATGGATTTAAATATGTCCAGTTATGATTTTGTCAAACATTCTTTTTTTGCAGTGCCTCTGTCTGAAGGCGTGGCGATACCGATCACCGTCAGCACCACAAGCTTCATGCTCATCATAGGTGATGCCAGAAACGTGCCAGGATTCCAGGGTTATGAAATCACCACTGATCCTCCCATTAATTCCGCAGACGTCACAATCGACCAGACTACCAGCTCGGCTACTCTTGAAAACTTAACACCAGGGCAGCTGTATATTGTCACAACTATGGTACTGGGCACCGACCTGGTGAACTTTTTCCTGGAACGAACAGGTACAAGTCAAGGAGTTGCATTCCGGCAGGGCTAGATACGAACTTTTTTCGTTGGTGGCCATTTTGGGCTAACAAAATCATCAAATTTCAATTTTGGTGGCTGAAAAAAGAGGGAAACAATATAGTAATGAAAACTATTCACTGAACATCAATATAATACAATAAGCCATGATAATTATTTGAAAACTTGCAAGGTATGAGAAGAATTTTAAATACCACATGTTGCTAAGAAGTAAGATAAAAAAGAATGAAGTGAAATTATTTGATTAAGCACTAATATGTTTAGAAATCATGATAATTATGTGAAAATATGCAGGTATGATGAAGGGTCTCAAATACCACATACTGTGACAGAGTTTATTTAATAGTCTAACCTACAATTTTGTAAATGCAACCTTGAATTGAGGCACATATACACTGTATGATATTTCCATGACATCACATAGTAATGAAATTATTGTATTCAACGTACGGGTATACTTACATCTATTTTTAGGTGGGTATGATTTGGCTGTGAGTAAAAATATACCTTGCAGAGAAAATTGTGTGAAAGTATACCCCTATGTCACTTGCTGATTAGGATGGTGTACTGTTAAAAGATTTTTAAAAAAGAGAATGTGTCATCATTGTTAATTAGTTGCTGCTTTGTTTCCTTCTCTAATATACTTCTACTCTCATAGTTCCTTTGAGTCCAGCTACGGTTTTATCCCTCACCACTGCTGCGACTTCTGTCACTGTATCCTGGGCTCGCCCGGTGGGCGTCTTTGATTTCTTCCGCGTTTCTGTCAACCCGACAATGGACACGGAAGAAACTTCTGCTACTCTTACTGATTTGCTGCCAGGCACAAACTACACAGTCAGTGTGGTAACCGTCAGTGGCACAGGTCCATACCAGCAGATTAGCAGCTCCACAGAATTGAATATAACCACCCGTAAGTTATCAGCATCACTGTATTAAAATCAATATCTATCTACTAAAGTATGAATATTATTATTGAAATGTGTGGGAAACAGTTGTAAGCTAGTTTTTGTGTATTTTCTTTTTCTTCTCAAATTACATATTGGGGCACACATTCGTGTTGAAGCCAACTTTATTCTTTGAAATAGTATGGCCCTCATTTCTGTGCCTTGGCCATGTGAAATATGTGTGAGGTGCATATTACACATAGTACTGGTACTTCATATTATGATTTTTAGTTTGTTTTGAAGTTAATTGACACCACTTGGTATGAATTGAATTGTAATATCCCGTGACATTTTCTGCACAATCCAATGTTTTGCACTTGATATGCAAATCATGATGTAGGGAGAGAGCATGTGTATCATTGTATTGAATAGGTAATTTGTGATGTTCAGTAATCATGTTAGTCTCCATCTAAGGCATTATAGAAAAGATTTATCCAGCTCAATGCTATTAAATAGATGTTTTGTTTTTGTTTTTACGTTTCTTTGTGATTTTTTTTTTTATTCACAGAGATGCTGGGACCGAATGATCTTGAATTCATTAATGTGATGTCGACGTCATTCACTGCTCTGTGGGGAGATTTTGCACAGACGTATTTTGTGGTACTAAGAGATGACAATGACATTCAGGCGGGCGTCAATACCATCAGTGACCAGATGGTGGACATTCCATCAAATGACCTTTCAGCCGGCATCTCTGCAGCCAGTGTCTACAGCCTTGAAGTGTGCAGTTTTCCTACCCTCACACCGTGTGTTAATGGCCGTGTACGAATGAGTGAGTGTGTGGCACTTGATTCATTTCCTATGATAATCTGAGAGATTACTACTCATTATTCCCAAGCAGTGTGAAGGAATGCAGAAGAGGTGGAGTAAACATCAAAGCGATCGGGTCACTAACTCTTTTAAACAAGAAAATGTGCTCCATGTTCAAATTGATGTTTTAGCGTAAACATGGAGCCAACAGAAGTACAGTGAGTTTCCCTTTTAGCGAATCATAGCGGTAATAGTTTTCTCAATGTTGGACCGTCACAAAATGCCTGAAAGTAGAAAAGTCTGCTAATTTTGGGCTTTTTTGTGGTTACTTTTTCAAAGTCATAGTCACAGTCCATGAAGTTATGTGAGTCAGATGCGGTATAAATGTCACATCCTGCACAGATCAGTGGTATAGTTGTGAGGTATTTTGTTTAATATCTCAACAAAAGCATCAAATCCTGCGTGTTTCCTTGTACTCTGATGGCCATATCATATTGAGATGATTTTATGACATGGAATCACTCTTCCTTTAGCCCACGCCCCCCCCCCCCCAAAAAAAAAGGGGCTACCAAAATTTAAAATAGATTCATAAACCAATTTTTTCTGCATTCAGCGGCTGGCAGTCAGTTTTTCAATGCACAAGTATGCAATGAGTATGTTACCTAGACATCCACCTCTCCCACTCCCTCATTTGTCTTACACGAAACGTGCAGATTGTATATTTGTGGATGAATTTATGTTGCTCTAACTCGTTACGAGACCGTATAAGATATATGAATGGCATACACACTTTTCCATGGTCACAGATCCGGAAAGCCCTCAGGAGCCCAGATCGCCCCTCATGAGCCCGTTTGCCCTGTCCTTTGAATGGGATGCCACCAACACCTCCTTCACGGGGTACCGCGTCTACTATCTGCCCGTGCCCTACCGCAGGGAGCTGGCTCTGACGGTTCCCCGCAACTCCTCCGAGGGCAGGATGTTCAGCCAGGACTGCCTGCGGCCGGACACGGAATACACCTACGAGCTGGAGACATATCTAGAGGCCACCAATGAGTTCAGCGAGCAGTCGAGTGATGAGGCTCAGTCAATCACCATCAGAACCAGTGAGTTTTACCACACTCTCAATCCTTCTATGTCATCATTAATGGCACAGCTAGTCAGTCTTTGTAAATGATGATAATAATAATAACATTTATAAAGGGTTTAAAGTCATATTTCCAAGGGAAAGTGAAAGCAAAGATAAAGAATGAGTAAAGTAGAAAACATTGAACAAGTCCATCCACATAGAACAACAGCAGACAATTACGTGTAACAACAATTACAACTACGCATGTACTACTACTGCTGACACATATAACACTGCCTGAAAAGGTATGTTTTAAGGAGTGACTTAGTTATTGGCCTGTCGGATGCCGGTGGGGAGATTGTTCCATAGTGTAGGGGCAAGGGGAAAGAGAGGCAAGACAGGAAATCTATTGGTGTCCCCCCCCCCCCCCCCCCCCCCCCGCGAGGATTTTATACTGACAAGGTATTCATTCACCCCTTTCCCATCATCACACTTTTAGTACTTTTGATCCAGTTCTCATGCATTATTCATACCTGCCAAATGTTCTTATTAGTAATGGGAGCATTCCAATGTTGTAGGAAAGGAGAAGTTTCATTCAACCTTGAGTCCCTAATTTTGTCAGCACCTGCTAATAGTATGGGTAATAGATGAAAGTTCTTACTTCTGCATCATATTCTCCAAGTTATTCACATTTATAAAATTGTGGGGTTGACTCAGATGCATTATTTGTGGCTACAAGCATGTTGGATAAGCCTTGGATGCGCATTCTGTGTTGAAACCATAGATGCAAAGTTTGGGTCTGTCATCAAATTAGTCTTTGCTGTAGTATTGCTTCTTATTCTCATCTGTTTCTTTTACAGCATTTGTATATGTGATACAGTCAGAAATATCATTATTTTTTTTAAGGTGTCGATTAAGTATGTACATCAAAACATTGTGACGTAACAGAAAGATAAACCCACATGATTACTGCAAAATATCTTTGAATGTCACATTGTAAGTATTTTTCTTGCATAAGTGGTCAGCCCATTTTCAGTTCAGCTGCTTATAGGATATCCACATGACCTGCTGATATTTGAATAGTCATTACACAGTGTTTAATTTTGCTCAAAGAATTCCTTATCTATTGCTTTCAGTTGATGACATATTCGACTCAACACATCTTTTTAGGTTTAAAGAACGGTATCCTTACATATGTTCCACATCTGTGATCTTGCATGCAACATCTTGCTTACGTACAGGGCCGTACTCATCAAACGAGCCTCACATTTTCGACACCACCAACACGTCGCTGACGGTCATCTGGGTGAACGCAGAGACGGACGGCAGGCAGGTGTGTCTCACAGAACTGTGCAGCACTCTGAGCAGTGGCTCGCCCAGCTGTCTTCCAACTAATTCGACATGTCCCATCTTCTTCACCTTCAGTGGGCTGGTTCCGGGCCGTCGTTACGTTGTGTCGGTTCAGATTAGCAGTGGGGAGACGGAGGACATTCTTTACACCCAGACTGGTAAATCAATGCCTGAAATCCCAGTAACCATGTCTTTCATTTGATGCTGTGCCTTTGCTGTTATCATTTCAACAATTCATTGTCAGTGTTTCATAACAGAGAGTTACAAATTCTCTTTCAGTTAGGGTCTCTGTTGTTCAGATGTAATTGTTTCAGTTACCAAATTTTCAACAACCTCTTCATTCCAGCTGGTTCCCAAATTGCCCTACATCAACATAAATAAGTAACAAAATTAATTAGTGTTTTAATAGTAGTAGCCATGAAAAAAAATTGTGGCCATTCATACTCAGACAGGATTCAACCTACGACACCCTTCTTTGCTGAATATTTGGAATATTATTGATGAAAGATGAAATACTTGGTCTTTTTGTTAGGGGTTATTATTGTATCTTTTGTTTAAAATGAAATGCAAAAAGCGTGCAAGCTGCCCGCATTTTTATTTAGTTTATACTTTGGAAGTAATTCACATATTTTGGATTAAATTGTAGGTTCTATAAAATTAGCAAGCAAAATTTCAGTTGTACATTTACCTCCCCCTCCACACACACACACACACACACACATACACACAAACAAACAAACAAACACAAAGGAAGTGCTGTACATACACAATGTGGGGTAGCATCTTTTGATGTCAAACCTTGATACCGGTATTCATTGATCTTTTGCAGAGCCAAATCCTCCGGATTTCTTCAACGTGGCCTCTTTGGGATCTGACAGAGTGCAGGTCCTTCTTGCCCCACCCAAGGGCGACTTTGACGGCTACATGCTGACATTTTCACCTGACAAGGGCAGCGTCACTCTCTCACCGGAAGAGACAGAGTATACCCTCGATGGCCTTGCTGATGAAGCCACCTACACCGTTGAAGTGGTTACATTCACCAGGAGTGGACTTCTGTGCATTGAGAGCGAGCCAAGGTCCCTCAACGTTACGACCAGTGAGCTTTTTAAATTTTCATAGTTTGAAGTGATTACTCATACCACTTTGGTCAATACAAACAGCAATATCTCTTCATCATAACGATTTTATAACCACTGAAACCCTATTACGTGTACAGCTGTAGTTTAAAGAAAGATCATACGTTGTATCTGATACAATTTCCTTGAGGCTATCCAGACCTGAAGGTGTAGTCAAGGAGAGCTCTCAGTGCGTAATATTTAATTGAGATTTCACTCGTTGCCAATGTTATAATCCTTCAGTGTTAGATTTATTTAATCCTTGAGATATATGACAGAAGTTGACTCCAGTAAAGATTTCTCAACAGGCAACCAGGTTGATTGAGACTCTTGTAGGATTATCTGTTCAATGAAATTGATCCATTATATCATACAATTTGCCTAAATTTATGCCAAGGCGAGAGAGAATATCCATGGGGCTCTACTGTGTAAACATGAATGAGGGAGTTGTGCAGAGGTTGGCAGTACATGTAATGGTATTAAGCTTAAGATAGTGCAATGCTATCTCGGCAATTAATTGCAGATGATTATGGAAACTGACATTCAAAAACCACAATCAAGAATGCAAAATGAAATCAGATAACAGCATGTAGCAAAAAGAAAAAAAAAATGATTTCATTGATTGTCATTATTTGTGTATATGCAGGTCCAGCTGTACTGAGTGCAGCAAACATCATGAGCACAGAGCTAATCCTCACATGGTCCTCGGATGGATTAAATGAGAATGCACTGCAGTACTTCCGACTGGAGTATTCCTCGATGGTCAGTGGCTCACGCACCATCCAAAAGAATACGGACCCAAACAACGACTACTACGCCTTTGCCATAACTGGGCTCATCCCGGGCGATCTCGTGACCATGGTCCTGAGGGCCGAGTTTGGTAGCGGACTAGTTTTTGTCGATGAAATCACGCGACGCACTGGTGAGTCTCCTCATTCTTCCAGACTGGCATTTCGATGTCACTAAATCTTTTCATTGTATTTTTATATACTAATTATGCTATTTATGAATGAAATTAGAATTTGGCTGTAAGTCATTGAATAAAACCCCAAAGCTTCTTTTTTTTTTTTTGAGACTCTTTTGGGGAATATGATTGGATGCACATTGAAAAAAAAAAAATCGGTATCAGTTTTGAATTCTTGTGTATTCTATTGTTTTAAAGGGGATGGCTAGTAACTGATGAGTGGGAATCAGTGGGAATGCTGGGGAATGATTGTTCCAATTCTTGTGGGATTCATTTAAGAGTATGTTATATATCTATTGTGTGAAAATTATTTGCTTCAGAATGGTCTCATATTCAAGTAAGGTGCAGTTTAATGGTTCCAGGCTAGCATGCCTGTACAGTGATGGGGCATTAAACTGCACATTACTTGAATATGAGACCATTCTGAAGCAAATCATTCTCACACAACAATAGATATATAGTGTACTCTTAAATGAATCCCATAAGAATTGGAACAATCATCCCCCAGCATTCCCACTGATTCCCACTGATCAGTTACCAGCCATCCCCTTTAAAAATTTCTTATGTATTTGTTTTTCTTCTTTTCTTTCATTGTTTTCATGATGGAAATTGTAGGTGACACTATTTCAATAATAAATAACATGAAATTAATTAATTTCAGTCAGTAAAAGTCAAAATAATGATGCATTTATTAATTTTGGCTTGACACAGTGTTTGCATTGGATTTGTACACAAAATCATACTTTTTAGTAATTTGGATCGGACATGGACTTATGTAATGTTACGTAACTATGGTACCGCACACCCAGGTGTCACAAATTTGGTCTCAAAAGTTGTGCAGGACTTCAATGAAAATAGTCTTGAAACGCTGTGTCGATGGCTTCTCGCGTTCCAGACACAAATTGTGTGAAACGTTAAACCTATGAAAGTGCATATTACTCTTCTGCGCTGTAAGAATTTCTGATGAGCTTGAACAACATCCACCCAGTATTTTTTGATATATGCAAGCAAAGTTACATACAATGTAAATAATAGCAGTGTCTGATTGATGCCAAGATAAAAGTAACTGTGTTTTCAATTTTTCAAACATCAAATCTTACTCAACAGAACCTGCCGCTGTTCCTGATGAAACTTTCACGGTCGTGCCTGTCGACGACGTGCCAACATCCCTCAGGGTGAACTGGCGTCCACCTGAAACAGGCCGTTTCCGGGGCTATCGCATTGAATACTCGCCCTCTGATGGGGATCAGATGTCTCCCGTGGAGCTAGGGAGTGGCGAGGAGGAGCTGACTCTAACTGGGCTCCAGTTTGAGCAGACCTACAAGATCACCATCACTGTCATCATGGGGAGAGGGGGGACGTTCCAGGAGAGCGACTCCCGCTCCGTCACACAGAATACAAGTACGTTTCATATTTCTCAGCACCATGCATGTTTCTATACATTGTACTTGTTCATGCTGTAATTGCCAAGTGAACCTTTTAGCACAAACATCAGAGCTTTTTTGTACAGCAGTGCTTTCTTTTATTGCTTCACATTCAATACCCAAATTTGCCTTAGCAGACACAGGCTTGTCAGAAATGTCTGCCCTTGCATTTACAATAAATGAGAGGTGCAGAAAGCAGTGATATAGATCATTCTACAATTTTAGCTTTTACATGTTTGTGAGGGGGCATGGAAGAAAAAAAAATGAAACAAAAATCACAGCTATTGTATACTGATTTGTTGTTGACAGCTCACTACTCACACTTGTCCACAAAATTAGTCTTTCAGTCTCAGGTTTTAGCCCGAGACAAACAGTGAGCCATGCTATGATTGAATCTAACTGGGTAAAGTTTGATAGATACAACTTGTAATTTTGATTCATGGCAGCAACCATGCTAGCGTGAGGAAAATATCCAGTATGGTCCTTAGTGGCAGCATTATACAATTCTCTGTTCCTCACCTAGGCTGTTTCTCCAGACTACTGTGGGTAGCTCCAGCGGTTTGATCAGTGGTTATGAAAGTCATCACTTCCTGTGATATACAAACTTCACTTCTTTTTCTTTCATACAAGCAAAGCTCTAAAGATTTTATTTCCATTTTGCTCACACCACAAAAGAGAAAACTCTATTAAGGCATGGCTCTTTATACTTTAATGGGATATAGGAACACAAATGCCAATTTTCAGAATAGTTACCTTTGGCAGAAATTCTAGTCACGTCGCCATTGCATTCTCTACTACTTTCGACTCTTGCAGCTATGGGGGCTGAAAATGAGGTCAACATAAGGGACCTTGATTCCACCTCAGTGGAATTTACTTGGTGGGGTGAAGGGGAAGGAAATTTCACAGTGAGTCTCAACGCCTCTGACTGTCCTGGAGCAGCAGTCCCTGCCCCCATGATGAACACATCACGTTACGCCCAATTCTCCGGGCTGACGCCGGGGGCTACCTACACGATCACAGTTGAAGAAGGCACAACTGCTATCATCACCGATGAGGAATTCATTACCGGTATGTCACTGTACAAATATGATTTCAAATGTTGGTTGTTTTTTTAAATTTTACCAACCTCCAAAACCAACAAAAACCAACAGTGACTTCAGGTAGGTAATGGGACATTACCAAAGACAATTATCTTTCTTTTGTATATTACTAAGTTCGTCGTGATTGAGAAATAGTTCAGTCATAATAGTGAAAATATGCTTGTAAAGTGGTGCATGTATATTGTAACAGGAAGCTTCTCCACTGCTTTTGTTTTTCCTCTCTCTCTTTTCCTCCCCAGCCACTTGAATTGTGTTGCTCTTTGCCAATCTTGATGCAGTGTTCTTAATCATTGCCTCGCGTGATCCAGAAATAGTCGCTACAATTTTTTGTGTGTGTGTGTGTGTGTGTGTGTGTGTGTGTGTGTGTGTGTGTGCAGGAAATGTATTGCAACCCATTTGATAGAGGGTTTTGATGTGATCGGCAGTGATAGAATGCATTCTTTGTCAAGGTACCAAGTACTATAGTAGTAGCTGTAGCCTTTGAAGCTGTGAGGGTTGTATTCTGATGCCTGCAGATATGTACGAACATGAAATTGAATAAATACAAGACCCATTACGAGACAGTAATGCATTTTTTTTTATTCGAAACCAGTAATCTAAGTCTTCAGTTTTTTATCCCTGTCGACTGCTTGAGCTTTCATTATGGTTTTCCTAAAATCTTGCAAGTCACATGAAGAAATTCCTGAGAAATGAGACCCATCTGCAAATGACTGACATTGTTCATCACTCTTTGTGAAGTGTATTTTATTCTGTCACCACAAGTGTGCCTTCATTCCCCCCCCCCCCCCCCACTCGCCTTTTTCTTTGTCAACCACAGTACCGGACAGAGTGAGTGATATTCAGGTGCGCTTCATCAACTCCAGCGCTCTCACCTATTCCTGGACTCCGCCCAGCGGTTGCTACGACCGAATTGAGGTCCGCTACTCGCCCGACACCTGCACCAACCCCTCCCCCATAGTCCTCGAGCAGGCTGAGAGCAGCCACACCCTGACCCTGCTGCAGGCTGACACTGACTACGACATCGCGCTCGTCACCTTGGAGAAGACGGCTCAGAGTGAACCTTTTGACATCAGGCTGCGCACTGGTATGCAAATACTTTAGGCCTACAGCATGTGTGTGTGTGTGTGTGTGTACATGCGCACACATTTGTGCGTACATGTAAGAGTACACTGTCTCAGAAGTTTGGTAAATCTATCTTGATCAAAGCAGTTGCGAAGTGTACTCATTGATTTTAATAATCAGAAAGTAAATTGTATGTACATGTACCTACACAAGATGTGTTTGGAGTTGTTGAAAGCATAGGGCTTACTTAATTAATGAAAAAAAATGAGGTTCTTTGAGAAATTTGTCACCAATCTTTTGCTGTTTTCCTATTGAAAGGCTGTTTGCTTTGTTATAGGGTGTTTTGTTGTAGATGTGCACATACTTGCACAGTGTATGCATACTTATACATGCACAAAGGATTGTATGTTTCAGGGTTTGAATTTTAAAAGCATCACTGTGCTTGACAGTGCATAGAAGCTAGATCGGAGTTCTTGTGGATTCTATTTGGTATCGAGAGTCAATATTCTAGATCCCTGCTAGCCAAGAAATAAGTTAGCAGGATTCCTGCATATTATCATAATGCAAATATGCACATGCCCCAGTCATTTTGGCCAGCGGAAAAATATATTTTTTCACTATTTTCCATATATTTTTTTGCTATTTCATCATTTCATGATATATTTTTTGGCTATTTTCTTTGAAAATAGTCTAAAAATCACCCTATTTTTCTGCTATTTTTCCCACCTTCCCAACAAGGTGGACTATTTTTTTACTATTTTTATTCACAAATAGTGGAAAAATAGCTCTATTTTTTAGCTATTTCAATTTTTCTTCCCCTTCACGTACTATTTTTAAACTATTTTTTGGATACCACTAATTTTCTGCTATTTTCCTTGAATTTCATGTACTATTTTTAAACTATTTTTTGTCTCTAATTATATTTAAAAGACGATTACACTATTTTCTTGCTATTTTTTGCTCTCTCGTCTCCTTCACTTTTTGTTTCTGCACTATTTTTTAGCTATTTTTTGCTATACACACATTCATTTTTTTTTTTTTTTACATAGAAAGGGTCTAACCTACAGTACGGTACCGGTATTTGCAAAATCGGCTGACAAACTCTCACGCTCGATCACTCCTAGGGAGTGTTTCATCAACGTTTGTCGGCGCTGACAACTTGAATCACGATATCGCCATAGTAACAGTCACGGTGACCATGCAGAGCATCTCAGCCAATCAAAACCAAGGATTTTGCTGAAACTGGTCAGTGCCGACAGTTGTCGGCGCTGACAAGCGTTGATGAATTCACCCCAGGGGGAGCATTTCATGAAGCATTTTGTCGGACAAAATTGATCGGACAACTCTGCTCTCAGCCAATCAGACGGAAGGATTTCAGTAGCTTGTAACAGTTTGTCAGAAAAATATCCGACCAAACTGCTTCATGAAATGCTGCCCTGGATGGTACGTGTTTCATCAACGTTTGTCAGGGCTGACAAACGTTTATGAAACACCCCACTGATCCTTTGAACGCCACATTGCATTCATGCATACGTGTACATTGCGAAGTGAGCAAACAATACATGTACATGTACTTGTAGTTGTATAAAGTATGCGATTAGCGGTTTTTGTACAGTGTATGTAATCCTATTGCTACACACATGAATGGAAGATCGGGTTATTGAAAGTTTATCAAGCCAGACCCTAGTATATGTCACAATTACGTAAACAAAGTTGTTGGCAAAATTTATTTATAAATCAATCTCCTAGGTTTATAATTATTCAATGATGTTTATCACAAAAATGAATGCGAAAAGTCATATTTTGATGGTCATTATGCAAGTCATGACGGCCATCCAGACATCGAACGTGACTGGCATCAACCGTGTGGTTTCAACAGGCGGGATTATTATCAGACAGTAATCTTACCATTGCAAGCATAATGCGGCTTCACTTTGTTGATTTACGAAAATAATAAAATGCAACATCTATTCACTACGGAATAAAGCATGTAAAAACCTTGAACAGGATCAAAGACTCTTGAAAATAAGCACGTAATAACTCATTGTATCCCGTTCCCCGCAGCTTCCGGAGCGCCGTATTGATACACAGAACAATAGAAAACTGTCTGAGACTCTGAATGCGATTCATCGGCGTGTATTGGGCTCACACCCGTAAATACAAGGTAATGCCCCAGGCCCCTTCACAAATTCGTACCAAAGATACCAAAATAAATGAAGAAAAAAATTGATTAAAAATCAATGATGTAGTTTGGCAAAAAACTGAATAGCTGTAGATATTGAGTATGAATTCCTCTACAAATTGCATTTTGGTTGGAAGATGAAAGCTCTTCTGGTGGAATTTGAGGGGACTATATTTCATTGGGTACGTGTACGGAAAATGGGTGATTTTTTGAGTGATAAGAACTCGTAGTCTAGCTTTGCGGACCCTTGGACAGAATTTGAACTGAATTATCCACCCTGAGAATTTGATGGATGAAAGGGTATATCTAACTTATCCAGGTTAGTGAAGCTGAAACACCTCATTTCACCCAGCTGTTTTACAGAATTTTTTGAAATTTGATTTTTAACACACATCCCTATGGGGAAATATTTATGGGTGTGAGCCCTATAGAGGATGCATGCAATGCACACAAGTCTATGGGAAGTATTCATCCCATACAAACTCTGCTGGTTTATGTTGATCTATTGTGTCAGATCTCTTCCTCCCTCCCCCCTTCCCCTTCCTACCCCCCCCCCCACCTCTCTCCTCTACCCCACCCCCCACCCCACCCCAACTCTGTTTGGCTACAATTTGTTTTCTTATTATGTTGTGGTATAGATAGATCTTTGTACATAGCAGGCATCAGTATCACACAACTTTGAATGACTGTGTTATTTTAATGTATTTCTTTGTTTGGCTACCACTGAAACAGGTCAAACTTCATAAAGTTAGTCTGTTTGACAAAACAGAGTCTTTTCAAGTATTTTGTAGGCAATAATGTGATGATGACACCCCATAATCAAAGATTACTGCCTGCCTCTAGGTATTCATCTTATGAAGAACTGATCCACACTACATTTTTATTTTTTTTTAAAAACCTCAAAGGGCATGAGTTTCAAAAATGTCCCTTTGAGAAGCTTTATGACCCTTGAATGTGTAATTTCCCATATGATGTAGGTGCAAATGTCATCAAAAACACATTTATGATGTTTACAAGTCAAATGAGAAATATGACCTCCACTATAGGGCTCACACCCGTAAATACAAGGGAATGCCCCAGGCCCCTTCACAAATTCGTACCAAAGATACCAAAATAAATGAAGAAAAAAATTGATTAAAAATCAATGATGTAGTTTGGCAAAAAACTGAATAGCTGTAGATATTGAGTATGAATTCCTCTACAAATTGCATTTTGTTTGGAAGATGAAAGCTTTTCTGGTGGAATTTGAGGGGACTATATATTTCATTGGGTACGTGTACAGAAAATGGGTGATTTTTTGAGTGATAAGAACTCGTAGTCTAGCTTTGCGGACCCTTGGACAGAATTTGAACTGAATTATCCACCCTGAGAATTTGATGGATGAAAGGGTATATCTAACTTATCCAGGTTAGTGAAGCTGAAACACCTCATTTCACCCAGCTGTTTTACAGAATTTTTTGAAATTTGATTTTTAACACACATCCCTATGGGGAAATATTTATGGGTGTGAGCCCTATAGAGGATGCATGCAATGCACACAAGTCTATGGGAAGTATTCATCCCATACAAACTCTGCTGGTTTATGTTGATCTATTGTGTCAGATCTCTTCCTCCCTCCCCCCTTCCCCTTCCTACCCCCCCCCCACCTCTCTCCTCTACCCCACCCCCCACCCCACCCCAACTCTGTTTGGCTACAATTTGTTTTCTTATTATGTTGTGGTATAGATAGATCTTTGTACATAGCAGGCATCAGTATCACACAACTTTGAATGACTGTGTTATTTTAATGTATTTCTTTGTTTGGCTACCACTGAAACAGGTCAAACTTCATAAAGTTAGTCTGTTTGACAAAACAGAGTCTTTTCAAGTATTTTGTAGGCAATAATGTGATGATGACACCCCATAATCAAAGATTACTGCCTGCCTCTAGGTATTCATCTTATGAAGAACTGATCCACACTACATTTTTATTTTTTTTTAAAAACCTCAAAGGGCATGAGTTTCATAGATGTCCCTTTGAGAAGCTTTATGACCCTTGAATGTGTAATTTCCCATATGATGTAGGTGCAAATGTCATCAAAAACACATTTATGATGTTTAAAAGTCAAATGAGAAATATGACCTCCACTATAGGGCTCACACCCGTAAATACAAGGGAATGCCCCAGGCCCCTTCACAAATTCGTACCAAAGATACCAAAATAAATGAAGAAAAAAATTGATTAAAAATCAATGATGTAGTTTGGCAAAAAACTGAATAGCTGTAGATATTGAGTATGAATTCCTCTACAAATTGCATTTTGGTTGGAAGATGAAAGCTTTTCTGGTGGAATTTGAGGGGACTATATTTCATTGGGTACGTGTACGGAAAATGGGTGATTTTTTGAGTGATAAGAACTCGTAGTCTAGCTTTGCGGACCCTTGGACAGAATTTGAACTGAATTATCCACCCTGAGAATTTGATGGATGAAAGGGTATATCTAACTTATCCAGGTTAGTGAAGCTGAAACACCTCATGGAGCTGTTTTACAGAATTTTTTGAAATTTGATTTTTAACACACATCCCTATGGGGAAATATTTATGGGTGTGAGCCCTATAATGTACGATGAAAAGGAGATCCGGAAATGAGGCTCGTTCGTTCAAAAGATTACGGAGAAAATCTTTACGAAAATATATTGAGCATAAAAAAATATTAATACGAATTATTAATAATATTTGATATCACAACGTATATTTTTACAATTTAGCGCCCAAAATTAATGACAACAAATTATTGTGATCATAAACAGGAATAAGATGTCCGTGCGCGTGTTGCTGTTGTTGTCGCTGATGGCCGTTAGACAGTGAGCGGTTTATCATGCGCATATCGTATCGCATCGGATCGCGCCGTTATTTGATTTGTGCTGTTCATTTCAAACTGCGGCGGCCGAACGGACGTGTACAGCATAAGCTTAGTTGCTCTTTACAGTACAATAAGGGCCTAATATTTGTGAAATGGCAAGCAAACGACGCAAGAGAATAAGATCAGGAACTGCTCCTTTTGGACTCTACTCGAAAAAGGTTGGTGAATTCAACTTTTAATAGAACTAGCGTTAGAAGACCTACATACAGTAGTCCAGGAGGGTGTTTCATAAAGGCAAGCTGTTCGTAAAGTTACGAACAACTTACGAGCAACTGGTGATCAGTTCTTGTGCTGAATTATAGACATTCTTATAAGTATAGCACATCAGAACTGATCACCAGTCGCTCGTAAGTTGTTCGTAACTTTACGAACAGCTTTATGAAACAGGGCCCAGTATACACTAACCGTAGGTAGCTAAAAATAGCAGCAAAGATTTGCAATGGCTGCCCTGCTCGCTCGATCCTTTCCGAGCTCTTGATCTGCAAGGTTTAGCTCTCACACCCATCGGCCTGACCACACAGTGAATGCCCTGATAATCATGGCTCTATTAAACGTTAGAACCAACGGGGATCGAAATTGCACTGCACAGCGAACTTTTTACTTTGGGTTTGGCTTAATTACTTTTCATCCCGCTGTGGGTACTGACAAAAAGAAATGGTTTTTACTTACTATATGGATTTCTAACGTTAGACCTGCGCAGACAGTGTACGGTATTCGTCATATATAACAAAGTAAAATGTTAGTGTTAGATTCTAACCGTATGTTAGAATCGAACAAGTTAACGTTAGATCTAGACAACTTAGAAATAATAAGACCGTTAAACTTAACAGTTGAGCTACGTTATAGCAATGTGAAATTGTGTGAAAGAGTGTTAGAGCATTAATAACTCATCTTGGTAGACAAAACTAACATGTTAGGCCTAACGTTAGAAACTTTATTCACAAGGTCCTACAACTTCGTGTACATGTGCTCTTTAATTGAAAGTCTGAACTGATTCCAAATTGGAAACCATTTGCATTTCATTTGCAGAATGCCAGAATTTAGAAAGGAATAATACCCACGGTTAACGTTCATTAGAGCTAGCCACGTAGTTTTAAATTGGCTACTGCGTTAGACCGACACTCACACTTTAGAAAACAATGACTCCTGTTGTACTACTAGTCTTGAGTGTTATCGAACACAGTTATGACAAGTGTTACAACTTGTTTTTAGATACAACAAAGACCAAAGTCAAAATTCAGGTGCAGCCTCATCAAGTCATCATCTCTGTGTATTTTTTTTTTGTTTGTTTATAGACGTCTATATTTGTTTGGTTATATCAAAATTTTAAGAGATAGAACTCTAACATTATTTTGTTGTTGTTTCTTATTCATCAGAATCAATGATAGATTGACTGGCTGATGCATCGATAGAAGACTTGAAGTCCATCTGTGAAAAATGACCGTCGATCATGCTGTTCATTCCTTTCTTGGGTACCCGGTACCGGTACATCTGCATACACTGTAGTAGTCAGTACATGTATGCAGCGCTGATTAACGTCAATACGTGTATGGCATCCTCCTAGCTGAATTCTTCGGCGAAGAAGTCGATACTCTGATGTCCTGCTTTTTTCTCGGCTTCTCCATGTCATCAAGGGGAAGGTATTCCTCTTTTATTGTTATTATTTTTGTTTTTGTTCAACCTATAGGGTGGCCCGTGAGGGGTTTGAGCATATTGTCTGCAACATACCCAAAATGTTTGTGCAACATCCTAAAAAACCAGCAGCATGCTATGAGCAACATCCTCAAAAGAAGTCGAATATTGGCAACATGCTCAAAATAAAATGTAATCAACAGGTGAAAGTGATGCATGTGTGCAAATATTGAGAAACATCAAACTACTAAAGACAATTTGTGCACAAAACATGATATGGAGCGTTGAATGTAATGGGCTTCGCCTATACATGTATGTGACACGTAGAAGTTAAAATGACTGTAAATTCTTTTAAAAACTTTAAAAGTACACTGTGTCTTTGAACAGCATCTCACATGCACCTCAGAGTGATGAAATGACCAATAGTTGTAGCAATCTAATCCCATTCTTTTCATGTTTGTTGCATGGTATCTATCCTGTGCAAGAACTACTGTTATTAGATGATAATAGTGCATTGAATAAATGTTCTATTCATTGCAGGAACAATCTTCAACAAGAAAATTCTCATGGCTCTCGGTTGCGAAAGGACATCCCAACGCTCTACAATGACAAAGCTACGGCACACTACCCAAGCTGTATCAGACCTCCCGCAAAGCGTCCAACAGAAGTTGTGCTGGAGCTTCCTGTCTATAGTCTTGGACATTAAAAGTGCAAGAACAGCTTTCATAGCATGTACAAGTGTGCATACATGCTCTCATTTCAGGACTGTTAGGTTGCAAGATAAGGTTTTAATGTTGTTTCGTTCCCCACCCCCATAGGTAGGCCCTATTGTTCAGTGCTCCTGGTGTCACTGAAGTCCAAAGCTTTCATGTATTATCTAAGCTACATGCATCTGTATGTTTATGTACATGAAACATGTCAAAATTTCACTGTATTTGATATTCAATTTAGAATTTTGTAGGTGTTATCATATCTCTAAATCATGTGACTGGCAATACAGTAAGCCGTATGTACAGCCACCGTGCTGTACATGAAGCAATAAACCTACTTTTTTATTGTCATAAGTAATTAACTCGAACAAATGTGCATTCTCTGTCTTACAACATTGTATTTGTTTACTGAGGTTCAGTACACTGTCTTCTTTGATTTGTTTAAACCTACATTTTTGCAATTCCTGGGAAATAATGTGGTATTTGTATGGTACATGTATCTTGTACTCTCACTTTTTTCTTTACTCTATTTTCATATATTTTTTAGAGTGAAGCTATTTTTATTTTCTGGAAAAAATATGTTCAAAATATATTTTTTTGCTATTTTTCACTGATTTTCAGGCTATTTCTAAGCTATTTTTTTTCCTATTTTGGACGAGAGAATAATCCTTTCTTGGTCTATTTTTTGACTATTTTCTTGTCTATTTTTTGTCTATTTTTATGTTCCAAAACATATAAGGTAAAAATATATTTTAAACCTATTTTTCTTACTATTTCCATTATATTTCTGAGCTATTTTCTCACTATTTTTCAAAGCAAGGAAATAGTAAGAAAATATATTTTTTTGCTATGTTTCACTGATTTTCAGGCTATTTCTAGGCTATTTTTTTCCTATTTTGGATGGGAGAATAATCCTTTCTTGGACTATTTTTTTACTATTTTTATATCTATTTTTTGACTATTTTCATGTCTATTTTTAGTCTATTTTTATGTTCCAAAACATATAAGGTAAAAATATATTTTTATTCTATTTTTCTTACTATTTTCAATATATTTTCAAACTATTTTTTCCATATTTTTTCAAGTGTGGAAATAGTGAGAAAATATATTTTTTGGGTCTATTTTTGTTATATATTCTCTCTATTTATAAACTATTCTATTTCGACTGGGGTGTATATTGAACTAACCCTATACCCTCGTTGCCTTGTACCATTGCAGCATGTCCTGAGGCAGAAACCCTCAACGTGGGTGAGGTGCGGGCTGACAGCATCGCACTGACTTGGGGGAACACGACGAATCCAGCGGCCACAGCCTTTACCCTCGTGGCCACCCCCGAGGGCATGGCGCCCATCTCGGCCGAGCTGGACCTCTCCGTGCTGGCCTACACCCTGGAGGGCCTCATGAGCGGTGTCCGGTACACCATCGTCCTGTACATCAATGGCACCGACGTCAGCGACTCTGTAGTGCAGACCACTTGTGAGCCCATTTACCTCCTGCTTTCCTACCCAACCACCAAGACCCATTGAATGTTATGTCTCTGTAAATCTGTCAATAGTGACATACAGATTTTGTATGATATGTCCTTTTGCTGCATTGTATAGGATAGGTATTGTGTTTTGTCAAGCATAACTGAAGACAAACTGCAATTAAGCCTCTTTGAAAATCCAACAGTAACTACAGATACAAATGCTCATGAAGTATTTTCTCTTTTTTATCCCCATAGCAAACAAAATGGCAGATTCAAACTTTGTGTCCTAAGTCATCTGTGCTTTTAGACATCATTATATGCCCATAACACAAATTTATGAGTAGCTTGTATCTTTTAGTAATGAGCTACCAGGGTTTTTTTGTTATTGTTTGAAATTGCACTTGTCTAATTGATAAGCAAGCACCCAAAATCAGCATGCAGTGCCTGAGCTTTTGATTTTACCATTTCTGATGTCGTGACATTGCTCATGCTTTATTTCATTATGTTTGAATTTAACACCTCCTGGCATCTGACAACGTTCCTCAACAGGTCCCAGTGAAGCCCTGAATTTGACGGTGGCTTTCTTCACCCAGACGTGCCTGTCATTCTACTGGCTTCCAGCCCGAGGAAACTTTGACAGGTATGCAGAGATCAGCATTTTCTCTCGTACGACAACAAGCGCATTCAGAATTATCCTTCATGTCATCTGTGTAGGGCATCTTGGCTGCTCAGTCTGTAGCATGTCTGCCTTACAATCAAATAATTTAGGTTTGAGTCCTGGGGAATCTTGCTGAGCTGTGATATGTGCTACATATATGCCATCCCCTCTAGAAAGAGGCAGAATGCTCCATTCGAGTGAGCAGCAGTTATCTACGTGCATCTTAGCACTTTAGTAAGATGTTCAACAGTTTCAAAAAAAATTGCAGAAATGTATGCCGACACGTAGATGTCATGATAAAGGAACAATGGCTTAACCTTTCAATCATTTTTTCCTTTTTTTTTGGGGGGGGGGGTGGGGAGAGGGAAGGGGAATAGAGTACTACAGAGTGGTCTGATTTTTATGTGCATGGCTTTTATTAATCCTTTCCCTTGCTTTTATTTCATACCTCATGTGCAGTTATGAAATCTCAGTCAAGTATGGCAACCCTCCCATCATAGTCGAGGAAAGGACTATCAGACCAGATGAAGAGCTCAGCCTCCTCATAGAGAATCTAGAGCCCGGCACACTGTACACCATTAGTGTTGTCACCACCGTGGATGGAATACAGGGAGAGCCTGCTGTCTTAACACAGAGAACCAGTGAGTACTACAAAATATGATCATATTTTTGCAGCATGAAAATTTCGCGAATTGGAGCTAACGGCCTTTCTCGCAGCATGAAATTTTCGTGACTTTAGTACCACTGGCATCCAATGCATGTTATGTAGACAAGAACTTTTACATGCATTTTAATTTTGCGAATGTTGCCGCTCGCGAAATTTGCAAAATTCAAAATGCACACAAACATTCCTCGTTTTACAGTATTAGAAATAGGTCTTATGTTGTATGTTGCGTTATGAAACTAATCCTTGAGTTACCTATGACAGTTTCATTCCATTAACAGCTGAGGAGGTTACAGATTTATATTATACATGTACATTGCTCTTGTGTGAATTTCTGTTCATTGTTTAGAAACTATAGGGCATAGCAGGGGCGGATCTAGGAATTTTGTAAAGGGGGGGGGGTCGCGCAAAGAATATTTTTTGTGCTACTTCAGGGTTTCATCTCATTTTTATCTTTTTTTTTTCTATTATTTTAACAAAAAATAAAGAAGGGTATGTACCCGGTGTGCCCCCCTCTGGATCCGCCACTGCATAGCCAAGCTGTAGGGTAGTATGATCCGATTACTGTGAGTTGATGCTGCCATCGTGGCCAAGATTTTGAGGATAGCCCTCTTTTTGTTGGCCCAGACCTAGCCCAGACCTGTGGTATACACAGTCCATGAAATATGACAAGTCATCGCATCTTTGTCCTATTTCTTAACTCTGTTCACACCTCAAACTTGTTGAGGATGGGCTGATTTTGCTACAACACGCACTTCCCATAGACACTTGCCCAAGTATACTCGAGACTCGTCCTCCATGGGTTAATAGAATATGTGAGTGAGTGTTACTGTAATCAAAGTGAAATATTGCTCGATAAGCCTTGATTTTTTTCTCTCCCTCTCTTTGAAAATGCTTGCTATCGTGGAGTAGGGCCTGGAATTTGTTTGAATGATAAAGTTTAAAGGATACAAGAGATTGACTCGTGCTGTAGAATATTGGTCAGCTTGAATATGAATTCTAAATTCTCTGAATGGCAATTTTGTCTTCTCTTTTATGCTTGCCGTGCAACACCAGTTGAAAATGTGGTGATGGTGGAACCTGTAGGTGACACAGGCGTCCTTGTCTCTTGGGATCCCGTGAATAGCGCCCTCTACTACCTCCTCACCAACATCCCACCTCTTCTCAATGATTCCGTGACCAACACCACGGCATTGTCCAAGGAGTTCTCTGGCCTAGCACCGGGCAAGAGATACGCCTTCATCCTCACCGTGCAGCTGGCTAACGGGCGAAGGGAACTCCTGGCCCAGACATCATATACCCTTGGTAAACACTCTCCAGCCTTCTTGAAAGCCAAAACTAAGAAACAAAGCAAAACAAAGCAAAACCACATTACTACTACACCTCCCAAATTAAAGCATGAAACTTCTTTGCATTTGTCTTTAAAGGTTATTTGTAATTTGGCAAAGCAACTTGAATAGTACATTACTGGACTTTGTAAGGTGCAAGACCTACGATAACATTGTTTGCTTGATAATCATGTAAGAGAGGCACAGATGTTCAATTGTCTGTACATAATTTTCATTATAATCCTTATTGTGCACAGACACTTGCCAAATTTTTTCAAGGTCAGGTGTTCTCTTTGTATTGACAATTAATTTCCAGACATCTCTGTAGACATTTTTCCATGTGGGAAGGAAGGCATTTCAGTGTGGAGGTTAATCAGCCAACAAAACACAGTAACTGTTAAAAACAGGTGTATTTCTTTTCCAACTGACTCAGTTGATGTACAACCTACGTACAGTTGTAGCTGTTATGAACATGCATCTTTTCTACCCCTCCTCCCCCTTTTCACTCTCCGCAGCTCCATCGGGGCTCAATTGCTCAGTTTCTTCCGACAGCATGTTTCCCACCATCCTGCAGTACAAAATATTTGTAGAGGCGGGCGTCTTTGATTCCTACGAACTGGATATATCGGATCCCACCCCACTGGGAGCTTACACCGGGCCGAGTGCGGCACTAGTGGTCATTGATGCGAAGTTTCCACCCGGCCAAACCTTTGATGCAATGTGTTCAGTCTCAAGTGGAGACGTTGACTCAGAGATACAAACTGTGCAAGGAGCTACAGGTAATATGCAGAGGATGATTCTTGTTCTCCATAAATGTATTCCCCCTCGAATGATATCTCCCTGTAGCCTGACCCATTGAATATTTTACGGTTGTACTTAACCCTAAAAAGACTGGGCTATTTTGGTAGCTCGAAAGACTGGGGGGGGGGGGGGGGGGGGGGGGGGGGGGGGGGGGGGCCTCAAAGGCCCCCCCCCCCAAGATCTCAGCCGTGGATCGCGCGATCGCCGCGGAACTTTGCACAATGGTAGTGTGCGATGTAATCTACAAGATCATGTTTTTAAATTTTCCAAAATAGACTTCTTTTATTTTATTTTGATTAATTATGATAATTTATGCAAGAAATCAGAATCTTTCATCTAAATCAGTAAATAAAGCTCCAAAAGTGCTCATTTTTGGTATAATTAATCTTTGTGGCATTCTTAGCAAATGTTCTTGAAAAAAAAATTTGGTATCAAAATTAATTTCTTATTTATTTTATTGTTTCATGAATTTCTTATGTATTTCTTTGTTTTTTCGACCTTTCGTTTTTGTTGTTTTTTGTAACAAAATTTGTCACAGACACTTTTTGAAGCATAATACTCCTAAAACAAACTAATTTTAGCCATTGAGAGTAAAAATAAGCATATTTATATGAACCATGTGAAAAAAACTCAATTTGCATTGACTTTGTACACAAAATCACATTTTTTAGCCATTTTTGGCCTCACGTGCATGTACAAAAAGTCATGTAACTTCAGAACCGTACCCCCAGGCGTCACAAATTTGGTGTCAAAATGTGCGGGAAACTCAAAAGAAAAAAGTCATGGAGCATCGCGGCGAGAGCATTGCGTGTTGCAGAGTAATCGTGCGAAATGTCGAGGCCTCCGAGGCCCCCCCCAGTGCAGTTAGGGTTAAGCTAATCTAACTTAATCTAACGATTACAATTTTGGTTAATTCTTTGTCTTTTGTTGAATCAGGACAGGGGCAAATGTTAGCTAGATGGAAAACATTGGAAGTGTCTTTCAACTTTTTTTGTTACATTATATAACATAATAAATGAAACGTGCAGCTGGCAGGGGCACTCATGGTGTAAATTCAGATCAAGCAAATAAAGTAAATTCACAGGCAATATGACTATAATTAGCTTTTTAAGGGGTCTGAAGTTTCATATCTGTGGATGAGAAAATATGTTTTTTTACATTTATATCGGTATGTATTTTTATCTTGTTACTTTCTGTTATATATGGAATACCACTCCAGACAAAATGAGTTGAGTAGTTTTGATGTGTAGATGTGGAGGCACTGAATACATGCAATTTTACTTCCAATTGTGTCATCGCAGATGCCATAGCTCCAGAAACCCTATACGTGGATGAGATAATGCCAAACTCAGTGAACCTCGTCTGGGCGGATTACACGGATGCAGAGAACTACCTAGTGCGTCTAGGCGATGAGTTCCGCACATCGCAGCAGACGTCGCTGAATCTGACCGGCCTCATGCCCGGCACGCAGTACGAGCCAGAGCTTCTCGTAGAAGTGGCAGGCATGAATGACTTGGTTGAGGTCGATTCTGCCACCGTCATCACGAGTAAGTGATATTGACGTGCATCACCCTGTTGATTGCAAAAGACACAATAATTCAGTGACACTCTTCTGACATTGGCCCTTGTGTGCCTTCTATACTTCTGTTCTGTGCACCTGTGTGTTACCAAGTCTGTCTTCAGAAAATAATGCTATCATGATTGCAGCCCATTGACTTGCCCACTTGTCAAAGACAACATTAACTTCCTTGAAAAAAGAAATATTCCTTGCGAGCTTGCAAATATAAGTGTGTTTCTTTTTAATATTACTATTACTACTATAACCACTGTAGTAGTAGTATACTGCTATTAAATATATGTGCTTATACTTTTACAAGTAGTAGTAGTAGGGATAGTATCAGCAGGAATGGAATATGGTACCACTGATTGTTGTGATACTAACACCACTGCCTCACTGTGCCACTGTTGTGGCTGTGTACTACCACATTTAGTAAAGAGTATTTCTCCTGCTACTATTTCTACTACCACTGTTACTACTACAGGTGTACAGCCTTTACATGTACTGTTACTTGTAACACTGCTAGTGCTACTTCTACTATGGCTGTTACTCCTGCTACTATGACTACTACTACTACTACTACTACTACTACTACTACTACTACTACTACTACTACTACTACTACTACTACTACTACTACTACCACCTCTACTACTACTTCTAGTACTAATGATAATAGTAATGATCATAATACTATACTGCTACATGTAAATTTACTGATATATACACTGTACTACTCCAGCCGTTTTTGTTAGTGCTACTATTACCGAAACTACCACCAATCGTACTCTGTACTTCTGCAACTACATCTGCATTAAGCTCTTTTTTGTAGGTATTGTTTCTACTCTTACCGATGCTGCTCTTACCACCTCTACTGCTTCTTTTATGACTATTACTGTGTTACTGTTACCATATACTACTTCTATTCCTACTACACTGTACAACTATTTTCAATTCTTCTTTTACTTAACACTACTATGCATACTACCATAATGACAGTTGTGCAGAAACTGCTTCATGTTTTACTTTTTGTTGTTGTTGTTGCTAAACCTTTGTGCTACTATGTACACATCTACTGCTGATATTACACAGGAAATGTATTTGTGTAAGTTCCATTGCTACTGGCTTCTTCTGTAGAAGCTACTGCAAATGGCAGCAATACATTCCAGTGATTGAAAATACAATCTCAATGGTGGGATTGTGGATCTGTCACTTTGTATTTTTCTGTCACATTGTTCCCATCAGGACCGGAGCCCGTCAGGTTCTTGGCCATACAGAACACCTCTGACACGGCTGTCACCCTGCTCTGGAACCCACCTCGGTCCAACTTCACGCACTATGAGCTGTTCGTTGCCGGCAAGCGCGAGTTCTACAGCACCGACAAGACAGTGACAGAGTACACCCTGGAGTACGAGCCCAACGTTGAGTTCATCGCCACGCTGTACACCACGGTGATGTATCCGGGAGGAGACCGCGTGATCTACAGCAGGCCGACATCGGTTAATGCCATCATAGGTGCGTGTCGGACGCAGATTTAAAGATGAAATGCAGCAAGTATTTCTAATCTTTCCACCATCTTGTTCATCATGTTGCCTCTATGTTCCTAGATAATAATTGCCACCACCATTTAGTCCAAAACTAAGAAAAGAATTAGACATTGCTTCATATTGAACATTGTCACTGCAACATTTCTGAGGTATGTTTTCCTGGTAAATCAACTGAACAATTGGTTTGATGCATCCAACAGATTTAATGAAATGTCTGTAAGATAATGACTTTTTTGCGTGAATTTGTCCAGATGGGGGGGGGGGGAGATTTAATAAATCTTAGAGAAATTATAACTGTGGCATTTTTAGGCAGACTCATCAGTAGGTATTATGCAGTCTCATCATTAGCAGATAAATATTGTTCATCATTTGCATTTTATTTGTACATCCATAGATCCCTTGGAGCCCGGCACTATTATGGTAACCCAGCTCACGCACACTTCCATTGCTGTCACCTGGGACGAGATAGCTGGCATCACCGACTACATTGTCACTCTCACCGTGGCCAATGGCACCCAGCTTTTTTCAGACATCATCCGCGGCACCCGCATGGCCAACTTCACTGGCCTGCTGCCCGGACGAGAGTACACAGTGCGAGTGGGGCTGCAGTGCGCTGATGATGTTCTGATGCTGAGAAAGTACACCGGTGAGTCTATTATAGATTACAGACAGATGCTAGACAGTGTTGTCCATCTGTAGGGGATCAAAATGTACTAGAAACTTTAACCATGTCTTCAATGTATTTCATGCAAAGATTGCATGGTGACGTAAGTGAATATTACTGCAGTGCATTGTGCCTGTCATGAATTTGATATCAATTTAGGAAAGGTTTGACATAGGTTCATGTTTTATTTTGTTCCTTGTATTTCATAATCTCACTCAGTCCCACTTCAACCAATCTGTGCTACATTCGCCTACGTGGAGGAGGAATCAGTCACTGTTCAGTGGAGGCGGCCTGCCGGCGATCTTACCGGATATCGCATCACCTTCTCCGATGGCAGCGGTTCTCCGCGGACAGAGTTGGTATACGACAGTGAGTCCCTGGATTTGGAACTACCACTCACAGGTCTGACCGATGGACCTTCAGTCGTCGTCAATATTAGCACCATCGCAGGCGTCGGTCTTAGCCAGAGTGAAAGTAATGAAGTCTCCATCAGTCCAAGTAAGTCACAGCCACTTTTCTTTTTATTCTGAGGATGCCATGAGTGGTATCCTTCCTGTGCATGACACATGACAGCATGAATGATAATACAGAGACACCAACTCCCCCGCTTTTGCAAAATCTCCCATTTTCCCGCTTGAAATGATCTTTCTCTTGTCCAAACACCTTTTCAAAACCTGGAATTAAATTTTCACACATCCAAGGTGATCCAAGGTCTAGTGTCAATGCTGTGATGTGTATGTTATATGAAAGTAAGTTTTATATGACCAAAATATATCATTTGAATTATTGAATTACTACTTACATGTACATGTATTTAGTGCCATTGTACATATATGTTGAAAAGTAAGCCCGAAATATCACAAGAGAGCATCTAGAATCCTAGAGCTTCCAGGACCTTTGACCAGGCCCTGAACCCCGGCCACAAAGGACTTCGCGCTCGTGATGTGCGCAAACACATCAAGTTACATATATAGTCTCTAGTTTGCTAGGGGTTTCAGGTGGAAGAATCTCCAGATCAGAAGATGCTTGAGGTTAGAATTCTCTGGAAAGATGAGATTAAAAAGTTTTCCATTCTAAGAAGTGGTTAAAATTGTCTTTGCACATTGGTTGCTTTATTTGCTGCATACAGTCAAAGTGTGTGTGAAAACATGCTGATATCGTTGGCACAAATTTATTCATTTGACTCTTACCACCAGGCTCACTAGGCAGCTTGTTCAACATCACCAGTCTGACCAACTCCAGCGTTGCCTTTGGCTGGGCTGACTTGTCCGATGGCGCAGAGTACGAGGTCTGTATCCAGCCGGCTGGTGGCAACCGCTCCTGCCTAAACGTCACGGAGCGATACGCCGAATTTACTGGCCTCGTTGCCGGTGCTACCTACACACTGTCCGTTGGATGGGGCTCAGAGTGTGACATCTCACTAACCCTTAACACAGGTACAATTTTTTTCTGCTTTTGAGCCTTTTCTTTACCATGGATGAAGTTAAAATATTGTACTAGATGGCAATGATGTTTGCTTTATGGCAGTGGTCTGGCAAAATATCAGTCAGTAGTCAGAAACAATAGCCATGTCATAGAAAGCTGTTATGTGTGTGTCTTTGCCTTATGCTGCTAGAAACAGGCACTTGTTTTAGTTTTCAGATCCAGGTTACCACTTTATCTGTCCATGAGTCTATGTCACTTCATTGTAATGATAACAATGCATATAATGGCCTTAGGTGTGTCATTGAAAAATAAGGATATTCCATGTAGTAGATTAGGATTTAGATCATGAGGTGAAGAGTGAGAGATGAAAGGTTGATATTCTGTAAAAAAATCTTATTTCTGACAGTAATTCAATGATCCTATAGGGAAATGGGATCAAATCTACCATTATTACAAGCCAGACAGGGTGCTGATCAAGCTCATATTGAGAAATTGCACTTTTTTTCTTTTTAATTGAAACATTTTGATGTAGTATTGTTATAGTTTGTCATATTTTTTTGTTTTTTTAATCACATACTGCATGTTTTTCAAATGCGTGTTATTGGCTACTATTACTATTAAAGTCAGTGACGGTTTTTCGACATGTTTGTCATTTTCCAGTTCCTAATGACCCGATTGACCTGCAACTGACCAACGCCACCTCTTGTGCTGCCGAAATAATGTGGGGCATCCCTGAAGGGGTGTACAATTATTTCGAAGTCACATACACACCCAGTGATGGAGTCAATAGATCTCCAGAGCGTATTTATTCTGCAAACCTAGGGGATAACGCCACCACTGTGATGCACCGATTCGAGGGCCTTTCACCGGATGAAGAGTACAATGTGACTGTCACCATAGTGACGGGGGCCGACGACGTGAGGGGCAATCCCGTAGACATCAGTTTCAGAACTGGTATGCAGATGATTCTTTTTTCTTTCTTTTTTTGGAGGGGGGATGTGAGGGAAGGATGTGGCTTTTCCCTGATTTATGTAAGTTATATAAGGCAGGGCTCGACACTAACGGTGGCCCGGTAGCCCGGGGCCACCTAAAACGCACGTCGGGCCACCAAAATTTCAGAAATGAAGCATTTGGTGGCCTGATCGGGCCACCAAAAAAGGTTAGATGTTTGCCTTTGAGCCACCATAAAATAAAAGTTAGTGTGGAGCCCTGTATAAGGTCCCAGTGTAAACTCCAACCACTTTTGCCATGTAATGTTTTGTTTAATTTCAGATCAGGGAAGTGTAACCTATATATATATTTTTTTTTTTTTTTTTCTTGGTCGAGGGAAGGAGGTGGCTTCTCCCTGATTTATGTAAGTTATATAAGGTTCCAGTGTAGACTCCAACCACTTTTTCCATGTAGTGTTCCGTCAGGAATCTCAGATCAGGGAAGTATAACCTATATTGACCTCGGCCACTTTTAGTTGCGCGTTCTTTCTGCAATCTGCTATGCCTCTTGGCATGTGCAGAATTTACAAATTATACACGTCAGTATTTTTTAGTTTATACACAATGTGACTAAGTCAGGGCAAGCAGATCCTGATAATGGCTGAAATAATCAGGTTCAAAAACACCAGGGCACTTGTTTTAAAGTCTTCATTCAGCAATTATTCTTGTGCTCTCCTGCTCAGAACCATCTGCAACTGGGACTTTTGAAGTCACCATGATCTCCACGGATACCATCATCGTCTCCTGGGGCAACGGGACCCAGGAGTACGTGTACGTCAGCTACAACGGTGAGGACGGCAATGCCACCTGCAGGGACCTGGCCAATGACACCAGCTCCTACACGGTCATGGACCTGTTTCCCGGCGAGAAGTACTACATCTTTGTCGATCAGAGCGGTATATGTGAGACAGTGGAGCAGAACACAAGTGAGTCCACACCTTTTCTCACATGGTCCCATCTCTCCCAATGCCCTTTGTTTGCTCAAGTATACTTATACCCTTCTGTCAGAATTCAATGTCATATCTCTGTCAATAGAAGTTTATTTAACCTGTTCCTTACGGGAACCTGGTATACCAGGTTCCCGTGAGAGCAACTGATATACGGGAACCTGGTATACCAGGTTCCAAAAATGAAGACAAGAGTGCCTGCTTTAGTGGCCTAAATTCATGTTTCTTTGTGTTAAAATACGCAGTAAAGTGGGTTTGATAAAAAGATTAGAGTTTATTCTATCAGCATTTGTTCTCCTTCTGTTTGAAAAATGCATATTTCACAGTATTATGTACCTTTTTCCTGATGTAGTTTTTCGCTTGTTCTGCTGTAAACTCGTACGAACATGTACATAGCGATGAAGGCTGAGATCAGTTAGATATCTGGGTTCGCTGACCCCAGTCACCTCATTCAGGTACCTGGTTTTGTGTAGAACAAAAGATTCTGTGAGCTCATCAGCGCACGCTCTATTCATACCTCGCACCCGATCAATATTTCCATTGTTCACTGGCACATGTAGTTGACCATGGAAAGGGGGATACAATGTACCGCTTGACTGCCTTCGCACAGGTGGATTACACACCTCTCTGCCTCTCTGTCGACGGGCAAAAAAAATCTCGTTTGGGGGCATTAAAGGCACTCAGAGACTTGCGGAAGGAACGGGTTAATCCTGTCATGCTGATCATATCTTTTTTTTTCTGTTGCCTCTGGGAATGAGAAGATTTCTCATTTGTCTTTAATAGATCAACCCTTTCCCCTCTCATATTCTATTTCCTGGCGTTTCGTGCAAGTTGACATTTCTGTTGTCTTTGGTTCTCTTTCTTACTTCCTTCATTGGAAAACTGTACAGATGTTCTTCACTAATATTTTTGCATGTATACATGTATGTATATCAATATGTTTGTTGCTTTTTCTCCCATATTTCCAGCTTTACACTTAAAATTGATGCTTTGGGGCATTCCCCCCCCCCCACCCCCATATACATGTGTACTATCCCTGCACATATCACTGGAAGGTCAAAATATGTGTGTATCTGTGTGTGTGCGTGTGAAATGCCAAAGAAAGAATGGTAGTGCAAAGCAATTTACCCTGAAGTCTGTGTGTGTAGATGTACCGCAAAGCCCTTTGAGAGCAAAACTATGGGACATTCTCACAACATGACTTATTTATTCTCCTGCTTATCTTGTTCATCATCCAGGGCCCCTTCCACCCCTCAATGTCAGCACCGTCTCTCGCAACATCTCAAGCCTTGTCATTGCCTGGACCCCTCCCGGCAGCGATACCGTCTTCGACCAGTACCGTGTCTCGTACGAGCGCGAGGATGGGACAGACGATGGCTGGACCCTGGTAGGATACTATCCGGAGGAGGAGACGCAGGCGTACGTCGAGGACCTGTCCCCAGGAACGGACTACATCTTCTATGCGGAGACTGTGTCCGGGGAGGGCATGTCGAGGGCTTTCAGCTCCCCTACCAACCACTCCACGTTTACCTGTATCATGTGTACCTTCGCAATCATGAAATAAATGTCTATTGAATTGAATTGAATTGAATTACATACCTTCGCCAAGGGAGGAGGAGGAGGTTAAATTTTTATGAAGTTTATGAAGGATTTTTTATATTTTGGCAGGTAAGGTATGTGAACTTTGGAGTTCAAGCTGAGCATTTTTGATGTTTTTGTGCGCGCACTAACGTGCATGATCTAGTTTTTGCAAGGGCGAGGCGCGCTGCGCAGCTAAGGGTTTATGACGTAACAGAGGCGTCTATATTGGGAAATTGGGCGATTTTTCAGTGGGTGGAAATCACTGATCCCTCTAGGATAGCAAGATCATTGGTGGAAAGCAACTACTTGGCAGAGGTCTGCGCTCTCAGAGGTCTTTTTATGCCTCCGCCACGAAGTGGTGCCGGAGGCATTATGTTTTCGGGTTGTCCGTCCGTCCGTCCGTCCTTCCGTCCGTCCGTCCGTCCGTCCTTCCGTCCGTCCTTCCGTCCGTCCTTCCGTCCGTCCGTAATGAATTTTGTGGACAGGGTAACTACCAAAACCTTTTGAGGTATCCTAATGAAACTTGGCATGTATGTGTATTAGGGGGTGAAGTTGTGCCTATCAACTTTTGGGTGCACATGCTCAAGGTCAAAGGTCAAAAGGTCAAGGTCAAATGCTTAAAATTTTATAATTTCCCCCATATCTATGCAATGCCTGAAGATATTTTCTTGAAACTTAGTGTATACATGTACTACCCAATTAAGATTCTCTGGTGAAAGTTTGGGGTCATGAGGTCAAAAGGTCAAAGGTCAAAAGGTCAAGTAAAATGTTAAAATTTCACTTTTTTCTCTATCTTGGAAATTGTTCAAGTTATCTTCATGGAACATAGTGTATATGCATCTACTGACTGGCAGTGGTTATCTAGGGAATTTAGGGTTCATGGGGTCAAAGGTCAGGGGTCAAAGGTCAAGGGCAATACTTCAAAATCTTACTATTTTCCTTATATTTATGCAATGCCAGCAGGATTTTTTTTTTTTTTAAACTTGATGTATGCATGTCTAACCCAATAGAGATTCTCTGGGATTTTTTTTTTGCCAAGAAGGTCAAAGGTCAAAAGGTCAAAGATCAAGTGAAAGTGCTGAACTTACTTTTTTCTCCATATCTCGGAAGTGGCTCAAGTTATCTTGAAACTTAGTACATGCTGAATTTATGTATGTTCTGCCTGACAGTGCTTCTCTTATAAATCAAAGGCCAGATGAAAATGATAACAAATTACTGTTCAATACAGAAATTGCACTTTTTCTCCATACACTTGTACCTTGAAAATTACTCAGTGCATAAACTTATGACATGGTCAAAGTCAAGTTAAAGTTCTTAAATCCCCAAGTACATGCTCTCCAATTCATCCAATTAAACATAGGTCAAGGAAGGTAAACATTCAATACATTTGTGACAAACATGTCATTTTAATATTTTGCCAATTTTGTGAAAATGTAATCACACATTGTCCACATGTACTATAGACCTATTAGGAGAATCATGCATTATGGCGGAGGCATACCAGTCGCCATAGCGACATTTCTAGTCTAGTTTTGACTCATGTTTTCATTTTGACTCGTGATTGGATTTCAGTGTGTTGGCATGGTAACAATGAATACAGCATTGAGAATTCAAAATTCATGTCGCGGTAGGGTGTACATAGAACACAGAATGATAGAATTTGGGGAATAATATGATTTGAAGACTGATCAATAGTATAAGTGCACAATTGAAATTGAGGACCCTGTACACTAATTCATCAAACAAAAAATTCAATTCCTGCTAAATGATGCAATCTTTAGCATTGTAATTGAGTGAAACGTGTAATTGATGCCATTACTGCTGAAACATTCAGTGATAAAGATCGCTTATAACACTGTCATTTCAATCGATGAACAATATAAAACTGCTTGCAATGTGTGTCGGCTAAGATGTTCGCTAAGTTTACACTGTGCGTGAGAGTGTATTTCTGTGTGTGTTGTCTGTGAGCGTGTGCATGTGTACATTGTAGGTCTGTATCGTAACTCTGTGTGTGTCTGGCTCATTCCTCTCACAGTGTCGGTGACAGGCAGTGTCAAGGTGTTCCACTACAACACCACAACTATTGCCTTCTCCTGGCCCAATGTTACATACGCTAACATCTCTCTCGTGCCAGACGATGGCAGCATTAAGTTGCTGGAAGGTAATATGAGCGCCCTCGCCACAGGGCTGGTCCCCGGCCAGCTATACAACATCTTTGTGTGGACGTTACAACCCGCAGAACAGAGAACAGGTATGTTATGATGTACATTATTGTGAGCTATTTTCATAGTCTATAAGCAAGGCATATTCATGGACAGTGCAATCCCTTTATAATGAATGAGGATATACCAAAATTTTTATTGCAGCAAAGTTAAAATTCAGGTACAGTTGAAATTGTTAGTATTCAGATATCTTGGTATTAAGAGATATTGATTTGTATTACACATGTAACCGAAGTGCTTTGTGTCAGCCCTCTATATTTATTTATTAACATTCATATTTTTCTTCATTAGCCATGTTTATTCAAAGTTTGCAAAACTGTGTGTTTGCTGTTGGATGACTTTGCTGCATTTTCAGTATAAAAAGGTCACATATTACCTTTTGCCATTCATTGTCATTATTACAGCAGAGTGTATATTTCATGCTCCCCACACTACCATGTTTATTTATTTCTTTTTCGTCTGGCACCAGTTCCCCTCCCACCCGCCACCCTATCAATCTGTGAGAACGCCACGACTGTCTTCTCCATCTGCATCATGTTCTCCCCGCCCATGAGGGGCGAGTACGACTCCTTCCAGGTGCTCTACACCACAGACTACGATGACTGGGAAGGGTCCGAGATCATAGACGACATCATGGGCAACACTACCGTCATCGACGATCTCAGCCCGGCCACGAGCTACTGGATCCGGGTCAGGACGCGGAGCGGGATGGAGCTCAGCACGGCAGAGGAAATCCATGCATCCACTTGTGAGTGCTTGCTGGCTTTTATTTATCAATCATCCGTAGAGCATTGTGCATCGTTATTGTGCAACAGTTGCTGCATTGGTTGTACATGTCTTGTTTGTTATGCCTCCGCCACGAAGTGGTGCCGGAGGCATTATGTGTTCGGGTTGTCCGTCCGTCCGTCCGTCCGTCTGTCCTTCCGTCCGTCCGTCCGTCCGTCCGTCCGTCCTTCCGTCCGTCCGTCTGTCCTTCCGTCCGTCCGTAATGAATTTTGTGGACAGGGTAACTATCAAAACCTTTTGAGGTATCCTAATGAAACTTGGCATGTATGTGTATCAGGGGGTGAAGTTGTGCCTATCAACTTTTGGGTGCACATGCTCAAGGTCAAAGGTCAAAAGGTCAAGGTCAAATGCTTAAAATTTCACTATTTCCCCCATATCTATGCAATACCTGAAGATATTTTCTTGAAACTTAGTGTATACATGTATTACCCAATTAAGATTCTCTGGTGAAAGTTTGGGGTCATGAGGTGAAAAGGTCAAAGGTCAAAAGGTCAAGTAAAATGTTAAAATTTCACTTTTTTCTCTGTATCTTGGAAATTGTTCAAGGTATCTTTATGGAACAAAGTATATATGCATGTACTGACTGGCAGTAGTTATCTAGGGAATTTGGGGTTCATGTCGTCAAAGGTCAGGGGTCAAAGGTCAAGGGCAATACTTCAAAATTTTACTATTTTCCTTGTATTTATGCAATGCCAGCAGGATTATTTTTCTTTAAACTTGATGTATGCATGTATAACCCACTAGAGATTGTCTGGGATTTTTTTTTGGCCAAGAAGGTCAAAGGTCAAAAGGTCAAAGATCAAGTGAAAGTGCTGAACTTACTTCTTTCTCCATATCTCGGAAGTGGCTCAAGTTATCTTTAAACTTAGTACATATTTATGTATGTTCTGCCTGACATTGATTCTCTTATGAATCAAAGGCCAGATGAAAATGATAACAATTTACAGTTCAATACTGAAATTGCACTTTTTCTCCATACCTTGACAATTACTCAAGTACGTAAACTTATGAAAGGGTCAAAGTCGAAGTTAAAGTTCTTAAATCCCCAAATACATGCTCTCCTATTCATCCAATTAAACATAGGTCAAGGAAGGTGAACATTCGATACATTTGTGACAAACATGTCATTTTAATATTTTGCCAATTTTGTGAAAATGTAATCACACATTGTCCACATGTACTATAGACCTATTAGGAGAACCATGCATTATGGCGGAGGCATACCAGTTGCCATAGCGACATTTCTAGTGTTGTTTTTCTTCTTATTCTTTCTTCTTCTTTTTTGTAACAACCTAACATATGAAATGTATGTAGAAATTAAGACTTATGCATGTATTATAAAAATATTATATTTTATGTGTATTTCAGTTATGCAATTGTATTGTGTTCTATACGTGTGACTTCTTAATTCACAAAGTGGCTGAAAAACAGCCATCAGGCTCAGCCCAGTACCATGACCAAATAAAATGAAAGCTGAAATCAGTGAAAAAGGTTCAAATTACTTGTTAGACAGCTGTCTCAGCAAGTAGGACAGTGGTAAAGTGTAGTAGTGGGAACAGTACTCTGCATGTTTTGTACCTAAGCATTTCATGTTTTAGACACGCCTTGTCCGCTTAATTCTATTTGATCATTCATTGAAAATGGAACTAACTTGAAAGAAAAAGCAGAGTTGCACACAGGTTTCAAATACGAGGGTTTTGTGGTCCACTCCAGAACATAACTGAGAAAAAAAAAAATTAATGAATATAAACATATTTTTAAGAGGGGTTCAATGTCGGGTTTTTTTTTTTTTGTATGCAAACAATTGAGTTTTACATGAGACTTTTTGTTGAACTATTGATTGCATCAAGTTCTATGGTTTAATAGCAAAATGTGTACAGAAGAGACTACGTTTTGTACATGTGAAATTTGTATGGAATGATATAGACTGACAACATGAAATTGCTAATAGACTGCCTTTTTTTTCTGTGAAGTCCTCATATATGTAGTACGAACATAATTTCACAATTGGAAGCTGTTTCTGTGCTACAAAACAGAGCAGAATGTTTCTCTGTCAAATAATTCAGGAAAAGCTTCCAGGGAACTTTTTTAACAGTGGTTTGAATAATATTGTAACGTTATGTGATGACAGAGACTTTTGTCTATAAATGTAATCACTTTTTCTTCACTTCTTTGTGCCCTTGAATTCTTCACTCTCTTTCTCCCTATCTCACTCACACACACACACACATACACACACACACACACACACACACACACACACACACACACACACACACACACCTCAGTGTCAGTGGAACTGGGCAAGGTAGAGTTCCAGAATGTGACCCACTCGTCCTTCCGAGCGTGGTGGCTGCCCATCACAAACTACACGGGCAACTACACAGCGGTCGTCCAGCCTGGCAATGTCACGGCTGTTGTGTCTGCGGAATCACCATCAACCTACTTGTTTACAGGCTTACCATCTTCTACTGTGTTTGAGGTGCAGGTCCGGACCACCATAGGACTAAACTCAACAGGCAGTGTCAGAACAGGTCAGTATAACTTCATTAGAATATGAAGTTATACTTAGAATCTTATGCCTTTTCTTTTTGATGCCAATCTGTGACTTAATTTTGTTGTAAAGTGCTGTGAAATCAGTCATTGACTGTGTAAGAGCACTATATTCATGTAAATGATCCGATTGTATTGTATTGATTGTATGATTATGTATATTTTATCTCTCGACCACACCCCCTCCCATTTTTGTTTTTCAGAACTACATATGTACCACTTAAACATGGTACACTTCCATCGTGACAACTGAATTGAAGTCTGTTTGCTGTACGACAGTCAATGTTTTTTTGAAGCAGATTAAAGACAATGTGCACAAGTTTTAGAGTGAACCAGTTACCACCACTCCCCCCCCCCCCCCATAAAAAGATACCATAAATCTTTGTCTGTATTATAGAAATCTGTAAATAATTGTTTAAAAGATATATAGCTGAGTGTTTCTTGGTTTTGTATTTTTTTTAATGATTTTGCGTGGATTGAGCATGCAATCAAAATGGGTTTGTTTGTACACGCATTTCAACAGCTGTTCTTATTAATCAGAGCTATTGTCTATTGTTGCTAATTTTGTCGATCTGTTTGTTCACATTGACGCTGTAGGACCGGCACCTGTCAGCAACGTGCAGCTTAATGCTACCAGCCCCATCTCGCTCGCCGCTGGGTGGAACCCTCCCGACATCATCACCAGCTTCAACGAGCTCAGGGTGGTCCTTGAGCTTGGGGGCGAGGAGGTGTTGGCCGTCCAGACTCCGGCCAGCGTCACCAACTACTCCTTTGACTGCCTGCAGCCCGACACCGAGTACACTCTGAGGATCACCTCCATCCTCTTGGCAGATGGCCCTTTCGAGGAGCAGGAAACTGAAGCAGATGATCAACCTTCAACAAAGACCAGTAGGTTGCGATGTAAAATCATCCGATTTGAAGAAGTCGTCACATGGCCTACCGATATCGATTTATTGGTTACAGTGGGCCAAAGACAAGTAGCATCACAGACAGCTTGTTCATTTGTTCAATTGCGTGCATGCGTTTGCATAAATGTTGGAAGAGAAAAGACATTCTTCGTATCGTATCTCGTCATATTGCAAGTCATACTTTTGGGCAGTTAGTCTGTTACTCGTGAACTGCATCTACAAAAGTGATCAGTGATATTTTAGTAATCTGCACGGAAATGTGAGATGCGTACGTTTGTGATTGATGGCGAGGTTGTAGTTGCCTTCATCTCATGGAATGTGAAGTTATTGTATATACATCATTATATTCATATCTTTCTTCATCTTTCGCTGTTTCTTCATGTTTTCTCTCTGTATTTCTATCACTTTCTCTTTCCTGTCTCTTCTCATTGCCTGTCACTCGCACCCCCCTTCCTTTTGTTATATCTCTCGCCATCTCTCCCTCTCTTTCCCCATGTCTATTTTTATCTTTATCAGACGAAGCGGAACACGAAGAAGATCCGTATGTCTATGCTACAGGTGCAACTAGCCTCACTCTGCACTGGTCCAAACTTGAATTGCCCGGTCACGGTCTCTGTCTTGTTGAGTACTGCCGCCAGCTCCTGGACAGTCCCCGCTGCGTGGTCAACGGCTCGGACATCTGCAGCTGGGAGGTGGAGTTTGGAGGTTTGGATCCAGGACAGCTCTACCTCCTCTACACCACCATCAACGGCACTCTGACTGAGTTCGAGACCGTGCGCACTCGTGAGTATTACCAGACTACGATTGTGAAGTGACACTTTGTTTGTGCATGTATCTGTGTTCATTTGAAGAATTGAGATGAGATATGGATTGTGGCTGAGGTGAAATACAGTGTGAAGACTTGTGGCAGCCAAATATCTGATAGTCTGAAGTAATAATAATAGTAAAAATGATGATAATGATAATTATAATAATAATAATAATAATAATAATAATAATAATAATGATAATAATAATAATAAAAATAATAATAATAATGATAACAATAACAACAATAATAATAATAATAATAATAATAATAATAATAATAATAATAATAATAATAATAATAATAATAATAACAATAATAATAATAATAATAATAATAATAATAATAGTAATAATAATGATAATAATAATAATGATAACAGCAACAATGATAATGATGATAATAATAATAAAATCTAGTCTTTACATAGTGCATTTCACACTAAATTTTAAGTATCTCAATACGCTTTATAGACTATTATTACCCCAGTTACTGGATATATTATTTCCAACCAGCACTGACAGTGCTCACTCTCCGCTCCCTGGGGAGCATTCCAGCCAGTTGCAGCCATTTTTCAGGCTCCGACATACTGATCAACCAACATAAACTTTTTCATCCTACCGGATACCCATTTACTGTATACTTCTGGATAGAGAGCAGCAATGTGGATAAAGTGCCTCGCTGAAGGGCAAACGTATTGGGCTTTGCATGAGCTTGAATCCACAAACCCATATCACGCTCATGTGATTCAGAGACATGCGCTCGTATCTACTCAGCCACGACACCTTCACAGAGGTGTCATGGGAGACTACTGTAGAAGTGGAAATTTTTGCGGTGTTGAAATTTTTGCGATGTTGACATTTTCACGCATTTCGTGCAACCAGAAAATAGTGCGGAAATAAAGCATGTAAATATTTTTGCTCGCCATATGTTCCAGTAGTTGATGTCTCGATTCCACAGAATTATAAACATGCAAAACTCTTCTTAACGGGCCAAGTGCAAAAAATCAGTTGCGCAAAATATCCACTTTTACAGGAGTTGAGACAGGATGAGTCCCGATGGGATCGCTCAATTGGACTGGGCATTGATTTAGATTTGACGAGAGGAAGCGATGTGATCTGCCATGAGGCAAGATGAAGAATGAATTTGACTCAAGATATGGCATAAAGATGAGATATACTGATGTATCTATAATTGAACAGAGTGCATGATTTGCAGTCAGATACTGTATGAAGTACCTATTGTCGTGACTAACTAGCACACAGAAGTTGTTATTTGCTGAACCTGTTTTCAATTGTAATAAATAATCAGTAGGGGAACAGCAGTAGCAAAGAAAGTTAACTTTCAATAACCAATCACAAATGCTGAAGGACCTTGTAGGTTGCATTGTGAATCATTGTGTGACTGACCAGCAGGCAACAGGATGCAGCCAAGGTTTGCATAGAATTATAAATTTGGTGAAGTGAAGGTTGAAGCGAAGTGATACCATTGGTCAATTTTCTGAATGTCACACTACTGCATGTATACCGTGACTCTGCCTTGCTTTTTTCATACAGGGCCTCTTCCACCGGGATCAGTGTCCGTCACTGCTGTCAACTCGCGCCTGATTCAAATCAGGTGGACTCCGCAGCCAAACATCCAGATGGTCAGGATCTCGTACTATGAGACCGAGGGTGCTGGAAATGGGGACACCTTAACAACGCTCAACGATGGAGAGTACGACATCCACCAGCTTGACGCCAGGACGGAGTATACTGTGGAGCTGCAGAGTATTGGTGGGCAAGGGGGTACAGAGAATGCACCAGACAGCAATGTTGTTAGAGCTGTTGCCGAGACGGGTGAGTTGGTGGAATCTTTCATATATTTGAGTGTAATGAGGTATGGCAGTCCAGTTCTTGTCTGCTTGAAAATGCCAAATGCTTAAAGGGTTTCACATATTCCTATAAACATTAACAGCCCAACATTCCATCGTCCACATTTGGGATGTGTATAGCCAGCAAAAGGACTGCTTTGTGGTATATCAATGTGGGTTTAAGTGCATAAAATTTGTGGTTGAAGAATTGTGTGATATGTTCGGGTCTGTGGGCAGATGCAAAACCTAATTACACCACTGACCAGTTTCCATAATTATATCTGAACAGTTCCTTTTGTGACTAGATGGTGTTGATTGTTATTTACCTCACTTTCTTCTTCATCTGTTGCTGCTTATGACTTGTATCAGCATTGTTCGGATTCATCTCCACAAACGAAGAACAAATCTTAGGTTTTCTCAATGAATAATTGTAACTAACTGTGGTAGAGTTTTGGAGACTCTGAGAAATATCAACTCTGCCATCTTGACACTCTTGTTCAACATTTCTTCAGAGGCATATAGCTTGTGAAGAAATGACTCTGCCATCTTGTCACTCATGTTCAACATTTCTTCAGAAGCGTGCTAAAATCCATGAAACTGTCGTCTGACCAGCCCAATTTGTAAACTGGTTAATCAAAGGCCCGACTCATTGTCTTTCCTCTGTGCAGCGGAGCGAGTTTTGACGGATCTGTCGGTACGCCCCGACTCCATCACCTTCCTGTGGAACGAGCAGGCCGACCCAGCCGACTTCACGGACTACCTCCTTGAGTGGGGCAGCAACACAGCGATGATCCCTCAGGAGGCGGATTCCACCTACGCATACACCATCTCCGATCTCATCGCGGGAGAGCTATACACCTTCTCCCTCTACCTCCGGCCTCTTGTGACTTACCCAGCACCACTAGAAGTGGTGACATTACGTACAGGTATGGGGAAAATTTTTGACCTTTTCAAAAAAAAAAGAAGCCTCTTGTGGAGTAAGACATTTCATTCTGGTCTTTAACCCATTGATGACAAGTCTTGATTATACTCGGGCAAGTGTCTCGGGGAAATATGTGTCGTGGCAAAATCAGTCCATCTTCAGAGGGTTAAAAGTCATATCTCCCACAGGTTAGTTATTGCATGTGTTCATATTCCATGGCCAACATGTAACTATTGCTAAAGCATAGCAAAAGGATCATGTATTACACTGTATCTGCTTATTCTGTATTCATATTCAAATTTTGTTGACAAGACCAAAATGGAGGCAGATGTTCACATTTTTATCATGTTTTTGAAAGACTTCGTCAAATTTGTCACTAAATCTTTCAGGTATTCGCTGAAAAGATTCATCTGATTGGAATATCAACTGGTTGAAAGTTCATGTGGTCGCAATCAGTTACAAATTACCTTTGCTTGATGAGACTTTTGCCTTCTGGATCTGTAGAAGGATCTGTATCCAGGCGGCGAAAGTCTCATCAAGCAAAGGTAATTTGCAACTGATTGTGACAAAATGAACTTTCAACCAGTCTTTCAGGTATTATCGCGAGGGTGATAGACTAATATTATGTATTTGTACTAGTGGGCACCATTTCCCCCTGTATGGCCCCCCAGGAAACTTCAGTGTCCCCAAATCAGAAAATCTTTTAATCTTCTTCTTTAAAACCAGAAATGCTTTGTATGAATACACTCGTGAGGGTACATTCAAGTTTGTTTATTGCAGATCCAGAGGTGGGGCTCCCGTTGGGCCAGTACCAAATTAGGGGCCAATTTCACGTTATCATGTTCTTAAAAATGCATAGTCAAATTTTCAAGGAGACAGACAAAAAGATAGATAGGAAAAGGGATAAATAGATAATAAATACTAGTAGGTTGATAGATAGATGGATAGGTAGAGTGATAGATAGGGAAATATATTAGTAAATGTAGTTTGACATATAGATGGACAGGTACAGCTGTAGAAGGATAGATAGGGAAAGATTGATAGATGGATAGGCAGAATAATAGATAGGAAAATAGATAGATGAATAGATAGATAGACAGGTAGAAGGATATGTAGATAGATGGAAAAATAGATCAGAAGGTCAAACTTTTTTATACATTTTTTTTTAATGTTTACACAAAGCCAATACAGTAGGTAGGTGAGTATGGCATATAAATGGCAGATATGGCCTTCAACCAATGTTCTGCAATGGTATGATACAACAATTTGTTTTCAGAGCCCAATCCTCCGATGAACTTGCGGGCACAGGATGAGATGCTCTCCTCCTTCCGCTTGGTGTGGGACCTGCCCGCAGAGGGCCTCTACCGCGGTTTCATCGTGGACATCGATCCACGGCCCAGCCTCCAGGACCTCCCTGCCACAGTTGGCGCCGACATCACCAGCTTCACGTTCGAGGGACTGACCCCGGGCACGTCGTACATGGCAGAAGTGACGACCGTCATGGGGTTGGAGGGATTAATGCGGACTAGCGATACAAAGACTTTTGACATCGAAACAGGTTTGTGGTGAACAGTCTTCATTTGTATCAAAGCATTCCTAGTCTCTCTGTCAATCAAACCTAAATACTCTGCATACCAGTCTTAACTATCCTTTTCTATTTAGGGACATTTAAATTGGGGGGGGGGGGGGAGAGATGAAGGTAATGGCATGCATAAAATCATTATGCTTCTATTCCAAGAGTAATGGAGAAAGTATGTTGCAGGGTCTGCCATCCAAGTGGGTGTCTGTCTGCCTATCTCTTTGTCCTCTCGTCTTGATTGTTAGCACAACTTACCTGTTATCACACAAATTTTGAATGTGATATGATTCAAAGTCGGTCGGTCAAGGGAGAAGGACGTACATTTGTACAGTGCGTATCAAAAAAAAAAGGATAGTCCAACTTCAGACGCTACTATTTCATAATTTCAACTATGGAGAGTGCAGTGTTTGTTGTGAGGAAAGGGAAACTCTTCTTCTTTCCATCGGTACCTAATTGTGTTGAGAAATGTCATGCATGACTGAACACATTAACTTTAAAGACAGCAATGACAAGTTGCACTTTTTCCAAGTTTGAATATTACCACAAAGGAACATTTAATGTCTTACTGACATGGATGAGATCTGTCACTGGGAATGGTCAAATTAACAACATAGTATGCATGACTGCAGGTTGGAGTTCAGAGTTTCCTTTTACCATTTGTAGTTCATAACCTTCAACATGGCCTCCTGTCCAATAGCCTGGTCCCGCTGTCAAAAGGCCAACCCACATAGTCCATTTTTTCCTGTTCATATTAAAGGCATGGTCTGTTGCTGCGAGCTACGTGTATGTCTTTAGTATAAACAGAGAGAAATGGACTGTGTGAGTTTGCCTTTGTAGGAAGGACCAGGTTATTGCACAGGATCGATACTACAAGTGTAAAATTCAACGCTTATATGCAGGCAATTGTTATGCTAGAAGGTATTCTCCAGTGAGACTAAATCTTAATTAAGTTGCAATTGCAAGTGACATTGTGCTGTCTGCTTGGTGGATGTATGAAATAGGAAAGAATAAAGATCACAACCACCAATGACACCATTTATTGAAAGCAACTGAAGATTTGAGGCAAGATCATTGCTCTGAAATATATTTTTTTTCTTCAAGTGAAATGAAATACAGCGCAGTGGTGGGTATGTACACTGTATCGTTTCCCTTTCCCTGGTAAAGCATCACCGTAGAGCAACTGCTTCTAAGTAATTTATTTTACAGTGATGATTACCCAGAGCACTTGTGCACAGGTACTAAATATATTACAGTGTAATGACAAATAAGCGCCGTTCTGTGTAATGATGATGTGGTGTCATAATGGTGATGATGTACGGTTACAACAGGGTTGTCCTCTAATTCAACCCATTTCATAGATTCTGGTCCAGGAGACGATTTGTACCTTGTCAGTATTGGCACGGATGAGGCTGTCGTTGGCTTTTCTCGGCCTATTTCGGACTTTAACTTTAGTTGCCCCATGTGTGCACACCAAGCATCCGACAGTCGCCTGAACCTCACCGAACTGGAACCAGGCAGGGAATGTACACTGAAAGTGGAGTTTAACGACACAGCTGTTATAGCAGGAGAGCTGACGTTCACCACAAGTAAGAGTTTTTTTTATCTTAGACTCGGTTCAACTAAGCACTTTGTCTATGAGGATAACACAGCATTCGAAGATTCACACTCTTTTTGAAATGTTATTTATTTATATATTTTTTTTTTTTTGGCCACTTCCACTTTTGTAGATCCAGTAGCCAAGTAGAGTCTACGCTGTGCTGGTAGAGATAAAACAGTACTTTTCAGACAACATTTATCAATGCTGGTTGTTTGGCTGATGGCACTGTGTGTTCATGTACCATTCATGTCCCTTCATCTGTAATGCTTTCTTGGTAATGCATACTTTGCATCAGAAAATCGTCATAGTTATTATACCGTAGTTTACCACAAATGTACCAGAGCACACATGATTTTATCTTTATTCGTTTGTTTGTTTGTTTGTTTTTTGCATGGTTTGTTTGAGGGTCTTTGTTTTGAGGAAAATCAGAATTTTACACTTTTTTTTTTATCCTAGGTGTTTCTGCAGAAACAAATGTGTTATCCATCTTCATGTGGGAACGATAGGATGTGAGGGTTGAGTTTCAAAGGTAGATTTCGCTTTGGGCCAAATGTTCTTTTGGCTTATAGCTGGCTGTGACTGTTACAGATTCTAACTAAAATGTTGTCTTAGGGTAGAAAGCAGCCAGGGAACTTAATTCCAGAGTACAGCCTCCAATGTGTGCCAACTGTCATGACCATTCTTGTCTACCACCCAGTACCCGAAAAACCGCGTTTCCTCGGCCTGAGAAGGACTGGTCCATATTCCATGGAGTGGGAGGTGGACACTTCCCTTGGCAGCCAACGCTATGACCGGCTGCAGGTCAGCTACAGCCCAGAGTCCATGACCACACCCTCGCCCTTTGACATCAGCCGATGCGATGACGGCCTGTTTGTCCTGGAGGGTCTGCAGCCTGACACAGAATACCAAGTCTCGGTGACTGCAATCGCAGGCAATGCGAGAAGTCAGCCCCGCACTGAGTACAGATTCACGAGTTAGTATATTATTTCATCGTTTGGCATTCATATGCACACTTCAGTTCATTTCAGTTCAGTTCATTGTAAATCACCATCAGGTTGACAAAGTTTGCATTACAAAAAAAAAGAAAAAATACATAGTTTCAAATATGACAGTAGCAGAATCATGAGAAATACAACAGTGGGCTTGTTGAAAGTGATTCCTCTACAAAAATATGATGTACATGTAAATAATGTACATGTAATCATTTATGTAAATATAGACGACCTCTGATGCAGAAGTCTCATAAATGTATGTCGTAGAATCAATGGGGAAGTGATAATGGGTCTAAGATTTATATCTGTGAATATTCAGTGGGGACCTGAATTTGATTAGCAGCTGTTGGCATTATGCACACCTATCACACCTCCAGTTCATCTGACCACGTAACTGAGGGTGATGGACTTATCATGTTGCCCTCTGGGGCAGTATTCTAAAATCCTTTCTAGGAAGAAATTTCTTCCTAAGTCGTGATTTTTTCCGAAGTGGTATTCTGAAAATCTTCCTATTAGAAAGATTTTCAGAATAGTACAGTGTAAGTGTCTTCCTAACATTTTTCCTAAACGTAGGAAGAAACTTTAGAAGATTTTCAGAATACCACCCCTGGTCTTCTACTTTTTGAGATCACATCCATTTTGGTGAATATACATGTTGTCACGTGGGTTTACTCAAATAAGGATAACTTCACACATGCCATGTACAGTTACCTCTCAAGGTTTATTTCCAATAAAATTCGATTCACATACAAAAGATTATTTGACCAGTCCATCCATTTCTATAACAAACTCGTCCTGTCAAATCTCTAAATTCCAAAAATTGACCCAATGTAGGAGTCAGTGTCAAAATCTCACTTTTACTGTTTTAAAACAGCATAAACCCCTTAGAAATTAAACGCATCAGTTGACTCTGTCTTGACTTCAAACCATTCCACTCAGAGGTCACTGACCTAACCTCAACTATCCCCACTTAAGGAAATTCAAACTTAATTCACACTTTGACTTCCCTTGGCTTAAATTCCGTCTCATGTATACAGGTCACATGCAATGCTGTTTCTGTTAAACAAATAGGTTTGGCTTTACCTCTGGTCCACAGCAAGTCCTGAGCTGACTTGACTCTGTGTGACCTCTCTGATTCTGAGTCAATCCAAATTCAATACACCTGTATTACCAAGTCTCTATACTGTGTAGTGTGGACTTCACTACACTGACATACAGATTTCAATCATTATCATGTTAATTAGTTTCACCATCAATGGCACTTGAGCATGTTCACCATCAATGGCACTACTCATACACAATACAGGTGTGTTCTCCTAGTTGCAATCCGATAAACATGTGTTTGACATACTAGTCTCATCAACTTATTAAAGATAAGCAAAACAGAGCAGTGTGGATTTCAAAATTGTCACTTTCACTGTGACACATGTAACCAAAAAGGTCTCTCCTTCTTCAGTTCATGCAATAAACTTTTGTCTGACATTTACAATTGAATTAAAAGATACTCTCACTTGTCACTATCCCACATCCCTTGCGCACAGCCTGCCCTGAGCCCGGAAGGCTGCACCTCGTCAGCGTGGGTACCGATGCGGTCACGGCTGCCTGGGGCGCCAACGATGCCGCAGAGGACTACATGCTGTCAGCACAGTTGAACGGCATCTCGGTGCAATCCCTTTCCCTTCCCATCACCTCGCTGACTGGAACACTCATGGGCCTAGCTCCAACAACATCCTACATACTTCAGCTGTCAGGGACCGTTGGTTCAGTGTCCAACCGACTTGATTCTCTAAACTTTACAACATGTGAGTTCTTGCATAATACAGAACAGAACAAACAAATGTTATTTTTGTTGTTGATGATCGTTATTATTATTGTTTTGTATTTTGCTTCTCATTGGGTTTTTGTTCTTTTTTCATTGTTGTTGTTCTCATGATAAATCACATGCACAAGAACTTTCAAAGGAAATGAACAAAGTCAGGTTTGTGTTGCAAGATCCACTCACAGAAAGAAAGAAAGAAAGATATCTTCAGGTATCTCTCCATTGGTATCAGATGCTCAAAGAGCAAATCATGCATCAACATACATAGATTTTAATCTGAATGTGTTTTCATAAATACCACCAGTGCCGAGTGCTCCCGGAGCCATTTCCTTGGAAGCCTTCACCCAGACCAGGCTAACTTTCAGCTGGGATGCTGCCGCCAACACTTTCGATCGTTATGAGATCTTCCTGGTGGCGAGTGAGTCCACCGCATCCCAGCGTCGCGTCGGGACCATGGGCCCCGCTGAGGAGCGCATGCTTGAGGTCGGCGGACTACAACCCGACACCTTGTACAATATTCAGATCTATGCTGTGGCCGGTGATCAGCGCAGCTTGCCATCAGAGGAGGCCTTCAGGACTGGTGAGTCAGAAGTGACTAGAGCGCAAGTCGGAAATATTGAGTATTTTCACATTTTCAATTTTAGAATGTTCAATATTCAGTGGAGATATTCAATGTTTCCTATATTCTAATATTTAAAAATTTTATATTCAGAGGAAATATTTTTTTTTTTTCTAAATTGATAGTGGTTCAAATATTACTCAATAACTTTCTTCAGTTGACTTGTTTTATATTCTTGAAAAAAAAAGGAATGCAGAAATAAAATGAAGTAAAGAAATAAAAGATTAAAAAATGACTACCAAACAGGCCAGTATGTGATGTCAGTGCTTTACTGTAAAAATTTATAGAACATCAAGATTTCGAAGAAGCATATTACTCTACAGAAATCAGTCACTAGGGCCAAGAATTCATCACGATTATCCATGTTTTGTGGGGGTTCAAAACAAATGCACTGAAATCACATTAGATGTCCTTGTCCATTTGATGCAGTGGTTGCAATTGTGTGTCAAAGTTGACCTCAATTTGATGTGTAGACTGTTCATTATGTCATAGAAATTGTGTGTTTTAATAGCTGTTATCTACTTTAAATTTTGATTCCTAAACTGTAGCTGACGAGATCCTGGAATTTGAAGACGATGGGTCTGCAGTGGTAGTAACGTGGGAGGAACGGGCTGATGCCGTGTCCTATGAAGTCATCTACACCACCACCAACCGAGACACTGTGCCCAAGGCACTATCCACTGTGTCTACCTCTGTGCAGCTAAACAACACAATACCTGGTGCCATCTACAGTTTCATGCTAGTTGCTCTTGCTAACGATGACACTGAGACGACAGTTGCCATATCTGACTATGTCAAAGGTAAGTTTGTATTCTTAATTTTTTTTCTTCCCCTCAAACTTTTCCTTAAAAGCTTACCACACATGTACATGAATATTAACAAGTTGTACCAGATTCATATCTTAGCGAAATTCCTCCTTCTGATATTCTGGTATTCAGAATGGAATATTAGAATATAGAATGCTTATATTCAAAGTTCTTATTACATTTTCTTTCAATCAGCACCACTGAAACCTTCCAATGCCTCCTCTGTCATTCACGTTGGGACCACTACAGCCGTGATTAGGCTTCAAGCGGGTGAGGGAATATTTGACGACTATGTCGTCACGGTCTCCTCCCAGACTGACAGCTGCGATGCCCGACAGCCGGTCTTCACGTTGCCCCGCGAGGCCTGCCCGGAGATACATCTTTTTGACCTGTTTCCCAACACGCCGTACACCGCCTTGATCGTCACAAGAACCGGGGAGAGCACATTCAGTCTGGATAGTGATAATATTGGTGAGTAGCTGGCAAAGTGAGTGTTAGTGCACTAGTCTTCCAGAACCCATTCATGTCATGGGAAAATCTAGAAATTTGTCTCTTTTTTGGTCTCCAGTATTAAATGGCAATTCAGTTTAAATCATTTGGAGGAAAAAATGCTAAGATGTAACAGTTTTCAGCATCAGCCAGACATTGGTGCTTCATGAGACCCGTGTTTATCATTCAAGCTGATCGTGGTAACTCTTTTTGTTTGTTTGTTTGTTTTAATCTGTGAGTAAGAGTTACACGTAACTGTATGCACATAATTTCACTTCAAATCCCAGCGGAATTCAGTCAACAGTGCCTCCCATGATAAGATATTTTATCATCTGGATGCAAAAAGTGTGAGCGCAGGACATAAACAAACAGGTCAGCGTGCACTTCCTGTACAAGTTTTTCTACTGTGCAATTCTCTGAGGATTTCTCTAGCAATGTGGCATTCGTGTATGCGCTCACAGAGAGAGAGAGATTTTGTGTGTTAAAAAATCATGAGAGGCACAGTTATTCAGATGATTTCAGCTAGGGCATTTGAAAGGTTTGGTATTGGTCATACATGAGCCCCATGTGGCGTCATGTAATGGAAGTACAACTGATGAGTATCTCTTCTTGGGCAAATGTTTGCTAAAAGGTGTACTGTAAAAGTGGAAATTTTCACGATGTTGAAATTTTCATGCATTTTGAACAACCAAAAGCTGGCGTGAGAATAAAAGCGTGTGAATACTTTTGCTTGCCAGATGTTCCAGTAGTTGAAGTCTTGATTCAGCAGAATTAAAAACATGCAAAACTTTTCTTTCCAAGGGCAAAAAATTAGTCGCACGAAAATATCCACTTTTACAACTTTACGTGTGCATGTGGTTCCGTAAGATACTTCAAGGTTTGTTTGTTTGTTTTTCTTATTTCATCACGGGGTTAAACCCCTCAATCAGCCAAGAGGCTGTTTTTCAGAGAGGCCATGAACAAAGTATTTGACATAAGCAGAACAAATCAAAGATACAGAACAAAACAAAATCAAATAAAACATAGAGGGAATACGAATATCAAAAAAGAAGAAAACAAACAAAACGAAACAAAGACTAAACATACTCTAAAATCCATATTAATATACTTTAGAAGTGGAAATTTTCATGGTGTTGAAATTTTCGCACAGAAACTAGCGCAAAAATAAAAGCACGCGAATATTTTTGCTTGCCATATGTTCCTGTGCGTGATGTCTTGATTACGTGGAATTAAAAACACGCAAAACTCTTCTTACCCGGCCAAGCGCGAAAAATTAGTTGTGCGGAAATATCCGCTTTTACAGTACTCAGTAACAAAATAACAACAATCATCTGAGGTGTTTATCTTTATTCAAGTTAAAAACACATTTCAATGTGAACTATGAGTACATGTATGAAAATTTACGACTGAATCAAGAGCATTTCTAAAAGAAGTCAGACCGTCTAATATTCTAATATTTTCGGGGAGATCATTGAAAATACTTATGCAAGTATAAATACATCCGTGTTTCAAAAAATTTGTCTTAGGTTTTTCGGTTTGAGGATATTGCATGCATTTCTTAGATAATGTGCATTCTGTTTTACTCTTATTTTTTCACAAAGAAATGATGGCAACATCAATGTTGTATTATATGCATGTGACTCTCCACAGAGAGGAACTTTATGACAGGGGACCTGCCCACAAATGAGATCTCAATCAACACGGTGGGGACCAACTCAATCGAGATCATCTGGAACGGCACCACAGATGTGGACCAGTACCTCGTCTACTATTACCAGGAAGATGAATCCGTGATGGTGGCGGAAGTCCCCCTCAGCAGGAACCTGAACCACCGGCTGACACTGAGTGGCCTGGAGTCTGGCGCCAACTACATCATCAATCTGGTTGGCCTTGATGAGAACCTGCAGGAGATTATGGGAGCAAATTTTATGGCTGAGCAGTATACAAGTGAGTGCCTGTTTGTTTTTATTGATGTAGAGAGAAGATTTGTTTGATATATTTTGGGGGAAGGAGGGGGGAGGAGAGGAGGTTGGGTTATTTTTCCTCCCCTTCAGGTGCCTAGCGAGATTTCAATAATTACTCAGATGGAAATTCTCGATATTTTCAACATCTGAAACAATTGACAGTCTTAGCTTTGTACAAAGAACCGTGGCATTTCTTCTGCCCCATCATGAAAGTGTGCAGTACAGAGTAGTTTATCAATTATGGCCTTGGCAAGAACTTCAAAATAGATGGGAAGTGTCGGTACTAATACATTTCCATACTAAATGCAAGATACAAGATAGATTATGCAATATTGTGAATGTAAATGGTCAATATTAAGTTGTGTCAATATCTGTAGGTCACAATGTTTTTGAATGGATTGTTGTGTAGTCCTCTGATGAAAAATGGAGAGAGCAGTTACAACAATTACATGTAACTCTTTACATTGTATGTGCCATGGTGTAAAATCCCTTTGTGCCACATCATTCTTAGACTGCAACATATAGTCATGCCTTGGGGAAACAGGTTGTTTTTCAGGTCTATATAACTTTGTTAGATTTCTGTTTATACCTCGGACATGTATTGAGCAAAGTTGTAGAGAAAATGCCAAGCTTTGCTTTGACGTAAATTGTATGACAAATCTATTACAATGGGGTTTTTTTTTAATGGCCAGAAGCTCCATCATTGTGAAGGCTTGATTCTTCACACAATTGTGACAGAAACGTAGAATTAATTTGTAAATCAGTAGGAAATACACTGTACCACTTGATAGTCAATCACCACCATACATTAAATGCAAGCTAGATGTGACAGGAATGGAATCATGAGAAATGCTTTCATTGTACTGTGGCATTTGCAGATTTATCAATCGGTTTAGGCAAGTTTGTGCTTTTGAGCAGAATATGCAAACTTGGCATGCCGTTGACTAAGTCAGGGTTGGGAACGTGGCACATAAAGAGTTAGTAGGCAGGTGTAAAACCTTTTCCAGAGCATTTGTCTCACAAACTGTGTGTCTTTACCCTGCCCCCTTGCCCCGGCCCCGCTCCCCAGGGCCCAACCCAGTCAGCAACCTCCTCCTGGACCCACAGGGCAACATGGTGAACGTCACGTGGACCGCACCTTCCACCACTTTCGACGGCTTCCGGGTCTGCTGGTATTCTCTCAATGAGACACGGGAGGAAGACCTGGACCCCAGTGAGAGGAACTACCTGTGGGAGGTCCCCTACCCAGATGAAGAGTTTGTCATCTCCGTGGCAACGTATGTCGAGGAGGAGGAGGATGGTGATGTCCTACTCAGCGAGAAGATGACAGACTTCATAACACTGAGTGAGTAAGATGCCTACCATCACAGAGAGACAGACAGACAGACAGGGCTCCCAAATAGATATTCAATATTTTGTTGACTTATTCTTTCATTATTTTGTTTTCAAAACTATTTACCCTTGACACCAAAAAAAAAGAAAAAAATGTAGGTAAAAGTAATTCTTCGTATTCTGTAAAAGACAATTTTGTCACAACAAATGAGCTCAGCAGTGCAGCAGCATCATAATATCAGCGCTCATGACACACACTACACCAGTGATCTCATTGTCACATGTACAGACAACTGCGCCACACTCGGCAAGTTCATGGATTAAGATGATCTTCATCTGAAACACTGTTAAAAACAAATAACATATTTTGAAAACAAACATAATATTGTCGAATGTTTATTATCATTATTATTATAATTATGGTAAAAGAAAATCTAAACAGGGCTGAATTGGCATTAGGGGTCATTGTCACCGACTGCTAAATTTTGACTGTCATGATGACGGTTTGTATATAAAAACTTGAGATGACCCCATACAACGCTGTACCTCCGGGTACCATGTGGTGCATCATATGCTCAGTCTGTGCTCAATCTGGTTCTCAGTCTGGCTCCCAAGGCTTTTTCTACAACTTATCAATGCTGATATTGCCTTTCAAAGGAGATTTTACCCTGGAAGAAATTTATAGTCTTTGTTGTAATTGAGGGAATCCAGTAAAGCAAAACAACATGCATCTTATAGTTAACCCATTAGTCGCTAAAATATGCAAAACTGTCTGTCATATTACTTCCTAAAATGCCTGAAACCGCCTGTCGGTTTTTGTCAGTGTAATTCATTGTTTGAAACATTATAAATGCTCAATGCAGCTCAGACATCTCCGCTGGAGTTTGGCGAGATCACTCCTTACCGCATCCCCGTCTCTTGGGACATGATTCCGGGCATCTCTGAGTACGTACTCTCCTACGAGCCTGCCGATGGGGACGAACCTGCCTCACAGATAATCAACCAGCCAGTCGCATCAGGCAACGGCCTCTCTCGCATGTATGCAACTAACTTTACCGGCCTGACCCCAGGTCGAAAGTACGTCTTCACCCTCGAGTGGCCATTGGCTTTCCGTGTCCCTACAGCGGCCAGAACAACAGGTATGTAGGACTACTGTCTGTCTTTGTTGACTGTCTGCGTGTCAGAAACATCATGATTATGATGGTGATGATGTGATTTAAAGTAATTTATTTTGACTTATTTTGACTTTTGAGATGTGATATCTGAGTCTCTGTGTAACTAATTGAGTGTGGACATTTGAGTGCATAGGGACTCATGGGCCTCAGTGGATGATTAATGGAGGGAAATTGATTATTCATGCAAGAACTTTTCTGTGCCTTCAACTGTTATATTTGAGAATTTGCAGAGTAGCTGTTTATTTCTCTCACTTAGGCATAATCAATGACATTTTCTTCCTTTTTTTGGTCTGTGTGTGTATGTGTATTTTGGCAGTCCCACTGCCTGTGTTCAATGCGAGCCTCAGCAACGTCACCTCCTGCTCTCTGATGATCACATGGTGCCTACCAGATGGGGACTTTGACAATGTTTCCATCAGCGTGGAGCCCACTGCCGACGTCTCAGTCACAAACGTCAGCGGGATGGGAGGAGCATGCCGCCAACAGCAGGTGGTCGAACTCCGGCAGCTGCAGCCGATGACGAGCTACAATGTGACGGCCGAGGTGGTCAGTGGAGACGCAAGGAGCAAGCCGGTGATGGTCTACGCAGTCTCAGGTCTGTCAAGTGTGGTTTTTGCCTGTGGATGTTTGTGATTTTGAGTGTTAGTGAGTCTTCCTGTTGATTGATATTACCATCTGTGTGTACATGTGTGTCAGAGACTCCAACCCCAGCACCTTCTGATCTGGAGATTCTCCTGCCTGAAACCCCTAGCAAACAGGAGACTCCAAGTTGAAGTGCACGAAGCACGAAATTCCTTGCAACCGGGGTCCAGTCTAGGGTTCTAGATGCTCTCTCGTGCTATCTTGGGCTTATTTTTTAACATACAATATGGCAATAAGTAAGAAATCCTTTCCAACGGGAGACACAGAGCCAGCATGGGAGAAATCAAATCTCAAGCGGGAGAACGGGAGATTTTGCAAAAATGGGCTTTTTTTCGGCGGGAGATCTCCCGTCGAAAGCGGGAGAGTTGGAGTCTCTGGTGTGTGTGTGTGTGTGTGTGTGTGTGTGTGTGTGTGTGTGTGTGTGTGTAATTGTGTGAGTGCCATGGCCAGTGTGGGGTCATGTTCATTACTGTGTTTTCAAACCTGAGCTGTAATTGTACACACCAACCTGTAGATGAGATTGTGGTTTCTAAATAGATCAATCCTGCAGATGGAATACTCACATGTCCATCTGTGTGAAAGAGCAAAAGTGCCAGGCAGTGTAAAGAATGGACTATTCTGGTTTTTTGGTTGTCATATTCCACGATGTGGTGCCTCAGTGATAGCAAAATTGTGGACTTTTTCCTGTTTGATTCATAGAGATCGTGTATTGCAAGCTTGTTTGTTTCTTTGCATCAGATACAAATCAGTCTTGATCTTGTGATGAAAATGATAAAATGCTGGTCAATTTTCCTCAGAGTATTGCAGCAGGATGCAATTGGAAGTGAGGCAAAAGATATCTAGGAGCATAAACTGCCTCACTCTGTAAACATAGAGGTGAGACTAAGGGATCCAAAATAGTATCCTTCCCTTTTCTGCAACATAAATGTTCAACATGACCTGCAAGATTCTCTTGCTTCAATCAGCTTTGCTGCAGTCTCTCCAGTCACCCTCAAACTTGAGTCACAGATGCCCTCAGGTGTTAGGTCATAAAAAGGTACAGCTGTATATTGTCCAGAGTTATGTGCTGAGGTCAAAGGTTGAAGGTCACTTGTTGAAGTTAGTGTGCATGACTGTCTGTATTTTCTCTTTTTAAATGTCGGTTAGAGATGAACGTGGTTGTCTCCATATGTCATATGATGTCGAGACACCCAAGTTCATGTCTAACCAACTTTCCCTGCCAAATTCTTAAGACAAATAATTTTGCATTCCCCTTTTGTCCATATGTGACCTCAGTGGGGTCAAAGGTGCTCTCAGAGGATCTATTCTTATAGTGATGTCCATGGTAGCATGCTGATGAGGTCGTAGACCAGTGAAGCTCAAATGTTCAGGTTTATCTGCAACTTTCTCTTTCTGTTTTGGGTCTGTTATAGATAGAAAGCATGCTGCTCTCAAACCATGTTTAAAATAAAAAGGACATTGCTTCAAGTTAACTTTTTATAGGGAGCCAGGAAAAGGTCTTAATCTTTGTAGACATGGTCCCTACACTGTTTGTAGTCTATTCATATGCACTGAAACAATTCTCACCAGTAATATAATCTTTCTCTTCATTTTGATCAAATTCAGAGACCCGAGGCGGAAATATTGATGTCCTTGATGTTAGCACTTCCATGGTGAATATTTCCTGGTCCCCAGTGGTGGGGACAGACACATTCTTTGTGGACATCATGGGGCCGTCCAACAACATGACCAGGAATGTCACTGGAGTCCGACAGCTGTCCATCGCAGACCTGGAACCGGGAACGCAGTACACGATTACCGTCCGCTGGGACTTTGTGTGTGACTTGCCCTCAATCCAGCCTTACACAAGTAAGTTTCATGAACACTTTGTCCGTTTGCCGACTGTATATTCGCAGGAGGAGTGGCAATGAAGATGTGGCTCATGAGGAAATTATGGTTATTTTCCATGTGGCTTGTTGGATATGTTGTGTCAGCAATGTGAAAGTGATTGCAGAAAGAATAGCCATGAATTGAGCAATGACCGTCATGCAGGAAAATGCTAAAAACTTGTTCTGATTTTAATGATTACAAACAGTAGATAACTCTCATTTTCACTGCATTGCATTGAGGAAGTGAGGTTTGAACAAATACTGGTGTTTGGAAGTGCAGTGTCCATGTTGATAATCTGTGCAATACATTACCATGTACTGGATTTATGGACTTTGAGCTACAATACAAAATATGTGTCTGTGACAAAGTTGATTATCATACACTGTATTTGTAGTTAAGCTTTTCTGCGCAATTGTGAACATCATTCCAACAGTGACAAATTTCTCTCATTTTTCGTACTCCCACTGGAGTTTCTTAGACAATATAGTCATTCTGTTACAAGCTGTGATCAGAGAACGGAAATTCTTTCTTAACTCTTTGTGTGCCATGGTGTAAACTCCCTGTGGTGTGCCATGGTGTAAACTCCCTGTGGTGTGCCATGGTGTAAACTCCCTGTGGTGTGCCATGGTGTAAACTCCCTGTGGTGTGCCATGGTGTAAACTCCCTGTGGTGTGCCATGGTGTAAACTCCCTGTGGTGTGCCATGGTGTAAACTCCCTGTGGTGTGCCATGGTGTAAACTCCCTGTGGTGTGCCATGGTGTAGACTCCCTGTGGTGTGCCATGGTGTAAACTCCCTGTGGTGTGCCATGGTGTAAACTCCCTGTGGTGTGCCATGGTGTAAACTCCTTGTGTGCCACATTATTCTGAGATTGCAATGCATGAGTGTGATTTAAAAAATGTTCTGTTTGTCAAAGTGATCTGATGTTCTATAAGAGGTCGTATGTTAGAAATGCGGTACAGGAAAGTTTTAGAGAAAACTGCAAGCTTTGCTGTAATGTAAATGTGACAACAATTAAAGGTGTGGCTATCGTGATGCTTTCAATGCACTGACATTTTGTGGTCATCAATCCGTATGTGCACTGTTGTGTGTATGAGCATATTATAATATGTAAAGTAGCAGGCATGCCGTTGGCAGAGTTGGTGCGTGCAAACATGGCTCACATACAAATGTAGTGTTCAGAGAGGAATGAGGAGCCGCTTGCAGTGTAATGATGACAGGAATCTCAAATCTTTTTGTTCTGCCTCTTTTTCGTTCTCAGTACCTTTCCCCCCTCAGAACATCACCTTTGAAGATGCGACTGTCGGGTCCATTACTGTCTCCTGGTCAGATCCCCAGGAGGGGGCATGGGACGAGTTTATGGTGACCTACGCGGCTGGCAGCGACACTCCTTCCCAGATATTACCAAACCCTGTCGGAAACATGGTCACAATTGACGATTTGGCTCAGAACACAGCGTATGTGATCACTGTCCGTGCTATAGCTGGTGATCGAGAGAGCGAAGCCATTACGCTATCTGCCAGAACAAGTACGTAGAGCACAAACATTTTGTTTATCGTGTCTTGTATCATCCTGTGCTTGGCCATGGGATATGGGAAAAAAAAAACGAACAAAAACAAATTTGAAGATATTGAGTGTACATTGCAGGTGACATTGCAAAGACAAGCCGTTAAAAGGATGCTAATTTGTAGGAACTTTGATACAGAGCATTTCTCTCTCTTTCTCTCCCTCTTTCTTTCTTTCTTTCTTTCTCTCTCTCCTTCTGTACATGTGTATTCATGATGTGCTCTATTTTCTAGAATCAGGCTTTCAAAATCATTTGATATGTTAAAATGAACTTTTAATTGAGGAATTTTTCCATTAATTTGCCAAATATTTCTGAGGCTGTAAATTTGTCAGTGCTTATATATTCATAGCAGAAGATGTAGATTCCTAATCCTCTTCTTCCATCTCACCTCATATCTGCACAAGGTTATTCAATGAAATCTTTTCAGGTGTACATGTATCTCTCCTAGGAATCCTTCTTTGACTTTAAGATTTTATGAATGATGTATTAGTAAGACATTTTCAAAAAATCAATTTGTGTCTTCAATCATTGCTTGCGTTATATCATGTTTGTTTGAATGTTATTTTGTCATTCATATTTAAATCAGGGGCCCAGGAGTCTGAGGAGTTGGCTGTGATTGGTCAGTCCCCGACAAGCCTCAACGTCACCTGGGGAAACACAACTAACCCCGCTGTTTCGGGATTCATCCTGAGAATATACGATGGTGCTTCATTAGCGATGTCTTCTGTGGAAGTTGGACTGGACACGCTGGAGGCAAGCTTCAGTGGTCTCACTCCTGGCACCGATTACCGCATCGAGCTGACCATCTTCCTGCCGGGTGTCATTAACAAAGTCGTCGATTCTATAAATGCCACCACGAGTAAGAACAGATTGTAGGATTCTCTGTTCAGTGATGTTGTTGTGGTTGGGAGGGTTGGGATTGGAAGGAAGTCTTTGTGTACCTGAGCCTTCTTTCTTTTATATTATCTTCATGTTTCCAAAGCATTTATTTATCATTTCATATATTTCCTTTGTGTAAGTTGTCAGTGATGTTTTCATTCTTTATTCTGCATCATTAAAATATCACAGAGTGAGAAGCAACAGAAATTGTCTGAACAAACTAATCTTTGTCAATCAAGTGACTTCACAGCTTCAGGCCATGGACATTCCGTGTCAAAGAGATAACTACAAACGCTTCTCAGATGGTGCACTTATCAATTTTCAATTCTATGCATGTTACAACGTAGTGATAGTTGCATTTTTTTTTTTCTACACTCTTTTCCTCTCAGTGAGATCTCACAGTGATGACATATTTTTGTGCTTCCCTGAATGAACTCTAAACTGACAGTTCCGGCCGTTCCCGGCGAAGTGCGGTGCACATACAGCACTCAGTCCCTGATCAGGTTCTACTGGAACGAGACGCAGGAGGGCAACTTTGACGGCTACGAGATCAGCATCATGGCCAGCAGCGAGACGGAACCCAGCGTTCTCGAAAACAGGGATGCGCAGGAGGAGACAAGGATGACTGCAGACTTCCTCGATGCCAACACGGACTACACCATCCAGGTGCGGAGCACACGGAGAGATCTACGCAGCGAACCATCAACTGAAATTTGCCCCACTGGTACGTACATCCTGTCTTCAAACCAAGAAGATCTGAAGAGCTAGCTATAGGGGGATATATATATATATATATATATATATATATATATATATATATATATATATATATATATATATACATACACATAGAATGTCACTGTCATTCATTTGCATTTGCATATATATATATATATATATATAAATATAAATATATATATATATATATATATATATATATATATATATATATATATATAACTTCATGATTTCTCTTTTTTTTGTATGTTGGAACTACCAAACCTGAATTGGTCTAGATTTTTTTTTTTCACCGTTGTCTTCATACATGTACAGTTTTACCACACAATTGTCAAGTACAAGCCCACATCAACACAAATGTTGAGGAGAAAGAAACTTAATTATTCAATGGAAAGATCATCTTGTAGCTTGTACCAGATAAGGTACACCTTTATTTTGCTGTAGGAGAGCACTAGCTAGCAAATGAATGACTGTGACATTCTATATCGAGCTTGCATTATGATGTTTGCTACAAGAAGAATGTACATTGTATGTGCAGAGCTTGCTTATTTGGACTTTTAATAGAAACAATTGCTAACAGGCACCAAATGTTACATGAACATAATATGCTGCAAGTATTATTACCATGTATTGGAGGCAGTCCATTCAGAGATTTAATCTGCATGACCCCCCCCCCCCTCCTCTTCCTCCCCTTCTGGTCTTGCATCCAAACACCAGACTCAGAAGAAATAACCTTGACTGACTCGGGCGAGGGGTCACTGGTCCTTCAGTGGACGACCACGGATTACAGCGAGTTCGAGGTGGAGTACGACCCCGAAGAGGGTCAGCCACCATCCCCAGCGCAGACCACGCCAGACGTGCCCCGGGAGCTCTCCCTCACCAGCCTCACACCGGGCACTGTCTACCGCTTCACTCTCTTCGGCCTCTCTGGGGAAAACCGGACAGAGATCACGGGAATCACTCACACTTTGCGTAAGCTTGCTGATGCCTTGATCGCTTAAGTTTAATTTTGCCTCCGCCACAAAGACTGGGTTATCCATCTGTCCGTCTGTCTATCCAGCTGTAATCCATAATCAATGTTTGGATCAGTCTAACTTAAGAACCATTTTAGGTATCCTAATGAATCTTGGCATATGTATGTACGAGTGGACAAAGTTGTGCCTATCAACTTTTCGGCACATATGCAAAAGGTCAGAGGTTAAGGTAACATTAAAAAAAATCACTATTTCCTCCATGTCTTTGCAATGCCTTTAGATATTTTTGGGAAATTTGGTGCATTTTTTTATTGCCAGATAAAGATTCTCTGGCGACAATTTTTGGGCATGGGGTCAAGGGTCAAGTGAAATGCTAGCATTTTGCCTTTCTGCCCCATATTTTGGAACTTAGAGTCTGCTCTTTCAGAATCTGCTCTTAACTAAAATCCCATGTCTGGCGACTTTTTGTTATGCCTCCGCCACGAAGTGGTGCCGGAGGCATTATGTTTTCGGGTTGTCCGTCCGTCCTTCCGTCCGTCCGTCCTTCCGTCCGTCCGTCCGTCCTTCCGTCCGTCCGTAATGAATTTTGTGGACAAGGTAACTATCAAAACCTGTTGAGGTATCCTAATGAAACTTGGCATGTATGTGTATTAGGGGGTGAAGTTGTGTCTATCAACTTTTGGGTGCACATGCTCAAGGTCAAAGGTCAAAAGGTCAAGGTCAAATACATAAAATTTCACTATTTCCACCATATCTATTGAATGCCTGAAGATATTTTCTTCAAACTTAGTGTATACATGTATTACCCAATTAAGATTCTCTGGTGAAAGTTTGGGTCATAAGGTCAAAGGTCAAAGGTCAAAAGGTCATGGTCAAATACATAAAATGTCACTATTTCCACCATATCTATTGAATGCCTGAAGATATTTTCTTGAAACTTAGTGTATACATGTATTACCCAATTAAGATTCTCTGGTGAAAGTTTGGGTCATGAGGTCAAAGGTCAAAGGTCAAGTAAAAAATATTAAAACTTCTTTTTTTTCTCCGTACCTTGGAAAATTGTTCAAGGTATCTTCATGGAACATAGTATATACATGTACTGACTGGAAGTGATTATCTAGAGAATGTAGGGTTCATGGGGTCAAAGGTCAGGGGTCAAAGGTCAAGTGCAACACTTCAAAATTTTACTATTTCCCTCATATTTATGCAATGCCAGCAGGGTTATTTTTTTTTTACACTTGGTGTATGCATGTGTAACCTAATAGAAATGCTCTGGAAAGTTTTTTTTTTCTTTTTTTGCCTCAAAGATCAAAAGATCAAAGATCAAGTGAAAGTGCTGAACTAACTTTTTCCTCCATATCTCGGAAGTGGCTCAAGTTATCTTGAAACTTAGTACATATTATGCATGTTCTACCTGAAAGTGATTATCTTATGAATTTAAGGGTCAAGGGCCAGATGAAAATGGTAACAATTTACTATTCAATTCAGAAATTGCACTTTTTCTCCACACCTGTACCTTGAAAATTACTCAATGCCTAAATGTATGAATGGGTCAAAGTCAAGTTAAAGTCCTTAAATCCCTAGATACATGCTCTCCTATTCATCCAATTAAACCTAGGTCAAGGAAGGTGAACATTCAACATATTTGTAACAAACTTGTCATTTCAATATTTTGCCAATTTTGTGAAAATGTAATCACACATTGTCCACATGTACTATCTAGACCTATTGGGAAAATCATGCATTATGGCGGAGGCATACCAGTCGCCAAAGCGACATTTCTAGTTGGTTTTGTGATGCAGGGTCACAAATGTGTTCAACACCTCCGTGGCAAACATACCATTTAAGTTTATTGCGAAATATGTGAAACTGTCATCTCACATTGTCAATACATAAACTTTACCTATTGGAAGAAATATGTGTTATGGTGAAGGCATGTCCAGTTGCCATAGGAACATTTCTAGTCAGTCGTAGTCTTATCAAAATAATGCCTTCTTACAGTCATGCAAGGTACAAATCGTAGTATGTGTCAAATTCTTATGCAACATATGACTTGAGTATGTGTATGTCTGAATGAAGAGGTTGTGAAAACTTCCTCAAAAGATAGTAATCCAAACAACTTGGAATTGGCAGAGAATTGTGAATTCAGAATTCTGTGTGTGCTCTCGTTCAAGATCTTTACATGTGGATATCTTCAGAGTTTGGTTTGAAAGCAGTAGGATTGAATTCAATGGCGATATGACTCTAATGTACATGGATACAATGAACTGTCATAACTAACTACTGTGGGTTTTTGTGTGCCTCACACATGTAAATCATTCATTTCTAATTCACAGCACCCGTGGCACCGACTGTCACAGTTCAAGCGCAATCGCCTGTCACAATTGTCATCATCATTGTGATTCCACCCAGAGGAAGGTAAGGCAAGAGGTCTCCAATCTTCGACTGGTACCTAATTTCAGACTGAAAGACCTAGGAACTTTTGTTCCCTCTGCCCCTTCCCCCCCCCCCCCCCCCCCCCCCCCACCCCCTTTGCTCAAAGCTTTGTACTTGTGCAAGCATATAAACCACCACAAAAACACAGGTTTTTTGAGGTTATTTCTATTCAAAGCTGAAACCTACATTTTGCAGAGCCAGTTGGACAGCATATGACAGGAAAAAATATATATGGGCCCTGATGCGAGAAAAGGGTCCTTGGGGCATTAAATACTGAAAATGATTTTTCACCTCCACATTGTAGAAGGAACTCTGACGTATTTAGGTATGCAGGCCTCTTTCTAAAATTCCACTCCTAAATGCCCAAATTACAACAAAAACATGTTTTGTCCAAATCCTGTCACTTTTTGATGCGTCTATGCATGTGTGCACAGTTAGCTAGTTGATCTCTTTTTGCGCGTATTGATTTGTCAAACTTCCGCGCTGTTTTGTGGCGTTTGCGCGCAGCGGCTCTAAGGGCCCTTTCTCGCGTCATGGCCCATATATATTTCACAGTATTACCCCAATCAAATTCTTTCTATCCACAACTATCAAAATATTTTTATGGTATCATATCTTGTTTTACCTGTGTAATCTACAGTAATAGAACACTCTATGTTTGTTTTACATGTTACTAAACTCAATGAGCATGCACAAAATCTAGTTTTCTTTTCTTTCATTGTATATGTGGAACCTGCAGTGCAAATTCAATCTGTGAGAGGGAGATGAGAGAATCAACTGATATGTTGTTTCAGAGGCTAAAGACAAATAGAGATCGTCTTCACAGTGGTATACTCTGTGCTGATTATATCCTGGTCAGGGACTAGATCAGAGCACACTACACGTACAATGTAGGCACCCTTGTCTGTGAAGAAAGAAGTGTTATTCATATTATTGTCTACCCATCTTGGGGAGAGGTAGCAGCTTTAGGGGTAGTATTCAAAGAGCCTGAGAGTTACATATTCCAATCTTGACTCTGCAGAGAACAGCACATTAAAAGATAAGAGACAACAACAAAAACAGTTTCTTTCACTGGTGTGATAATGAAGGCTAACACACTTGGGGTTGGCAATGTGCCCCTTGAGCTACAAATGAAAAGAATTATGGCATGATTTACTGTGATGAAGATTGCTTAGAATGAGAAAGATCCATAAAGATCAGTTTCAAGGTGAACAGAAGAGAGACAAGATATCTTTTTTATGATGTACGTAGTGTGACACGGAGCAGCTACTCTCATAGTATTTGAAAGTTGGAAGGAAAAAAAAAAATTGTCGGAATTCCTTCTTAATTCATTCAGTACCAGATCTGGGTGCAGCATGCATCTAATGTAAAGGAAATTACCACATCTTGCAGGCAGCGGCTTAACAAGGAGTTCTGTCACTCTTTGTCCTCCTTTGCAGATTTGCATTCTTCTTACTGAGTATCAGGAGGCGGGCACAGCCTCAGGGCAGCGGCACGTTTCTGCCGGGCGAGGGAGATTTCATCCGCCCAGCAGATGCCTGCCCTGAGTTTGTCTTCACTGACCTGGAGCCAGGCACGGATTATACCATCACTGTGTCATCGGTGGCAGCAGACGGAACGACGGATAGCTCATCAGTTTCAGTGGATGGGACAACTGGTAACAATCCTTCTTTTCACACACATCCCCCCTCCCATTTTTTTCTTTCACACCCGCCAAGTACTCATACATAAAGTACATTCATAAACACATTATTTTCAAGGCAATTAACCCTGTTTTTTCATTAGTCTGAATGCAAAATTTAAATCAAGTTTCTTCCAAATGTGGTGATTTTTTCTTTTTTTAATGAAACCATGTTAGGCCAATCACAAGCTCAACCCATTGAGGATGAGCTGATTTTGCTGTAACATGCATTTCCCATGGATTTCTGCCAGAGTGCACTTGTGAGGAGTATTCAACAGGTTAGGGTGTTTGACCATCTTGTGTTGCTCAAAACTAGTGACACGTTCACGATATAGATGGTTAATAGACGTCCTAAACTTTGTTGAAGAGATTTAGCCTAGCTCGACTTTTATCCTCTGCTGCTGTGGTGGGTGCATACTTGGCTTAATTCTACTGCTGTTGTCTTTATTTTCATTACTAACATGATTTGTCATCATTCTCATTATTTGCAAACATTGCAGACCCATTGGTAAGCTCACAGATTTCCTTCGTGGAAGTCACAACTTCCTCGGTTCGTTTTGTATGGGGGGCGGTGACGGACGAGGATTTCGGTGCCTACATCCTGGATCTACGGGAGGGCACCAGTGGCAGCACGAGCGTCGCGACGGCGACCGTCTTCAGCAACGCCACGCGGCTTGAGCACACCTTCTCTGGTCTCAATCCCGGCAACCAATATCGGGTGGATCTGATCGTCAACAGCATGATCAGGCGGTCGGCTCTCACTTTCACAAGTGAGTACAGTCACTGCCCTTGGGGGGCCCATTTTCAAAAATCACTTTCCAATAATTGCAACTGACAGTAATTGCAGTTATTGTATGGTCGACTGGCCTTTGCCCAGCACAACCACCATTTGGACTGCAATTATTCTAAGTTGCAATTACTGCTAAAGTTCTTCAGAACGACGCAGTATTTCAACTTGGTTTCTTTTTCTGATCGCCACTGACCTGTACATGTAATTAACTTAAGATCAATTAAAAAGCAGTTTTTGCCTGGTAGGTACTCCATAGGAAGGTGAACTAGTTCATGATGTGAGAAGATTTGTGTGCAATATACCCTTCCTTTGGATGAATGGGATGTGATGGTCAGCTACAATGAAAAGGCCAGCTGGAAGCAAGACATGTTTTCTGAGTATTCATGGACATGTACAAATGTGTACTTGCAATTTTGGCAAGACACATTTGCACAATGGCAAACATCTACTCCTACAACTCCTGTGGTTAACCACTGTGTAGTATCTGAGAAAGACCTACTTGATGTCAGTCAGGTGTAGGTCTGTCCTCACCTCACCTTAGTGTCGTCATTAATCCAGATTTGAATCGTGATTAATTTCTTCCACTGCTAACTCTTACATGTACTAGGTATAAGCTGTTATTTTTGCTAGGGTTTAATTTTCACGAATTTCACAAATCACAGCTTGATCAGGAATTTAACAACACACAAAAATGTCTCGATGCGCTTGGGTGATAGTGCATTTACATTAGTGTCAGCGCCAGTTTGCGTAAACGACATCTCGCGAAAATGTATATGACCTCTTCATTCATGAAAATATCTGTACCCGGAAATATAACAGCATATACAGTAACTTGATCTGTTCCTCCTAATTTCTGCCTACACAACGCAAACAACTCCATCACAGGCCCGAACCCGCCCACGGCTGTTGACATCTTCAACATCAACACCACGAGCATGACGGTCAGCTGGTCAGCGCCAAGTAACATCTTCGACGGGTTCCAGCTCTGCTGGGCCTACAGCAGGACAGAATCCGTGGAGCTCGGCCGCGACGTGAGGGAGAGGGTGCTCTCCGGACTGCAACCCAACCGCGCCTACCTCATATCCCTGGCAGCAGTCGTAGGAACTGGTTCGAGCCAGATGGTCAGTGAGAAGATCACAAGGACAGTCATGCTAGGTGAGTAATGCATTCTTTCAATGTATGCCTTCCTCCCATTTCATTCTGTTAAGATTATTTTCTCATTGGTGTCTGATTGTTACAGATGCACCGCCAATGCTGACTATTCCATGAACTATCAGTTGTCAACAGTCGATATGACTTCTTCTTTTCTTTCTTTACCTCCCTGTCAGGTGATGTGTCTGAAATGCACATGACATTGTTTGCAAGCTGTTCAAGTTCTACATACCTATGTACAGCTGTATTAAAAGAAATTACATTGTATGTACAGTGCACTCCCGTTATGACGCACACGGTTATAACGAAATTACGGTTTCAACGAAATAAAAATCCTGGCAGCAGAATTGTTGGCTCCATGCTTTTTTATTGTTTATTCATTCAGTTATAACGAAATTTCGATATAACAAAAGAAAACTGCTGGTCCCGAGGACTTCTTTATAATGGGAGTCCACTGTACTTGAAAGCAACCACAAACGCAAAAAAGAATAATAATGAAAGTAAATAAATCATCAAATGTGTGTTGATGCCCATACATATAGCCAATAAGATTGTACTCTTTGTTGACATAAAGTCAGCCGATGATTATTGGTCCTTCTCTTCCTTTTTTTTTTCTTTAGCTGCCCCTGTGACTCTGAATGCCAGTGTCACAAGTTTCAACTCGACATCGATCTCCATTGCTTGGGATGCTGATGTGGTGGTCGATGACGCCACAGGGTTCCGCATCCGTGCTGAGGCATCCAATGGAAGCACACTGCCTGATGTTGACGTTGGAAAGGAGGAGAGGGAATTCACGCTCACAGATCTCGTGCCTGGGTACCGCTATGCCATCTCCATTACCCTGCTGGGTTCGTCAAGGGCTTCGGAGGGTGCCAGCGTCGAACAGTACACAGGTACGTGGCATTGTAGGTCGAAGGCCAGGTGAAAACACCTTTCCATATGCAATTACATGTAGTATACAAATGAAAAGTTTATTTGCAAAAAAAAAAATGAGGCCATTTTTCATGAAAATCAATCAATGTACATGTATACTACACCATGTATGATTCAATTACATGTTATTGTGGGACCACATCTGCAGGTAAAATCAGTTTATGACAAAATGCGATGTACAGTAACTCGAATAATTTCTGTCTAAACATCAATGTTTTGTTGCAAAAGCTGATAATTGCCATCCTTGTTTGTTCGCAAAAACCAATCAACACATCATAAATGTGTCAGGTGATTTCAAGATGTCTGCCTCCATATAACACTTTGTTTTGCATGCTACGGTAGGCTTATGCATACACATTTCTGACACAGTAAGAAATGTGATTTGCACAATGTGCATGCCAAATCTTTTTATTATTGCTCAAAAATGACGAAGTCACAGAGTTCAGTCAGCAAAAACTATGCCATTCATTATTGCCATAATATGTCATTTACCATGGCAATGCAGTTTCCAATACATTCAAGAAGAAAAAAATGTCCTGCACATCTTCACCCTAAAACCAATGTGTTTGCTATACTTCTTGAGCATCACCCAAAAACTGAGGAAGTAATTGGATTTGCAAGTTTTGCCAAGCACCGTTTCTCTACTGCAAACAAACTCTTCAGATCTTTGTGTTGAAGCTTGACATTTCTGACCCTCCAATGTAGATATTTCTGTACTGATTTCTTACTGAATGATTTCAGTTTGAGACTCTAGTGTCTGTTTTGAAACAATCAGTCTTGACAAGAAGAAGAAGGGCAAATATGTTTTGTGTCTAAGGATGAGACCTTTTGGTGCTCCATTATGTACGACTTTCCCAATTTGTTTCAATGAACTATTTGACAATGATTATGATCAGTTATGATCACACAGCCACGATCAACCTGGGAAAACAATGCGGAGTTGAAGTTCTCGAAGTTTTGCCAGTGCGACCCGGAAACTCCCTGCAAAGTTCTTGCGAAACTCCCAACTCAAACTAGGGAAATTTCCTTCACCCGCCACAAATTTTCTTAATAAAATTGTTGCTGTCTGGATGCATGCAACTGAAATTTCAGAGTATATGTCACATGACCAATCCATTGCAGTGCCTCCAAAGCATGTGGTTACTGGGATGTACATGTGTGCATTGTTACATCACAATCATTAGCTGTCAGACTGCGCATGCACATCAGTGATCCAAACTTTGAGAAGTGGAGCTTCCAAGAAGTTTTGGTGGCTGTGTGAACGGACAAGCAGATTTCATGAAGACTTCTCGAGGTTAAACTTTGCAATGTTTTGTAAATGTGAATGCAGCTACAATGTACATTGTATTGAGTTTGCCATCACATGATTCCGTCCTTACCACTGTACACCATGTTAACCTGCAGAGCCAGAAAGTGTGTCGGAGATACGCATCAGACCCGCCCAGCCCTACCCCACCCTGACTTGGGACCGTCCGACAGGCAACGTGTCCAGCTATCTCCTGGAGATTGATTCCTGCCGGGACCCCGAGAGCATCACTGACCTCTCACCGATGGTGACGGTCAACTTTACGTGTCCAGACCCCGGCTCTCGGACCTGGACGATACGTCTAACCTCTCGGGCTGGTTACGGAATGGAACAAACAAAGAGTGAAGTGCTGGAAATTGATGCTAGTGAGTGCAGGCCCAGTGTTTCTCCCAATTATACAGTAATGTTGCTGTGGTTTATATTCACCTGCTTACAGTTTTGGGACGCATTGAGTGATGTGATAACTGTCAATGCAATTCTTGCATGGATTTATACAATGTATGTGCTCACTTTCAAATATCCAGTATGTGACCAGTATGACTACCGTAGCATGATATCCCTTTTTTTTAATGTGATTTCTACCAGAAAAAGTAACCATTTTACCAGTTATGAAAGATTTCAGAATGCTTGGTTAATGAGATAATACACAGGAAAGTTTGTTGAACTCTGTAGTACATGTAGTAGCAAGGGTAGCAGGTGACTTTATTGTGCCAATAAAGCAAAGAGACTTGTTGAAGAATTGTCTGTCTGTTCTGAATGCATTTTTACCATTCAAAATTTAAGAATGTGTATTCGTTTGTATAAAACAATGTCATTCTTTGCATTGCAAGCAATTAAATTGGTGCTCATGATGAATCATGTTGTCACAGGTACCGCTGATACCACACTCTCCATTCTGGATCGTGGTGTTGATTCCATCAAGGTGATGTTTGAAGCCATGGCAGAGCTTGAAAAGTAAATTCACTTTAATATTTCTCTCCTTTTTTTTGGGGGGGGGGGGGGGGGGGGCAGGAGGGAGAGGGGAATCGGTGCCAGCTAGCATTTAGCCCCGTCTCAATTTGTGTCTGCAGAATGTATCAGACAAGACTGGGGAAGACATGGTTTCATCTTACACTCTTAGTTTAAAAAGTTTACTTTATCAAAGAATTTATATTGTTGTACTATAAGTGCGTCATTCCAGTCCGCTCTGATGAGTTTGATATCATTTTTGTGTGTATTATATTAAGTAATGTAAATTATTGTAGAGTTTGTAGTTATGTTGAATGATATGCAAGATTATGTTTCGATATGATTATCATATGTGTAAGGCACTTAGAAACCATGTATTAAGCGCGGTAAAAATGCTAATTATTATTATTATTATTATTATTTAATGAAGTAAAATTTTGCAAACAGAATCATTAATGGTAGCAATGTTATAAGAGGTAGATGTGTTATGGTAAATATATGGGATTTTGATGTTCTCTGTGGTCACGTGATACAGTGATACCAGTTGCACCCACATATTCAAAAGACCTGCCCGCAAATCGTCCTTAAACTTCCTACTTTCGACATGAAATCCCAAAGAATAAATTGTGCCCGTCGCATCAAGGTATTGTCTGTTATGATCACCTGGCAATAATGACTTTTAGGAGGAATACATTAGAGGTAATAGATTGGAGTCCCAAACATATTAGTCTGTAATTTTGGTCTTCTGTGACATAGTATTGTACAAATTTGATGCTGTCAAATGTTAATGTGAAGCTATCTTATATCCAAGTCCATAAACAGAAATCCAGAAGTTCAAATTAAGTTGAGCTTGCAAATTGTTTGACCCAAGCTATGTAATTCATGGGAGGGTTTGGATTTTGTTGTGTCTCCTGTCATGTACGTAAATCAAAACCAGTAACAACAAGGTCATTATAGGTAATAACCTTCTACAGTGGTGTTCACACATGCTGACATGGTGTGAACGTGCCCAGCAAGACATGCCCAAACCAGGTATCACATGTCACTCTTGAATGGTCCTTGTTCACACTTCACTTCGGCAGCGTGACTGTTGGCTTGCTGGATTGGACCGCTACAACAGCTGAACAGGTCTTCACGTGCAATGACAACGCGTCCTGCGCAGCCAATCACACCTTCACTCAGCTCGTTTCTGGCTCACTCTACACGATCTACGCCCAGCCGAATTTCGTCTCAAATATTCTTGGAATTCCCATCACCACAGAGGCTTACACAAGTAAGGGACATTCAACAAGCATTTGCATATGTTGAAGTTTGGACCTACATCTGTTCCGTGCTTGTAATTTCTATTAACGCCATGAAGGCTTTTAATTGATATACAAAACAAGTAAGGACTACTATAAAACATGATATATTCGCGGCATGAATTTTTCGCGAATTGAAGCCGACGGCCTTTTTTGCGGCATGAAATTTTCGCGAACTGCCACTGGCATTCAATGCATATAGTGTAGACAAGGACTTTCGCGTGCATTTTAATTTCGCGAATCTTGGTGCTCGCGAAATTCGCGAAATTAAAATGCACGCGAAAATTCCTCGTTTTACAGTATTCAACATGTTTGCAATAATGATTTTATGATCAGCTTTCACATTTCTTTATGTGTGCAATTAAATATTGGTATCATTCAATAGTAGCATGTTTGACCTTGTGTTATGTTTTGTTATTTTTTTCAGTCTTTTGTCTGTGACTAAGCCACTTGAATGCAAAGATTTTTTTTTTTTATATCCTTGCAGTCCCTGAGTCTGCTGTTGATCTGATGGTCACTGCCATTGGTCAAGACTACATCACCGTGACCTGGCAGAATCCTGCTGGACAGGTCGGTGACTACAATGTCACATACGTCCCCGACAACACGACAAACGCACCGAGGTTCCAACTGGTCGAGGTGACCAGCCAGAGCACCCTCAATGAGCTGTCATTGACTGGCCTTGATGCGGACGTAGAGTACCTGATCACCGTTATATCGCTGCTTGAGGTGGCCGAGGGGGTGGTGGTGATGGGTGATCCTGTGGATGTTCAAGCTGGTAGGTGGACTCTACAAAGAGTGAAGCAATCTCATAATCCTCATTACGTCTGCCAAGGGAGGAGGTTATGTTTTCATTACCATTTGTTTGTTTGTCCGTGTGCAAAATAGCTCAAAACGTTGTGAATGGATTTGAATGAGACTTGCAGGAAAAGTTGAAAATGACACAAGGAACAGATGATTAGATTTTGGCAGTGATTCAGAAATCTTTATGGATTTGACTCAATAATTTTCAATATTTTGGCAGGTTGGGTCAATGAACTTGGTAATTCAAACTGCATGTTTTTTAGGTTTTTATACACGCACTTAAGTGCGCGATGTTGTTTCTGCTAGGATGACGCGGCCCGTGCAGCCAAAGGTTGATGACATAACAAAAGGCCTCTATATTGGGAGAGTGGGCTACTTTCAGCATGCATATAGTGGAAATCACTGGTTTCTATGAAAGAACTATATCAGTGGTGGAAAACCTGCTTGGCGGAATTCTGCACTCTCAGAGTGCTCTTCTAGTTTATCTTGATTCTGGCCTTGTGGTGGTCAGCAACAGCCAAAACTTCCAACCAGCCATCACAAACTCATGGCAGTTACAGTTGTACAATGAATGTTATATGTACTGCACCGAAACCTCAACTTTTGTCGCAGATACATAATTTCCAATATGACAGAGTGACTGCGATGCTTCAGGCTGGGAAAATCCATGGTGTCCCACTTTATGTACTAGTTGGCACATGTTTTTCAATCCTGTGTGTCTTACTCTGCATTTATGCCATATATGTGAGTGCATGCACTCAGGCTCTGCTGCGGAAATTTGCCTATCACTGATCAGGAAATTATGATGAGGTAAACTGTACATGTGATAACTGCTGCCTCCAAGACAGCTACTGATCTTGCTTTTCATCTGCAGCTAATCATATATCAATGCTGTATTGTAGTCCAGGACCAGTAAAAATCACTGTCGAACCAGTAATTTTTCTGGAGATGGACCAGTAAAAAGTGAAAAAACTGGGTACCTACTGGTCCAACAGACAGGTTGGACCAGTACAATTTTTTTTTTTTTTTAAATGGGTTAGCGTGCAGCCCTGGCTGTAGGCATGATGCAATGTGCTCTGAAAACTTTGTTACACATTTGTGTGCACTCACACACGCATGTAAAGTTTGTTGATAGTACATCCATTCGTATTGACCTTTAAATGAATACATTGCACATCTTTATCCCCATCCAGTGACCGGACTACAGGGTGGTTTCAACATCACAGACGTTGAAACAGACTCGATCAGCATCGAGTACGAGCTTGTGGTTCACGACCATGTTGACGAGTAAGAGATCATTTGCAGCATCATTTTTAATGCTAAGTGTGATACAGTAAGAGCTTCTCACAGTTGACCCTGTTGTTTTGTTTTTTAATGACACACTTTCACCAGCCTCATGTGTTGAATGCAGAGAAAAACCAAAGTGAGAAAAAAGAAAATAGATCTAAAGAAACTGTTAAAAAACATACTTAAGTTAATTTCATTCTTCCATAACTAAGATTTTGATAGAAATAGGGTTACTGTCCAAATCAGCCAAAAGTTAATCTTTTTTTTCTTTTTTTTCCAGGCTGACTGGAAAATTGGCCCGTAGGACTCTTTTGTTAATGCTGTCATGCAGGACCACATGTAACTTTTCAATGACGCAGGGCCACAATATATGTAACTTTTCAATGACGCATGCCATTAATCACCAGCAAATTTCCAATATTCTCATTGTTGGCCGTGTTTCAGGAGGTTACACTCAGATCAATTGTGTGCAGTTACAATGTACCCTCTTGCTGTGTAGATTACTTTAAGAAACAGAAAAGAAGCAAGTTATTTAAGTTGAAAATGCCCTAGCATTATATGTGTAAAATGCCAGCGACCACTTTTACAATATGCCATTGTATGATACACAAGAAATATGTGTGTTCAAACAGAAAAATTGTACGATTATCTTAAAGTACATCTATTTTACAAGTATTGTATTGAACATACAACTTGTAAAGAACCTCCAAAGAGGCATATACTGTTGATCCGCATATTAAGTACACTCATCCAAAGGAGATGCCCAAAGACTTCTCAACTCTATCAGAGCCAGCTTCAAGACTTTCGTGTACTATGGCAGAGACATTTTCATATGGTCGAGATAAAGAGGGTTTATCTCCAAATACTTCTCCTTTCTTTCTGTCATTCAGGTACGTGATCGCTTACAATGGATCTGGAATAGAGATGAACTTGACTAGACAGTTGAATGACGCAAACATGTATGAGATAACAGACCTCACTCCTGGCACTGAATACACCATCAGTGTGCGTCCCGGAGTCTTGGAACCAACACGAAAAAACCAGTACACAGGTAAGAGGGCTCAGCGTCTCACATATGTCACTACAGGAGTACTACAGCTCAGTCACATGTTGTGATGGCTAATTAGTTATTCCTTCTCAGTGGCAGATCTAGAGGGGGTGCAAGGGGCACACGCCCCCTTTTATTTATTGTTAAAAAACAAAATAAACAAAAAGGAAAAAAATGAAATGAAACTCAGAAGTGGCTCCAAAAATATTAGTGGTGCCCCCCCCCCCTTACGGAATTCCTGGATCCGCCCCTGCTTCTTTTGTATAACATTTCGAAAAACAAACAAACAGCAAGGGGTTCCTGGACATTGTTCATAGAAGGTGTAGATTATTTCCATAGACATGTACTCTCCATATGTCCCACTGCAAATTTATTTTTTTGAGATTGTCTGTGTATTTGTGTTCTTGTGTGTAGTTGAAGGAATGTTTGTCATATGAAGTACTGTTTCGTTTTTCCATCTACACGTATACACACACATACATGTAAATATGCAGAGAAAGCGAATCTGAACTGCCCCATTGAAAGTGATGCTGCATCAATATTTGCAGTAACTACTGTGTTACGTGGATATCGATATGAAATACAGTTGTAGAAGGTGGTAAGTCACGTGCAGAGAGTTAAAGATGCGTTGAGGATGTGCAATCATTGATAAATGAAAGTCAATTTGTTTTTCCATAGCTTATTATAGAAACAGGACCGTCATTCCACTCTTTGTCCAATTTGCTAATTGTTATCATTCTTCCCTATTGTAGTAACCATTGGATGAAAATAAATATTGTGTGTGTGTGTGTGTGTGTGTGTGAATGTAGTGAAATAACTCCAGTTTAATGAAATCATATTGACCCAGAAATGAGAACTTTTACAGTCTAAAATCCTCCATCTTGTTTTGCTGTAATCATTTTTTATACAACACTTTAAAAGAGTGTAGTTATCCGATAGGTCAATTGCCCATCATGTGACGATCCATTAAAAGTACCATCGCACATTGTCTCTATCAGCCGTGCAATTTTGTTCGAGCAAAAATTGATGCCACATATGGCTGATGCCACCAATTTCCATTGACTCAAAGTTTTAGTGCCATTGCACATCTCTGATCTGATGTCAAAATAAACAAACATTTACCTCACGCACTCAACAATTTCAAGTGTGCTTTAACAGAGGCCTGTATTTTGTCATTCAATTTTGTAACAATGCCAACCAATCAGTTTCGCTTATGTATGTACACGTACAGGTTTAGCAGACTGGGACAGTGCTACTCAGTTGCCTTTCAAGGAAAATGGTTGTCATTTCTATGCTAAATTCAAGGATCTGTGTGCACAGCATCTGATGATGTCTGAGGTGTTGTACAAAACAAATAGAGCTCCTCTATATCACCTCTTGCAAAATTTTGTATTATCGCATTTGTGACTATATTCACTACTGTATACATGAACATTCCTTAATGTTTTTATTTTCATGAATTACGCCCGGCGGGTGCTATTTGCACATTTAAAAACACACGAAAATATTAACTCTGATCCCGACATGAATATGACATACACGCATACATTTCTGTGATCAGTACTGTACTCCACAATCGCATATGTAACCACTCGCCAAATTGTCTGGTAGTCGATCCCAATTTGCAAAAATTTAGACCCGTCAAATAAGTGGCGTATACAGTATTTTCATATTTTGTTACCTTTTTGCTGAGTAGAGATTCATTAATGAGACCTCAAGATTTCTTCATGCAACCCTGACCACTGTTTTACCCACAGTTCCCCTACCCCCATCAAACTTCCGCTTCCCTCACATCAAGTCTGACAGCATCCGAGTTGCGTGGAACCCACCAGCAGAGGGCGATGTGGACATGTACAATCTGACCTCGGATCCTCTTATTGATGGCCTGCCTATCATGCTCCGATCGTCGGTATCAGAGCGACTTTTCAATGGCCTCTCGCCGCTGACAAACTACTCCTTTACCATATCAAGCCTCCTAGGGTCCCTGGAAAGCAGTGTGGTCACCATCCGTACCAGTAAGGCATAGAGATGGCTAGAAATCCATAGTAACTTGATAAGGGTCTGAGCACAAGTTATGGTCCCTTTGACTACAAGCCATCCCCCCCCCCCCCCCTCTAGAATGTCCACAAAAATTTGATTTGTCACCGAGAGTTTTGATGTCAAAACATATATGCCATAAATGATGCAACTTCCGAGTCCATCCTCTATTTCATTTCACGAAAGATTTATCAAGAGGCAAACCTCTGCGTGTATGTAGAGACGGCTGTCATACATCTCAAGTGGGGGCCAGATTTATCAGTAATAACCATCCATATTGCACATGTCAACTGTACACACATAGATTGAAAAGGACTCCAACATGTCACTCATCACTGTATTCATGAGATACATATGATAGCACAGAATCCAATCACTGGGCAATATTTTCTTGGCGGGAGATATTATAGCTTATGATGGTAGCAACAACATTGGAAATGAGACATGCGAATAGGCAGTTAAATGTCCACATGTATTATTTGAATTACATCCACAGTAAGTCCTTCAGGTTCTAGTTTGGCAATGCTTAGAAATTTAAACATTATATCTGTAGCAGTGTTCTGTTCGCACAGGCTCAAATTCAAACAGGTAGTCTTACTCTTGTCCATGGTCATGCACAATCATTTTATGGCTTCAAACTTTTTGTACGCCACGGACTAGATTTAAAACTACCTTCTTTTGTGTATTTTCGGCCAAAAAAGTTAATATCAAATTATTTGGTTGTTGCTCTAGTAAACCCTTTCTCTGCCAATGACTCAAGTGTGCACAGATTTCACCCACATTCAGACAATCTGTATGGACAAGATATTCATGTGGCATGCAGGGAGTTAAGCATGGATCTTTGATTTGCAGGCAGCTGTTATCCCATTACAGAGAGGAGATTACAGTAAAAGACTCCTGCTGTTATTATTAGTGTGGAATGCTTCATGCATCAGTACTTATGTACCATTCAAAATGCTCCTGTACATGTATGAATTCACATTTGAGCAGTTTACCTGTTGGACTATTGAGAGAACTTTATGCTTTTGGGTAAAAAAAAAAGAAAGAAGGAGAAATAAAGTATTTCATGTGTGAAATAAGTTTTTGTTACAGGTGTAGTTTCACAATCTCCATTGTTGCTCATGCTGAATTTCAGAATACAATTTTTATCCATTTTTATTTCATTATCTTACTACTTTGCACATCTTACTTTTTGTTTCATCAAAGTAAGTCATTTTTGAAACTGATAACATATTTTGTTTGTTTGTTTTTTCCATCAGAAGTAATTTATATTTGTAACTTGTGCAAAAATATGAAAGAAAATATGGATGGTGGAAATGCTGTTTATAAGAAGCATTACTTTCATTGTTAGTACTAAGGCACTTTAGCATACTATTTTTTTGGCTGATTCATTGTGCAGCTGGCATTTCTTTGTAGGATTAAGCACTATGAATAGACCCCATACTGCAGAACCTCTTTTCTCACTATACTCTTCCAGAATGTGTGTTTTCTTTGAAAAATGTAGACAGGTTAGAAGAGTCCATTTAAATTGAGATACACATCATTTTAAAACATATTAAGTCCTGCTCATTCGGAATCTGCCCTGAACTAAAAATCATGTATCTGGCAACATTTTGTTCGTTTTGTAATGCAAGGTCACAAATATCTCAACTTAATTAGACTGGAGTTAAACTTGTCTTGCGATCAAACACTGTGTGGACGTCTGACGGAGACTGCCCTGTTTTCTCTCATTAGGAACTCCCCGTCAGTCCCTCAATTTAGAGGTCGAGCCCAGCGACAGCACCACAAATTTCTTCCTCACGTGGAGTGACCTCGACGAGGGCAACTTTACCTCCTTCTGCCTGGAGTACACGCCCTACGCGCCGGGCAACTTCCCGGACAATGGCGACAGCGAGGTGTTGCGCAGCACGCGACGACACGAATTTTACCGCCTATCTCCCGGCGAGGAGTACACTGTCACCGTTACCACCTGCATCAGTTCTATCCCCACGGGTGATGGAGAGGAGAGGATTATGTACAGATTGCGTAAGACCAAGAGATTCAATAGCTTATTGCATCACTGTTACAGACTCCTTGCTTCCCCACCCTAAAAAAAAGGAAGAAAAACATGAATATTTTGTTCTAGAGCTTGTATTTCTGGGTGTGTGTGTGTGTGTATGGGTGCATATGTGAAGTGTAAGACAGAAAAAAAAAGAGTAAAATAAAGAAGTATTGAGGTATAGAAATATTCTATTTACTGGTACTACATTTATTCATTCAGTCAAGATGGAAATTTAATGTGTTCAAAGTGAAAGGTTCATCCAGCAGATTTAGACTAACACAATATTACTAATAAATGTGGTGTTCTTTTACTTGTGATGAATATCGAGATCTTCCGAAAAATATCCCAACCCAGATGATAATGATAAATCATCTTATTCTATGGCTATGAGATATGAATAGCAAACAAGAAGCGTGATCACAAGGAAGTAACTCTGCAGATGCAGGAAAAACTTTTCAAGTACACACATGTGTCATGAAGGTGTGAGTCTTCTTTCTTGGAGACCAATGGGCAACTATACATTCTTCGTATTTGCTGTTCACTAGCAGTGTAATGAGTTGTGCAAACTTGGCATCTAAACCCTTGCATACAACACCAAATGAGATATTTATCCCCGCTGTGCAGGGCTTGACATAAGCGATAGCCCAGGGCCACTAAAAATCAAAGTCAGGCCACCAAATGTTCAAAGAGACCTTTTTTTTTATGGCCCGATTGGGCTACTGAAATTCAAAATGAATTTTTATATTTCCTGTTATTTCAAGCCAGGACATACCTTTTTGTGCCCACCGCTATTTCTGTTCTTTAAGATTTAAAGGCCCAAACGGGCCATCAGTGAGAGAAAAAGTTAGTGTCGAGCCCTGACTGTGCATCCGACATCTCCCCAACAGCTCCAGCACCAGCTACCGGAATCCGGGTGGCTGAGGACACCTTGTCTACCACCTCGGTGACACTTGAGTGGGACGAACCAGACGGCATCCGCGACAGGTATGAGTTTGCTCTCGACCCATCCACTGAAGGCAATTTTGATGACATGGACGCTGATCATTCGGTGACCATCAGCAATCTGGCTCCAGGAAAGCGGTACGTGGTCGACGTCACTGCCATAAGCGGCAACAGGAATAGCTCGACTACTCAGTTCACCTTCCACACGTGTGAGTAACTCTATCATGGTTTATAAGCCATGAATTTCAGGCTCCTATCTCCAGTTTGTTTAAAGCAATATCACAATTGAGATTAAATCCTGGTTTGAATTTGGAATACATACTTTCAGGGTTTTATGTTGGGAAGATAATTGTACATGTTACTGAGACGTGTTTGAGGTAATAACATATAGTGTGTAATTTGCGTTTGTTAAGAGTAGTGTATGTGATATGATTGTACAACTGTACTTTCGCAAGATAATTCTAAAGAGGGAGCAAGTTTTTCAACTGTTATTTTCTGTTGGAAGCTCTCTCTAATACGAATGAGATGTGTGTAGCAAACAATTTGTCACAACGTTTATCAGGCCTCTGCCGATCCCAATTTTATTTTGGATAACATGCCTCTCTCAAGGCAGCATGCATTACAGTTATGGTGGCACGCAGTGAGCATTATGTCACTGAAAGTGGTGGTTGATGCATGCCATTATCTCCCCATCCCCTTTACAGTGCCCGATGCTCCACAAAACCTCGTTGTTTCTGATGTTAGCACAACAACGGCTGAACTTTCATGGAGTGATCCTATACAGGAAAACATACCAATTGTGAGGTACGTCCTCGACATTGAGCCAGGAGCGTCGGATTATCCCGTTGGTGAGTACATCATTGGATGAAATTGTGTTGTGAAGTCTTTGCTTTCATCCCCTGAAAAATTGCATTCTCTGGTAACAATAATTTGATCTATTATCCTTGCTGTGTGTTTCTCCAAGAGAGATGAAATATTTTCCGTAGATTATGACATTTATGTGTACCTATATTATTTCTTTAAAGGCTTAACAAGTGGGATATGTGTTTAAGTGTCTGTGGAGAAGAGTAACTGAGATATACATGTAAAAGGAGTGAACTAATTTTTGTTAGGGTATTTTAAAGGGATCGTACAGTTTTGGTTGAGACCTAATTTCGGGTTTCTAACATTTTTTGGTGAAATAATGAGAAACCTCTTATGAAATATGAAAGAGCATGTAATTCTATGAGGAATTTAATGTTTATTTGCTGAAAATTGGCTTTGAAATGGCTGAGATATCCAAAAAAGAGCAATTCCAATGAAGTGTGGGACCCACACTTTATTACGAACGCTTTATTTTACTTTGTTTTTGGATGTTTCAGTCATTCAAAATCTGATTTTCATCAAATAAACTTTGAATTCCTCTTAAAATGGTATGCTCTGTACTATATCAAAAGTGTTTTCTTGGTATCTTGCAAAAAGTTATAAGCCCGATTCTCATCTCCACCAATACTGTACCATCCCTGGCTTGGCTCATATGACATCACCTAGATATATCACTGTCCAGCACCTTCAAATCACTAGATACCTCCTAGCTAGGCCTTCTATGCTTCGTGCTATATCATTTACTGCACGCACAGCTGGATCGGCATTTGTCAGATAATTCGTGCTAACTGGCCCTGCTTCCACACCTGCAAAGACCAAGTTTCTAATGCCTGTATGATACACTAATTACATATTCTCTCTTTGCAAAAATTTAGCTAAACACAAACACAAAGCTTGCCTGAAATTTTTATTCAACTTGTGCATCGTGGAAGAATACTTACCTCTGTAAATATTCTGACAAACTTTGGACAGCCCAGACTGGGAAATGCCTAGCTCACTGATCTGTTACATAATGGTAGCATTTTATTTTCATTTATTTCATTATCGTTTTTTATGGTAGTACATGTAGATTAAGCTAATAGGAATGGATTGAAAATAGACTATGAACCTCTTTTCCCCATTTTCTTATAATCATTTGTCTGTTTTATTTGTATCTGTATTCAGACAGAGAAAGTTTCCTGCTTTTCTTAAGTAAATGTTGATGTTTACAGAGTATGTGTATGTTCAAAATTGTCTACATACATAGCAACTTATCTTTCTTCCTTAGACATTTATTCGTTTACTTTTTCTGTTTCTAATTTACAGATTGCAACCTGTTTGTTTACAGCAGTCTTCGGACAGAGCAACTTTTCTTTCTTTCTCATATAATCAGTTGTTTGCTTGTGATTTTCTTCAGACATTAATCCGTCGGCCACATCGCGTTCGCTGACTGGTCTGACACCAGGGGCATCCTACACCGCCACCCTAGCCTCAGTCGTCGAACGCGAGGATGACTCACCTCTGACAGGCGCTCCAGAATCGTCCACACCTTTCCTTATGAGTAAGCTCCAAGCATAGCATGATTTATAATGGTTGAGCCCATCAGCAAGTTACGGGGTCATGAGAGCCAATTACACTCTGGCTCGTCTGTCAAAAAAAAAAGGATAACAAGAAGGAACAAAACACCGATGTGAATTGAAACTGACAGTTTGTTCAAAGAAGTGGACCTTTTTCTTTTCTACATATTGTTTTGAGGTTGGGTATAGGAAATAGCTTTGAAAACATGTGATTCATTCAGAATTAGAACCAACACCGATAAACAGATATTTGAATTTATGCAACAACATGCTAATAAAAAGACAAGAAGTTTGCAAAGAAAAACACACACAAAAAAGGGCAAATAAGAAATTATATGATGGTTTGAAGGCTGTTCAAGTGAGAATCTTTCACTGGTGGTAGTTCGTTGTAATCAAATCCCAACATTGAATGTTTATGCAGTCTTTACCATGTGTAACACCAATTTTTTGTTTGACACCTAGAAAGTACTATATACCTGTTAATGTATCATTTTAAGCAGGAAAGAGGCAGATTCACTGCAGTGTGATACCTGTTGTCATAATACTGCCATCTGAAAAAAACTATCAAACAAAAAAACAAAAAGGGAAACTGGTCAACAGTCAAAGGGCTGTCTGACTGTCTGGTTATAAATTTCCGAAATCCACATGAAGATAATGACATG